>NW_026652291.1:30566890-31030469 GCF_009828535.3 Hylobates moloch | reverse complement strand
CTGACCAACATGGTGAAACCCCATGTCTACTAAAAATACAAAATTAGCCGGGCCTGGTGGAACATGCCTGTAATCCCAGCTACTTGGGAGGCTGAGGCAGGAGAATTGCTTGAACCTGGGAGGCAGAGGTTGCAGTGAGCCGATACTGCACCATTGCAACAAGAGCCTAGGCAACAAAAGCGAAACTCCGTCTCAAAATAAATAAATAAATACAAATGGGTTAAAAACCTAAATGTGAAAAGTAACACTATTATGTTAATAGAAGGAAATGTAGAAAAATATATTAATGAAGATATCTTAAAAACCTATACAGGGGAAAACTGATGAATTTAACTTCATTAGAGTTAAATGTTTTTATTCAACACAGTGCCATAGATTAAGTTAAAAGACTTGGAGGTGGTACCTACAGAATGCAAAACCAACAAGGACTTAAAATCTCTTTTTTTTTTTGAGATGGAGTTTTGCTCATTGCCCAGCCTGGAGTGCAACGGCGTGATCTTGGCTCACTGCAACGGCCTCCTCCCCGATTCAAGTGATTCTCCTGTCTCAGCCTCCTGAAAAGCTGCGACTACAGGCGCATGCCACCACGCCCAGCTAATTTTTGTATTTTTAGTACAGACGAGGTTTCATCATATTGGTCAGGCTGGTCTCCAACTCCTGACCTCAGGTGATCCGCCTGCCTCGGCCTCCCAAAATGCTGGGATTACAGGCGTGAGCCACTGCTCTCGGCCTAAAATCTTTTTTTTTTTTTTTTTTGAGACAAGGTCTTCCTCTGTTGCCCAGGATGGAGTGCAGTGGTGCGATCTCAGCTCAGGGCAACCTCTGCCTCCTGGGTTCAAGCGATTCTCCTACCTCAGCCTCTTTAGTGGCTGGGAGTACAGGTGTGCGTCAACATGCTCAGCTAATTTTTGTATTTTTGGTAGAGATGGGGTTTCACCATGTTGCCCAGGCTAGTCTCGAACTCCTGGACTCCAGTGGTCCATCCACCTCAGCCTCCCAAAATGCTAGGATGACAGGTGTGAGCCACTGGGCATGACCAGAATCTAAAATCTAGAGCCTACAAGAATCCCTGCAAGCCAGGAACATAGGAAATCCATAGAGAAGTGGGAAAGGATATAAATAGGCAATTCAAAAAAGGGAAAACCCACGTTTAATAAACACATGAAAATGTAGGCCTGGCGCAGTGGCTCATGTCTGTCTGGCGCAGTGGCTCATGTCTGTAATCCCTGCACTTTGAGAGGCCGAGGCAGGTGGATCACCTGAGGTCAGGAGTTCGAAACCAGACTGGTCAACCCTCCGTCTTTACTAAAAATACAAAAAATTAGCCGGGTATGGTGGCGCACGCCTGCAATCCCAGCTACGCAGGAGGCTGAGGCAGAAGAATCGCTTGAACCCGAGAGGCGGAGGTTGCAGTAAGCCAAGATCGTGCCACTGCACTCCAGCCCGGGGAACAAGAGCAAAACTCCGTCTCAAAAATAAATAAATAAATAAATAAATAAATAAATAAATAAAATGTACACGATGGGATAACCACCTTACACCCACCAGACTGATAAACATTACAAAACCAACCACCACCGAACGATGGACGGATACTGGGAAACAGGAAGCTTTATGCACTGCGCGTCGGCAAGTATAAACTGGTGTGACCATTCCAAAGAACAATCCAGCAAAATTAGATATGACCAGGACCCAACTCTGGGGTGGATACCCAGAGAAATGCACCAATATCCACAAGGAGACAACTGCCAGAATATTCATTACAGTGTGGCTTGTGGGGGTGTTAATAAGCCTATGCACATAGCACCCACCATGCAAGCACTCAGAAGTGAAAACGAGATGACTAGCATGGATGGACTCAAAAACAGAATGTTGAGAAAAAAGGTTTAAAGAAAAATCACAGCATATTATACCGAAGAATTCGAAACCACTATATAGATTTCAAATGAACACATGCACAAATTCACACAAGGTGGACCGTAAAGCCACTTATATAACACACCAGAGTGGCTGTCTGAAAAGGGGAGTGAAAGGGGTCTGGGAATACGAACGGAGAGAGAAAGTGATAAAATAAACAAGGAGCCTCGCATTGGCCCACAGGGTGTCAAGAACTGAGAAGGATCAACTCAATTTTGTGCATCTGAGGTTCTTTTTTCAAAAAAAAATGCCAGTTGCGAGGGAGAGGGTCCCACACGGCAGGAGATGGCACAAGTCCGGCCAAGAACGGAGGGGGCCGCGGCCGGTGCGGAGCGGCCTCGAGCGGCGGGAGGGCGGACGCCCCTTCGAGAGCTCCTCTTTCTCTCAGAAGTCACGGGGGAGAGACGGGGGCGCCAGGGCGGCGGACGAGGCACGGAGGGCAGGACAGCCCATTCCCCACAGCCCGGAACTCCTGCTCCCAAACCTCCTCCCCGACCGCCCTGCTTACCTGGCGCCAGCTCCGGGCGCGGGCCCCGGGACCGCCATGACCTGAGACCCGAGGGACTCTAGAGCCTTGCAGCCCCGAGTTCAGTACTGGTCAGAGTCCGAGGAGGGGCGGGGCCCCGGCTACCACAGAGACGGCGGCGGATAGAGAGGAAGGTGCGGGAGATGCGGCCTCCCCCGGAAGCGACCGACGTCTCTAAAAGTACCAGAGAGTGGACTCGGATGACCCGGCGGCTACAGCGCCCCCATATTTTCTGGGAGACTTCCCTTTTGACAATAGGTAGCCGAGAGTGTAACTACTTTACGGCAAGAATTTTAGATTCTGAGTATAATAGATGTTTTACATATTCTCCCAGAGGAGCCAGCATGATCTTTAAAAAAGTATAAATTAGGCTTCCAGCCGGGCGCGGTGGGTTACTCCTGTAATCCCAGCACTTTGGGAGGCCAAGGCGGGAGGATCGCTAGAGCCCAGGAATTCAAGACCAGCCTGGGCAACATGGCAAGACCCCGCCTTTACAAAAGATAAAAACATTAGCTGGGGATGGTGGCGAGCGCCTGTGGTCCGAGCTACTCTGGAGGCTGAGGCAGGGGAATCACTTGGGCCCAGAAGGTCAAGGCTGCAGTGAGCCGTGACTGTGCCACTGCACTCCAGCGTGGGCGACAAAGAGAGACCCTGTCTCAAAAATAAATAAATAGATGATGATGATTGATAGATAAGATAGATAGTTGAATGAATGAAATGCTTATCAGTTGACTGATTAGTACCCAAAGGGAGGTGGGAAATGGCTCAAAAAAAAAAAAAAAAAAAAAACAGCATGATCCCACAGGTCCCTAAATTTGAATCTGGATGTATCTTCTCACTTTCCTCCAATCCTTATTAAGTTTCAACTGCATGCCAAACACTCTACAACATACATGTATCACTTGTATTTATGAAAGTTGCAGTCTAGCTGGGTAGGTCAATCAGTTGACAATTACAGCTTTTTTTTTTTTGAGACGGAGTGTTGCTTTTGTTGCCCCGGCTAGAGTGCAATGGCGCGATATCGGCTCACCGCAACCTCAGCCTCCCGGATTGAAGCCATCCTCCTGCCTCAGCCTCCCGAGTAGCTAGGATTACAGGCATGTGCCACCACGCCCAGCTAATTTTGTATTTCTAGTAGAGACAGGGTTTCTCCATGTTGGTCAGGCTGGTCTCGAACTCCTGACTTCAGGTGATCTGCCCGCCTTGGCTTTCCAAAGTGTTGGGATTACAAGCGTGAGCCACCACGCCTGGCCCTTTTTTGTTTTTGATTTTGTTTTAGACGGAGTTTCGCTCTTGTGGCCCAGGCTGGAGTGCAATGGTGCTATCTTGGCTCACTGCAACCTCTGCCTCCCGGGTTCAAGCGATTCTCCCGCCTCAGCCTCCCGAGTAGCTGGGATTACAGGCATGCACCACCATACCCAGCTAATTTTGTATTTTTAGTAGAGACGTGGTTTCTCCATGTTGGTCAGGCTGGTCTCGAACTCCCGACCTCAGGTGATACACCCACCTCGGCCTCTCAAAGTGCTGGGATTACAGGTGTGAATCACCGTGCCCGGCCTACAGCTGTCTTTATGAAGTGCTATTGAGAGGTGACAGCGTGCTGGCAGTCCTCACAGCCCTCACTCACTCTCGGTGCCTCCTCTGCCTGGGCTCCCACTTTGGCGGCACTTGGGGAGCCCTTCAGCCCACCACTGCACTGTGGGTCCCCTTTCTGGGCTGGCCAAGGCGGGAGCTGGCTCCCTCAGCTTGCGGGGAGGGATGGAGGGAGAGGCGCAAGCAGGAGCCGGGGCTGCGTGCGGCACTTGCAGGCCGGCTGGAGTTCCGGGTGGGCGTGGGCTCGGCGGGCCCTGCACTCGGAGCACCCGGCCGGCGCTGCCGGCCCCGGGCAATAAGGGACTTAGCACCCGGGCCCGTGGCTGCGCAGGGTATACTGGGTCCCCCAGCAGTGCCAGCTCACTGGTGCTGCCCTGGATTTCTCGCCGGGCCTTGGCTGCCTTCCTGCGGGGCAGGGCTCGGGACCTGCAGCCCACCATGCCTGAGCCTCCCCGACGAGCGCCGCCCCCTGCTCCACGGCGCCCAGTCCCATCGACCACCCAAGGGCTGAGGAGTGCGAGCGCACGGCAAGGGACTGGCAGGCAGCTCCGCCTGCAGCCCCGGTGCAGGATCCACTGGGTGAAACCAGCTGGGCTCCTGAGTCTGGTGGAGATGTGGGGAACCTTTATGTCTAGCTCACGGATTGTAAACACACCAATCGGCACTCTGTATCTAGCTCAAGGTGTGTGAACACACCAATCAGCGCCCTGTCAAAACAGACCACTCGGCTCTACCAATCAGCAGGACGTGGGTGGGGCTAGATAAGAGAATAAAATCAGGCTGCCCGAGCCAGCAGCGGTAACCCGCTTGGGTCTCTTCCACACTGTGGAAGCTTTGTTTTTTCTTTCTTTGCAGTAAATCTTGCTACTGCTCACTCTGGGTCCACACTGCTTTTAAGAGCTGTAACACTCACAGCGAGGGTCCGTGGCTTCATTCTTGAAGTCAGTGAGACCAAGAACCCACCAATTCCGGACACACTATGACAAACATACCATACAGCAGGGGTTCTCAACTTTGGTGCTATTAAGTTTTGGGGCCTGATCATTCTTTGTTGAGTAGGCTTTCCTATGCAATGTAGGATGTTTAGCTGTATCCCAGGCCTCTACCCACTAGATGCCAGTAGCATTCCCTCTGACCTAGGCATACCAAAATGTCTCTAAACATTGCCAAATGTCCCTTAGGGGAGAAAGGACCAAAATTCCAGCTTTACCCCACCTCCTAGCATTGAGAACCACTGCCCCAGAACCAAAGAGAGAGGCATTTAACTCAGCATGGGGAAAAGTGGAATCTAGAAAGACTTTAAAGAGGAAATAACTTTATTCAAGTATGTCTTTCTTATTTTGAAAACCAAAAAAATAGAATGCAATTTTTGAAAAATTAATAAGGCAACCAAAGTATTAAAGCAAGCAACCTCACATCTCTAGGGTAATCTAGGTTTACAGATCTTGTCCCCTTTCACTCTCAAAAATGTCCTAGTTTGATATTCGGTGGCATTACTGTCCCAGGGTGCCTCAGCATTGTCTATTACTGTAAACTTTTAAGAAGTAGCAGTCTGGGCACGGTGGCTCACGCCTGTAATCCCAGCGCTTTCGGAGGCCGAAGCAGGCAAATCACCTGAGGTCAGGAGTTCAAGACCAGCCTGGCCAACATGACGAAATCCCGTCTTTACTAAAAATACAAAAGTTATCCAGATGTGGTGGCGGGTGCATGTAATCCCAGCTACTTGGGAGGCTGAGGCAGGAGAATTACTTGAACCCAGGAGGTGGGGATTGCACTGAGCTGAGATTGTGCCATTGCACTCCAGCCTGGGTGGCAGAGTGAGACTGTTTCAAAAAAAAAGGAAGAAGAAGAAGTAATACACCAGAGTTACCAGTGAGCAAGTGGGAGGGTCTTTGGCTACTGGAGTGCAGCGGAGCAGAGCAATGCCCAAATCAAAGGAACTTGTTTCTTCAAGCTCTTCTGGCAGCGGTTCTGACAGTGATGTTGACAAAAAGTTAAAGAGGAAAAAGCAGGTTGCTCCAGAAAGACCTGTAAAGAAGCAAAAGACTGGTAAAACTTGAAGAGCTCTGTCATCTTCCAAAGAGAACAGCAGCAGCAGCACAGATGATAATATGATGTTTCAGGTTAGGAAAATGAGGTACATTAGTGTTTGGGATTTTTTTTTTTTTTTTTAGACTTGTCCCCCAAGGCTGGAGTGCAATGGCATGATCTTGGCTCACTGCAACCTCTGCCTCCCAGGTTCAAGCAATTCTCCTGCCTCAGCCTCCTGAGTATCTGGGACTGCAGGCACTCACCACCATGCTTGGCTAATTTCTGTCTTTTATGTCGAGACAGGGTTTCACCATGTTGGCCAGGCTGGTCTCGAACTCCTGACCTCAAGTGATCTGCCCACCTTGGCCTCCCAAAGTGCTAGGATTACAAGTGTGAGCCACCAAGCTGGGCCAGTGTTTGGGATTTTAAAGGGTAATTGATATTAAATAATATTGGATGGATCCAGAAGGTGAAATGAAACCAGGAAGAGAAGGTATTTCTTTGAATTTGGAGCAAAGAAGCCAGCTGAAGGAACAGATTTTTTAAAATTTAAATTTAAAGATTATATATATATATATATAATATGCATAAAAATATATATGTAAAAGATATACGTAAATATATATATATATATATATATATATATATTTTTTTTTTTTTTTGAGACGGAGTCTCACTCTGTTGCCCATGCTGGAGTGCAGTGGTGGGATCACAGCTCACCACAGCCTCCATCTCCTGGGCTCAAGTGATCCACCTCAGCCTCCCTAGTAGCTGGGACTATAGGTGCTGGCATCGCACATGCTAATTAAAAAAAAGATTTTTTGTAGAGAAGGCAGGGGTGGGGGGAGGTGTTTCACTGTGTTGTCCAGGCTAGTCTTAAATTCCTAGGCTCAAGTGATCCTCCACCTTTGCCTCCCCTAAGTGCTGGGATTAGAGGTGTGAGCCACTGCACCTGGCCAAGAACAGATTTCTGACACTGATGATGCAGTTAAGAAAACTGTGAAATCCAAACCATATAAAACCTATACTCTTCTAGTGTAGTTGGTTTGTGTGTGTGTGTGTATGTGTGTGTGTGTGTGTGTTTTGTTTTTGTTTTTTGACAGGTTCTTGCTCTGTGGTCCAGGTAGAGTGCAGTGGGATAATAATCACAGCTCACTGCAGTTTCCAACTCCTCCCACTTCAATCTCCTGAGTAGCTGGGGATACAGGTATGCGCCAACATGCCTAGCTAATTTTTAAGTTTTTTTTATTTTTAATAGAGATGAGGTCTCACTATGTTGCCCAGGCTGGTCTAGAACTCCTGAGCTCAAGCGATGCTTCTGCCTCAGCCTCCCAAAGTGTTAGGATTACAGGGCCAAGCCACCGCTCCTGGCCTCTAGTTGTTTTAATCTGTCTTTTTACATTGGCTTTTGTTTTCTAAATGTTGTCCTCCAAGCTATTGTATGTTTAGATTGCAGAACAACTTGTAAAATGAATACTTGTTTTAATGTGCATTATTTAAAATGTTCGGAGTGAAGCTAATTATCTACTTTATAAGGAGAATTGCTCTATGCCCACCACTTAGTATACAATAAAATCAAGTAATATATTCTTAACTGTTGTGGCCTTTTTTTTTTTTTTTTTTTTTTGAGACAGAGTTTTACTCTTGTTGCCCAGGCTAGATCTCGGCTCACTGCAACCCCTGCCTCCCGAGTTCAAGTGATTCTCCTGCCTCAGCCTCCTGGGTAGTTGGATTACAGGCACCTGCCACCACGCCCGGCCATTTTTTTGTATTTTTAGTAGAGATGGGGTTTCACCATGTTGACCAGGCTGGTCTCAAACTCCTGACCTCAGTTGATCCACCCGCCTCCACCTCCCCAAGTGCTGAGATTACAGGCGTGAGCCACTGCGCCTGGCCCTGTTGTGGCCTTTTTTGATCATGAGAGTTGGTGCTCTTGAAGGCCAAAAATGACAGTTTTTTATAGATCTTTTAATTTCAATTCAGCTTTCACAATAAAAAAGAGTGTATTGCATTGAACAAAACAAAGTATTACACCAATACTAAACTTGATGGAAAATGTGATCTCAACTATGAAAATAAATATAGATGTAAATATCTGTATAGAAAAAATCATAATGAAGCATAGCAAAAGGCCATATATCATATTCGTTGTTAATATTTGAGTTTATATTTCAGAGTTATCTTTTGGATAAGATTCCATTTTTTTTTTCCTTTTTTTTGAGATGGAGTCTCGCTCTGTTGCCCAGGCTGGAGTGCAGTGGCGCGATCTTGGCTCACTGCAACCTCTGCCTCCCGGGTTCAAGCAATTCTCCTGTTTAGCCTCCCAAGCAGCTAGGACTACAGGCATCCACCACCACGCCTGGCTAATTTTTGTATTTTTAGTAGAGACAGAGTTTCACCATATTGGCCAGGCTTGTCTTGAACTCCTGATCTTGTGATCCGCCCGCCTCAGCCTCCCAAAGTGCTGGGATTACAGGCGTAAGCCACCGGGTTTAGAGCCAACTTAAAATTAGTTCAAATGTCTAATTAGCTCATAACTGTGATCGATATCTTCTTTTTATTTTATTTTTTTCTTTTCTAGGTTTTTAAAAAATTCACAATCCACTTGGGCACAGTGGCTCACACCTGTGGTCTCAGAACTTTGGGAGGCCAAGGCCAAAGGTTTGCTTGAGCCCAGGAGTTCAAGACCAGCCTGGGCAACATAGCTAGACCCCCATCTCTAAAAAAAAAAAAAAAAAAAATTGGGATCCAAATAAGGTCTACACATTGCAATTGATCATATGTCATTTAACACTGTTTTAGTTTATAGGTTCCTCTTCTACCCCTTTAGACCAGCTACTATTATCTCATTTTCATGTCCTTCTGCAAAACCTTCTAACTGGGTTTCTACACTTGAATTTCCTCCTGTTCTAATCCAGTTTCTACAAAGCAGCCAGAGAAATCTGAACAAATGTAAACCAGATCAACATTCCACTTAAAGCCCTTCAAGCCTTCTTTTTTTTTTGAGATGGAGTTTCACTCTTGTTGCTCAGGCTGGAGGGCAGTGGTGTGATCTCCGCCCACTGCAACCTCTGCCTCCCGGATTCAAGCTATTCTCCTGCCTCAGCCTCCTGAGTAGCTGGGATTACAGGTGCCCGCCACCACGCCCAGCTAATTTTTGTATTTTTAGTAGAGATGGGGTTTTGCCATGTTGGCCAAGCTGGTCTCGAACTCCTAACCTCAAGTGATCTGCCCGCCTTGGCCTCTCAAAGTGCTGAGATTACAGGTGTGAACCACTGCGCCCTGCTCTTCAAGGCCTCTTATGTCCTGGCCTTGCCTATTGCTCCAACTTCTGTTTTTTTTTTTTTTTTTTTTTGAGACAGTCTTGCTGTATTGCCCAAGATGGAATGCAGTGGTATGATCTCAGGCCACTGCAACCTCTGCCTCCCGGGTTAAAGTGATTCTTGTGCTTCATCCTCTCGAGTAGCTGGGATTACAGGTTTATGCCACCATGCCCAGCTAATTTCTGTTTGAACCTCTTTAGGGGCTAGAAAACAAACCTTGTTTTCCTCTACTCTTCTGCTGATTTTTATTCTTCCTTCCATCCCCACTGTGAATGTCCCTTCCCCAGAGAGTTCTTTTCCTAACCACCCTTTATTGTCTCCTTTCACAGCACCCCACTTTTTCCTGCTTCTAGCATTTATTGCAGCTGGTTATATTTTCATTTTGTGCATTTACTTCATTCATGCCTCTCTCGCTCCACCCCAGGAGGACAGGGACCATGTCTGTTGTGTTCACACTACTGTGTCCCCATTTTCCAGAAGCACTCGTAAGAGCACAATAGCAATTTGTTTAACAAATATTTGCAAAACCTTCTAACTGGGTTTCTACACTTGAATTTCCCCCGGCTCTAATCCAGTTTTTACAAAGCAGCCAGAGAAATGTGCACGATTGTAAACCAGATCAACAGCCCACTTAAAGCCCTTAAGTGATTCTTGTGCTGTTTGTCGAACAAAGATAAACAAGACAATCCCTAACCTCAAAAAACACACAGTGAGGCTAGGGCTCACTGCAGCCTCAACAACAGAGGCTAAGGCAGGAGGATTGCTTGAGCCCAGGAGTTCGAGGCTGCGTTCAGCTATGATCATACCACTGCACTCCAGCCTGGGCAACGAAGTGAGACCTCGTTTCTAAAAGTAAATAAATAAAATTAAAGAAAACCCACAGGTCACTGTCTCTGCTTATACTGTTTTCTAATGGGACCGAACTTCCCTTATTTCAGCTACTAGAGTCTTGTGCTACTTCCTCACTCTTATACATAGATAAAGGGAAGACAAATTGATGTTTTTTTAAAAAAAGGAAAATAATTTGGTAATAACTATCAGATTTTAGATGATGCCGTAGTTTCATTTCCAGGAATTCTCTTATAAATATATTTACCCAAAAGCACAAAGGACAAAGGGTCAATCACAAGGATGTTTCTACAGCATAGAAGGTAATAGCAAAATCCTAGAAGCAACCAGAATGCTTCTCAAAGGAGGAGCAGTTAAACAAAATATGACACCCTCACTGTGTAGAATATATTTTGCAGCTATTAATAAGAAGGAGAGGGCCAGGTGCCATGGCTCACGCCTGTAATCCCAGCACTTTGGGAGGCTGAGGCGGGCGGATCACCTGAGGTTGGGAGTTCGAGACCAGCCTGACCAACATGGAGAAATCCCGTTTCTACTAAAAATACAAAATTAGCCAGGCATGGTGGCACATGCCTGTAGTCCCAACTACTCGGGAGACTGAGGCAGGAGAATCACTTGAACCCAGGAGGTGGAGATTGCAGTGAGCCGAGATCACGCCATTGCACTCCAGCCTGGGCAACAAAAGCAAAACTCCATCTCAAAAAAAAAAAAAAAAAAGAAGAAGTAGCATTGCCATAGTGATTCAGAACATGGACTTCAGAGCCAAATTGTATGGGTTCAAATCCCCACTGTATCACTTGGTATTTGTGTGACCTTGGGGGCATGCTGCCTCTGTTTTTTGTTTGTTTTTTGTTTTTTTTTAAACACAGAGTCTTGCTCTGTCGCCCAGGCTGGAGTGCAGTGACACAATCCCGGCTCACTGCAGCCTCCGCCTCCTGGGTTCAAGTGATTCTCCTGCCTCAGCCTCCCAAGTAGCTGGGACCACAGGCATGTGCCACCACGCCCGGCTAAATTTTGTATTTTTAGTAGAGATGGGGTTTCACCATCTTGGCCAGTCTGGTCTCAAAACTTCTGACCTGAAGTGATCCGCCCACCTTGGCCTCCCGAAGTGGTAGGATTACAGGCATGAGCCACTGCACCCGGTGAGGTTTTTAAATATTTCTTTAAAAAAAATTTGGGGGGGTAAAGACAGGGCATCACTATGTTGCCTAGGCTGTCGAACTCCTGGCCTCAAGCGTTCCTCCTGCCTTGACCTCCAAAAGTGGTGGGATTACAGGCATGAGCCACTGCACCTAGCCTCAGTTTTTTAAAATCTGTAAATGAGGGTAAATAATAGTTTCCACATCAGAGGGTTGTTTTGGGGAATAAACAAGTTAATAGATATTAAGACTTAAACATTACCTGGCAATAATAAGAGCTAAATGTGACATTAATATTAAACATTGAACAATGTCCGTGCCCTATTGTTTCATTTAATTAACTAGTTTTTTAACTGCAAAATTGAAAAGCATGTGGTTAAAAAAAATTTCGCAAAAGATGATAGGGCATATAATGAAAAATAAGTTTGTCTTCCACCCCAGAGCCAAGCTGTTCACAGCTTCTTAGGAATCTTTCCAGAAATGTTTTATATATATGCAAACTTATATGTATTAATATATTTCACACATACCCACACTCAAACACAAATACTCCTTTTCCTTTTAAACACTCTGTCTTGCAGCTTGCGTTTTTTTTTTCTCTTTGAGACGGACTTTCATTCTGTTGTCCAGGCTGGAGTGCAGTGGCGTGATCTTGGCTCACTGCAACCTCTGCTTCCTGGGGTCAAGCTACTCCCTCCCAAGTAGCTGGGATTACAGGCATGCTCCACCACGCCTGGCTAATTTTTGTATTTTTAGTAAAGACGGGGTTTCGCCATGTTGGCCAGGCTGGTCTTGAACTGACCTCAGGTGATCTGCCTGCCTTAGCCTTCCAAAGTGCTGGGATTACAGGGATGAGCCACCGCTCCCAGACGCAGCTTTCTTTTTACACTTTGTAGTATATCTTGGAAGTTGTTCCATATCAGCATATACAGACTTTTTTTTTTTTGAGATGGAGTTTTGCTCTTGTCACCCAGGCTGGAGCGCAGTGGCACGATCTTGGGTCACTGTCACCTCTGCCTTCCTGGTTCAAGCAATTCTCCTGCCTCAGCCTCCTGAGTAGCTGGTATTACAGGCATTCGCCACCATGCCTGGATAATTTTTTGTATTTTTAGTAGAGACGGGGTTTCACCATGTTGGCCAGGCTGGTCTTGAACTCCTGACCTCAGGTGATCCACCCGCCTTGGCCTCCCAAAGTGCTGGGGTTACAGGCATGAGCCACCGTGCCCAGCCAGCATACATAGATTTAAGTAATTACTTTTTTCCACTGTTAAGTTCGTGACAAACCCATTGTCAAATTGTACCATCGTAAGTCAGGGACTGTCTCTACAGAGGAACTATATATCTAGTTTCCTATTGACAGACATTTTAGTGGGTTATAGTCTCTTGCTATTACATATAATGCTGCAATTAACATCTTCGGATATATCCCAAATATGGCTAAGTTTAAAAGAAGATAGGCTCCATATTTTGTTTTTTAAAAGCATGTTTGTGTGTGCATAAGTGTGCACCCACTGAAGATGATTGCAATCTGTAGGAATTCAGAATGCAAGGAATGGAGAGAGCAAAAGGCAGTTTGACCAAAGAGCCTGTACGTTTAAGTGTTTTTTTTAATCTCTCTTTTTTTTCGAGACAAGGTCTCACTCTGTAGTCCAGGCTGGAGTGCAGTGATGTAGTTTTGGTTCACTGCAGCCTCGACCTCCCAGGCTCAAGCGATCCTTCGACCTCAGCCTCCCGAGTAGCTGGGACTGCAGGCACATGCCACCACACCCAGCTGATTTTTGTATTTTTTGTAGAGAAGGGGTTTCACCATGTTGCCCAGGCTGGTCTCAAACTCCTGGGCTGAAGTGATCTGCCTTCTTCACTCTCCCTAAGTGCTGGGATTACAGGCATGCACCACCGCACCTGGCCTGTGTTTTTTTTTTTTTTTTTTAAGGCAGAGTCTCGCTCTGGCGCCCAGGCTGGAGTGCAGTGGCGGGATCTCAGCTCACCGCAACCTCCGCCTGCCGGGTTCAAGCGATTCTCCTGTCTCAGCCTCCTGAGTAGCTGGGATTACAGGCTCACTCCACCACACCCGGCTAAGTTTTATATTTTTAGTAGAGACAGGGTTCCACCATGTTGGTCAGGCTGGTCTCGAACTCCTGACCTCATGATCCACCTGCTTTGGCCTCCCAAAGTGCTGAGATTACAGGCATGCGTCACCGCGCCTGGCCTGTGTTTTGTTTTTTAAAATGTTACCTATACAATAAATTTTTTTCAGAGGTTATACCCTAAAAGAGAAGCAATCATTTTATCTTCTGGTCCTCCAAGCTCTTGGTTCACACCTCAGTTATAGACAGAGTTGGACCTGTCTGTTTCCCTTGCTAGCCAAGGAGCTTGCCTAGTCAACCTCCAATACCCAGCCCAGTGCCTGGCACATAGAAGGTGTTCACCAAACACTTCTGGGATGAATGAAGCTACTCCTCTGACCTAGGTTTCCCTGTATATAAAATTAGAATGATAAAGTGACCCACATCTAATGGCCATCCTAAGAAATTCCTGAGCAAAAAAAAGAGAAATTCCTGAGCAATGTGAATGTTCTTAAAAAACATGAAAGTGTGTAAAAATACTCAAGAATAGCTGCTTAATCTAAAATTTATCCTGTGGGCTGACCAGGTCAAAATGTCTGCAGTGTAGCTGGTTCAAAGGACAGTGGCATATTCCCCAAGTGAGAACAGCCGATTAAATTTGTGAGCAGGAGGGACAGAGTTGTCAGCTGAGCAGAGCCCTGCTGTCACGTCCTCTAGATCTGAAACTATCTTGGCCTGTTTCCACCCTGGAATCATTTTGGAAAGATTATGGCCCCTGCAAGTTTGTTAAAAAGTTGGATCCTCGGCTGGGCATGGTGGCTCATACCTGTAATTCCAGCACTTTGGTAGGCTGAGACAGGAAGATTGCTTGAGCTCAGGAGTTGGAGACCAGCCTAGGCAACATGACAAGACCTCATTGCTACAAAACAAAAACAAAAATTAGCTGGGTGTGGTGGTGCAAGCCTGTAGTCTCAGCTGCTTGGGAAGCTGAGATTGTGCCACTGCACTCCAACCTGGGCAACAGAGCAAGACACTGTCTCAAAAACAAAAAACAAAAACAGTTGGAGCCTTTATATTAGATATCACCCAAGGACTCCCCAACCATAGAGTAATCTTAGAGTATTGAAGGGGTGGAAAGGTGTAATAAATTTCCTCCTTATCATAAAGGTCATGGCCACCACTCCTATAACAAAAGACTGGTTAACAAGAGAAAAGCATAAGCAATTTATAACTTTCTCTTTTAATTTTTTTTTTTTTTTAGAGACAAGGTCTTGCTCTGTTGTCTAGGCTGGATTACAGTGGTGTGATCATGGCTCATTGCAGCCTTGAACTTCTGGGCTCAAGCTATCTTCCCGCCTCAGCCTTCCCAGTAGCTGGGGTTGCAGGCGCACACCACCATGTCCATCTAAAAGCATATCAGATTTATCTAATCAAAATTGTATGTGATGTGGGAGCCTTGAGAAATAAGGACCAAAAGACTCAAGAAAAAAACTGTTCTTTTTTTTTTTTTTTTTTGAGATGAAGTCTCACACTGTGGCCCAGGCTGGAGTGCAGTGGCACGATCTCGGCTCACTGCAACCTTCATCTCCTGGGTTCAAGCAATTCTCCTGCCTCAGCCTCCTGAGTAGCTGGGACTACAGGTGCACACCACTACACCCGGCTAAATTTTTTTTTGTATTTTTAGTAGAGACGGGGTTTCATCGTGTTAGCCAGGATGGTCTTGATCTCCTGACCTCATGATCCGCCTGCCTCGGCCTCCCAAAGTGCCAGGATTACAGGCATGAGCCACTGCGTCCAGCCAAAAACTGTTCATTTTTATGCTTAGATTCAATGAAGCATGACAGCTGTGTTGAAATGTGATTAGACAGAAAGGGAATGATCTGATAGTAACACACTGAGTGGAGAAACCCAGCAAGGCCTGTGTTCAGATTCTTCTTGGCCTGTTTGTGTGGCATTCCTTTCTCCTGGGTTTAGGGCAGTGCCCCTTCTGAAATGAAGGTCTTATGGTCTATTTTCAGACAAGGTAGGTCAGAATTTTATGGCCAGCTCCTACACAGAAGGATGGAGGAAGCTTAAAGTCCTATTTCTAGGTTTTATGGCTGGCTTTGGAGAAGAAGGGTTCTAGTTTCTATGACCTGCCTTGGGAGAGGAAGGGAAGCAGGAGAAAGAAGAACAGGAGAAGAGAAGAGAGAGACTTTGCTTTTGAAGTCCTTCCAATCTCTTTCAGTTCAAAGTATCAGCATGCCAAAGTGCCATACTTTGGGGTATTGTTTTCTGAGCTCCAACAGTATTAAGGAGATGACAATGATACTTCTTTTTTTTTTTTTTTTAATTGAGACGGAGTTTCACTCTGTCGCCCAGGCTGGAGTGTAGCAGTGTGATCTTGGCTCACTGCAACTTCCACCTCCCAGGTTCATGCAATTCTTGTGCCTCAGCCTCCCAAGTAGTTGGGATAACAGGCATGAGCCACCGCGACCGGCAACAGTGATAATTCGTTCAACATTCAGCAATTATTGACCAGGCCAGGTGTGGTGTCCATGCCTATAATCCGAGTGCTTTGGGAGGCCAAGGCGGGAGGACTGCTTGAGGCCAAGAGTTTGAGATCAGCCCGGGCCACATAGCAAGACCCTGTCTCTACAAAACAAAACAACAAAAAAACAAACAAAAAGTATTTACTGAGCAACTACTCTGTATGTGCCAGGCATAGGTGCTGGAGATATAGCAGTTTCAAGACAAAGTATCTGCCTTCACAGACCTTAGGCAGATACAAAACGATATTAAATATAAATCAGATAGTGCTAAGAAAACTACAGTGGGTGTCACAGGTGGGGTCCACTGGATCCATACCCTGAGACAATGCTTATCATGCTCAATGACTATAGAGATTGCATCTTGGTAGGGAGATGAAGGAAGCATGATTGGGCAGAGGGAGGAATCAAGCTGAGAGGCAGGCCCTACTACAGCCTCAGCCGACCCCATGGGGAGCACCAGAGTGGACATGGCCCATCTCAGTTGCTTCCTGTTGGGCCACAGTGGCCCTCCTCTGTACCCCACCCCAATCAGTCACTGGGTGTGGGATATCTTGCAAAGGGTGTAACCTCGGGCAAATTCTCTCTTGTAGCTGAGGCAATTCTCTTTTCTTTTCTTTCTTTCTTTTTTTTTTTTTTTTTGAGACGGAGTCTCGCTCTGTCGCCCAGGCTGGAGTACAGTGGCGTGATCTCGGCTCACTGCAAGCTCCGCCTCCCGGGTTCACGCCATTCTCTTGCCTCAGCCTCCGGAGGAGCTGGGACTACAGGCGCCCGCCACCACGCCCGGCTAATTTTTTGTATTTTTAGTAGAGACAGGGTTTCACCGTGTTAGCCAGGATGGTCTCAATCTCCTGACCTCGTGATCCGCCCGTCTCAGCCTCCCAAAGTGCTGGGATTACAGGCGTGAGCCACTGCGCCTGGCCAGGAGGGATTATTCTTGAGATGTTCAAGGAAGAGCAAAGAAGCCAGCATGGCCAGAGTGCAATGAACAAGGGGAGAGTGATAGGAAATGCACAAGGGCCAGGTCATGTAGAGTCTTGCACACTATCATAAAAAATTTGAATCTTTATTGTTACAGGAAGCCATTGGAGGCTTCAAAACAGAAGAGTGACAAAATTTGGTGGATGATTTAAAAGGATCACCCTGGATGCTGCTGTATAGAGAGCTAGAATGGAGGTAGGGAAATCAGATAGGAAGCCATTCTGGTATTTCAGGTGAGAGAGTCATGGTTGGGACTATAGAAAGGGACAGGTTGGTGGGGACTATAGAATGGTACAGAGCTGTAGAGAAGTGGCTCTCAACCAGGGTGACCTTGCTCTAGCTTATCCACATACCTCTCCCCAGCTCTCCCTACCAGCCAAGGACATTTGTTCAATATCTGGATATTTTCGGTTGTCATAACTGGGGGATGCTATTGGCTTCTAGTGAGTGCTGCAAAGTATCCTACAATAATGCACAGGACAACTGCCCATGACAAAGAATTACTTGGTCCAAAATGTCAATAGCGAGCCAGGCACGGTGGCTCACGCCTGTAATACCAGCACTTTGGGAGGTCAAGGTGGGCAGGTCACCTGAGCTCAGGAGTTCAAGACTAGCCTGGCCAACATGGTGAAACTCCGTTTCTACTAAAAATACAAAAATTAGCTGGGCGTGGTGGCAGGTGCCTATAATCCCAGCTACTTGGGAGGCTGAGGCATGAGAATCGCTTGAACTCGGGAGGCGGAGGTGGCAGTGAGCACAGTTTGTGCCACTATACTCCAGCCTGGAGGATACAGTGAGAATCTGTCTCCAAAAAACAAAACAAAACAAAACAAAAACAAAAACAAAATCTCAATGGTGGCTGGGCGCAGTGATTCATGCCTGTAATCCCAGCGCTTTTGGAGGCCAACATGGCAGTATTGCTTGAAGCCAGGAGCTTTATACCAGCCTGGGCTACAAAGCAAGATCTCATCTCTTTTTTTAAATTAGTTGAGCATGGTAGCAAGGCAACTGTAGTCCAGGCTATTAGGGAGGCTGAGGCAAGAGGATTGCTTGAGCCCAGGGGTTCAAGGCTGCAGTGAGCTATGATTGTGCCACTGCACTCCAGCCTGGGCAACAGGGTAAGAACCTGTCTCAAAAATAAAATTTAAAAAAAGACAATAGTACTAAGGTTGAGAGACCTTAGTACTTGCTATAGAGGAAGTGAAAAGTATTAGATTAGAGATGTATTTTTTTTAGACGGAGTTTCACTCCTCTCACCCAGGCTGGAGTGCAATGGTGTGATCTCGGCTCACTGCCACCTCTGCCTCCCGGGTTCAAGGGATTCTCCTGCCTCAGCCTCCTGAACAGCTGGGATTACAGGCATGTGCCACCACGCCCCGCTAATTTTTTTTTTTTTTTTTTTTTTTGGAGACAGAGTTTTGCTGTTTGTTGCCCAGGCTGGAGTGCAATGGCGCGATCTCGGCTCACGGCAACCTCCGCCTCCCGGGTTCAAGTAATTCTCCTGCCTCAGCGTCCTGAGTAGCTGAGATTACAAGCATGTGCCACCACACCTGGCTATTTTTGTATTTTTAGTGGAGACGGGGTTTCTCCATGTTGGTCAGGCTGTTCTTGAACTCCCGACCTCAGGTGATCTGCCTGCTTCTTCCTCCCAAAGCGCTGGGATTACAGGTGTGAACCACTGCGCAAGGCCCTGACTAATTTTTGTATTTTTATTAGAGAAGGGGTTTCACCATGCTGGCCAGGCTGGTCTCGAACTCCTGACCTCAGGTGATCCGCCCGCCTTGGCCTCCCAAAGTGCTGGGATTACAGGCGTGAGCCACTGCGTCCTGCCTTTTTTTTTTTTTTTTTAAATGGAGTCTTGCTCTGTTGCTCAGGGTGGAGTGCAATGGCCCAATCTTGGCTCACTGCAACTTCCACCTCCCAGGTTCAAGCGATTCTTGTGCCTCAGCCTTTCAAGTAGCTGGGGACTACAGGTATGTGCCACCATGCCCAGTTAATTTTTTATATTTTTAGTAGACACCGGGTTTCACCATGTTGGTCAGGCTGGTCTTGAACTCCTGACCTCAAGTGATCGACCTGCCTCGGCCTCCCAAAGTGCTGGGATTACAGGTATGAGCCACTGTGCCTGGCCTCGGGATGTTTTTTTTTGTTTGTTTTGAGATGGGGTCTCACTCTGTCACCCAGACTGGAGTGCAGTGGCTCGACCTTGGCTCACCACACTGAAACCTCCGCCTCCCAGGCTCAAGCGATTCTCCTGCCTTGGCCTCCAGAGTAGCTGGGATTACAGGCATGTGCCACTACTGCTTGGCTAATTTTTGTATTTTCAGTAGAGACGGGGTTTCACTATGTTGGCCAGGCTGGTATTGAGCTCCTGACCTCAAATGATCCACCCTCCTTGACCTCCCAAAGTGCTGGGATTACAGGCATGAGCCCGGCCCGTGCCCGGCCCCCTTGGGATGTATTTTTATAGTATTTTGACAACAGAGACAATCAGATTTGGGTTTGGATGTGGTGAATGAGAGAAAAAAGAATTAAGTGTGGTTCTGCAGCTCATCCAAACAGCCCTCTGCTCTACCGACTGAGCTATCAAAGACCCCACTTCAAGTGCAACTTTAAGGCTTTGGACTGAGCAACTGAGTGAATGGTGGTACCATTTACTGGGGTTGGGAGTTCTGGGGAAAGAACAGATTATGTGTGAGGAACAGGTGGTAAATCAAGAATTTGTTTATGGACAGGTTAAATTTGAGATGCCTGTTGGACACCCAGTGGTGATGTTATATAAGCAATTGGCTGTTTTGAGTCTGGAAGTTAGGGAAGATATCTGAGCTGGAGCCATAAATCTGGAAATCATCAGAAGAAAGGTGGGGTTTTAAATGAGTAGATTGCAAGAGATCACCTGTAGATTGAGAAGAAAAGAGGTCAGAGGACTGCACCTTTTGGGAGTCCAACATCTAGTAGTAAAGAGCCAGCAAAGGAGATGGAGAAGGAGCAGCCAGGGAGGTAGGAGAACTGGACAAATGTGTTGTCCTGAAAGCCAAAGAAAAATGAGTGCTTCAAGAAGCAAGCCTTGCGCGGTGGCTCACGCTTGTAATCCCAGCACTTTGGGAGGCCGAGGCGGGCGGATCACGAGGTCAGGAGATCGAGACCACGGTGAAACCCCGTCTCTACTAAAAATACAAAAAAAAAAATTAGCCGGGCGTTGTGGCGGGCGCCTGTAGTCCCAGCTACTCGGAGAGGCTGAGGCAGGAGAATGGTGTGAACCCGGGAGGCAGAGCTTGCAGTGAGCGGAGATCGCGCCACTGCACTCCAGCCTTGGGTGACAGAGCGAGACTCCGTCTCAAAAAAAAAAAAAAAAGAAGCAAGCCTTGGCTGGGCACGGTGGCTCATGACTGTAATCCCAGCACTTTGGGAAGTGGAGGCGGGAGGATTGCTTGAGACCAGCTCAGGCAACATAGTGAGACATGCCTCTTTACAAAAAAATAAAAATAAAAAAATTAGCTGGGCATAGTGGCATGCTCCTATACTCCTAGCTGCTCCCACTACAGGAAGCTGAAGTGCGAGGATTGCTTAAGCCCCAGTCTTCAAGGCTGCAGTGAGCTATGATTATGCCACTGTACTCCAGCCTGGGTGACAGAGCAAGATCCCATCTCTCTCTTTTTTTTTTTTTTTTTTTTGAGACGGAGTCTCGCTCTGTCCCCCAGGCTGGAGTGCAGTGGCACCATCTTGGCTCACTGCAACCTCCGCCTCCCGGGTTCAAGCAATTTTCCTGCCTCAGCCTCCTGAGTAGCTGAGACTACAGGTGCGTGCCACCACACCCAGCTAATTTTTTGTATTTTGTTTTTTAGTAGAGACGGGGTTTCACCATGTTGGCCAGGATGGTCTCGATCTCTTGACCTCGTGATCTACCTGCCTCGGCCTCCCAAAGTGCTGGGATTACAGGCATGAGCCACCGTGCCCGGCTCCCCATATATATATATATATTTTTGAGACAGGGTCACACTCTGTTGCCCAGACTGGAGTATAGTGGCACAGTCATGGCTCACTGTAACCTCTTGCCTCCCGGAGCTCAAGCAATCCCCTCACCTCAGCCTCTTGAGTAGCTGGGACCACAGGAGTGCACCATCAGGCCCAGCTAATTTTTATATTTTTTGTAGAGATGGGGTCTCACTGTGTTGCCCAGACAGATCTTGAACTCCTGGACTCGAGTGATCGTCTCTCCTCAGCCTCCCAAAGTGTTGGGATTACAGGCATGAGCTACGGCACCTGGCCTATTTAAATTCATTTCTTATTGCAAATTGTAACCACTGTCTAAAATTTATATCTATTATCGTTTGTTCTCCCCAGGGTAGGAAAACACAATTATTGGCCTTTCAAGACTCCACTGAAGCGTGTCCCCTGAAATTTGCAACTGACTGCTCCCACCCTGTCCCTCTGCTTCTGAAGCAAATCCTGTCATAGCCCCTATGGAGCTGTCCAACCCAACACCCCCTGTATTCCTATTGTGTCTGTTTTCTTGTCAGTGTCCTGCAGTGGAACAGAAGCTCCTCAAGGGCTCCAGTTGCCTCCAATTCTCCTTTCTATCCCTGGCTGGCAGGACAAGCCTTCAAACAATAAATATCTGTCAGGAGTTTTATGGATGGATGACTGAATGAATGTAAAAAGCATACTAGGGACTGGGCACGGTGGCTCACGCCTGTAATCCCAGCACCTCGGGAGGCCAAGGCGGGCGGATCACCTGAGGTCAGGAGTTTGGGACCAGCCTGGCCAAAATGGTGAAACCCTGTCTCTACAAAAATACAAAAATTAGCCAGGCATGGTGACATGCACCTGTAATCCTAGCTACTCGGGAGGCTGAGGCAGGAGAATCACTTGAACCCAGGAGGTGGAGGTTGAAGTGAGTGGAGATCATGCCACTGCACTCCAGCCTGGGTGACAGAGTGAGACTCCATCTCAAAAAAAAAAAAAAAAAAAGCATACTAGGATTATCGGAAGCCACAGGACAGCTGAATATGGGCTTCTCCACCTACAAGCTGCATAGAGACAAAAGTGCTCTCAAAATTCAAAGTTCAAAAAAAATCTCTGGGGAGTAGAGGTTTGAAGGTGAGGACACTTGTTAAAAAGTGCAGGTTCCGGCTGGGCGTGGTGGCTCACGCCTGTAATCCCAGCACTTTGGGAGGCCGAGGCGGTCAGATCACCTGAGATCAGGAGTTTGAGACCAGCCTGGCCAACATGGTGAAACCCCATCTCTACTAAAATTACAAAAGTCAGCTGGGCGTGGTGGTGGGCGCCTGTAATCCCAGCTACTCAGGAGGCTGAGGCAGGAGAATCGTTTGAACCCGGGAAGTGGAGGCTGCAGTGAGCCAAGGTCTCCCCACTGTACTCCAGGCTGGGCGACAGAGCGAAATTCCATCTAAAAAAAAAAAACCAAACAAACAACAAAAAAACCCAGTGCAGATTCCTAGGCTTGACTCCCAGAGATTCTATTCAGTATGTCTGAGGTGGAGTCCAAGAGTTAGTACAAGGGGTTTCTTTCCAAAGAATTCCATGCAATACTCCCTAGTCCTTCCACTGGAAGGTCAGGGAATCAGGAGACCTGGATTCTAGGCCACATTCTACTACTTATCATCTGGGAAGGGTTGCCAGATAAAATATGGCATGCAATGTTTGGGACATGCAATACTAAAAAATTATTCATTATTTATATGAAATGCAAATTTAACTGGGCTTCCTCTATGTCTGTTTGCTGAATCTGGCAACCTTCCAGCTGGGTGACCTCAGCCAAGCTGCATAACTTCCTAGAGCTTCAGTCTACTTATCTATAAAGTGGAGGCCGGGCGCGGTGGCTCACGCTTGTAATCCCAGCACTTTGGGAGGCCGAGGCGGGCGGATCACGAGGTCAGGAGATCGAGACCATGGTGAAACCCCGTCTCTACTAAAAATACAAAAAATTAGCCGGGCGTGGTGGCGGGCGCCTGTAGTCCCAGCTACTCGGAGAGGCTGAGGCAGGAGAATGGCGTGAACCCGGGAGGCGGAGGTTGCAGTGAGCCGAGATCGCGCCACTGCACTCCAGCCTGGGTGACAGGGCGAGACTCTGTCTCAAAAAAAAAAAATAAAAAATAAAAAAAAAATAAAAATAAAAAAAAAATAAAGTGGAGAAATTTGATCTTTCCTTATGGTCCTGAGGATTGAGAGCTTCATGTGAAGTGTTTAACTGCAATGAATGGCACATGGTAAGTGCCCAATAAATAAGCTATAAGAGGCCGGGTGTGGTGGCTCACGCCTGTAATCCCAGCACTTTGAGAGGCCGAGGCAGGCGGATCATGAGGTCAGGAGTTCGAGACCAGCCTGGCCAATATGGTGAAACCCCATCTCTACTAAAAATACAAAAAGTTAGCCGAGCGTGGTGGCGGGCGCCTGTAGTCCCAGCTACTTGGGAGGCTGAGGCAGGAGAATCGCTTGAACCCGGCAGGCAGAGGTTGCAGTGAGCTGAGATGGCACCACTGTACTCCAGCCGGGGTGACAGAGTGAGACTCTGACTCAAAAAAAAAAAAAAAAAAAGAATTAAAGACATTTATTTTAATTTTAATCTCTCTTACAGCATTAAAATGGAGTTCATCAAGTAAGATTTACACATACTTCTCAGAAATACATCTTATGGCCAGTCTGTCTGGCAGCTGGCTGAGATGGTGAGATATGGACAGCCTGAGGCAGTCCTGGGCCCCAAAGAGAGGGTTAATGGGGGACATTTAAATTCTCATTCAGGCCGGGTGTGGTGGCTCACGCCTGTAATCCCAGCAGTTTGGGAGGCCAAGGCAGGATGCTCACTTGAGCCCGGTAGTTTGAGGCCAGCCTATGTAACACGGCGAGACCCTGTCTCTACCAAAAATACAAAAATTAGCTGAGTGTGGTGGCGCATGCCTATGGTCCCAGCTACTCAGGAGGCTGAGGCAGGAGGATGGCTTGTAGTGAGTTGAGATCTCGCCACTGCCCTCCAGCCTGGGAGACAGAGTGAGACCCCATCTCAAAAAACTAATAATAAATACCATAAATAAATAAATACATTCTCATTCAGACACTGATTTCTCAATCAGATTTTAGAGTTTCCCCAAATGAGCAAACCAGTAGAAAAAAAAAAAAAAAAGAGTGTGATCCTTCCAGAAACCAGTAGGGGGGAGTGTGTGCATTTCAGGATAAAACTAAAATACTACAGGATTCAGTCAAACAGCCCTGGCTGCAGGTTTTCCACATCTGGGGAACAATGGAGGGCCTAACAAAGTCCTGGGGAGTGCACTGGTCAAGGCGAGGGTCAATGCAGACCCCAAAATGCTGAGAAAATCAGCCTATACAGGAATAGCTCCGGTGGGCCATCTGTGGGAGGATGTTGTGGAAAATGAGAAACTAATGCAGATTTGGGAATATGGTATATAGAAGGAAAAAGAGATTTGTATGTTGAAGGACACCAAAAAGTCAAAAGCAAGTGACAAACCAAGAGAAAAAAATTGCAAATTATATGACAAAGAATTACAAAATGTATAAAGCTGTCCCACCAATTATCAAACCAAAGGTCAAAAAAAAAAAAAAAAAAAAACCAAACCAAAACAAACAAAAAAAACTAGAAGTAAAATGGATAAGAGATGAACACAGGTAATTTATGTAAGAAATAAGAACTATAAATAGGCTGGGCACGGTGGCTCACGCCTGTTACCCCAGCACTTTGGGAGGCCAAGGCAGGAGGATCTCTTGAGCCCAAAAGTTCGAGAACAGCCTGGGCAACATAGTGGGACCCCTGTCTACCCAGGAGTCCCAGCTACTTGGGAGGCTGAGGCAGGAAGATTGCGTGATCCCAGGAGTTGGAAGCTGCAGTGACCCATGATTGCACCACTGTACTCCAGCCTGGGCAACAGAGTGAGACCCTGTTTCAAAATAAAAAAAGAAAAAAAGAAAAAAGAGGAAAGAAATATTAATACATAATAAACATACATTAAAAAGATTAATCTCTCTGGCAACAAGGAAATACAAATGAAAACACTGCAGGGGCTTTCTGACTTATTTTCCTATGCTTATCCATTGAGCACCTGTTCTGAGTTGTGCAGAGCTTTCTAGACATCAATTCAGAATTTAATGTGTACAAAAACTCTGAGAAGCAGGAACAAACATTATCCTCATTTTACCTAAAGAATGTGGCTCTGAAAGGTTAGTAACTTGCCTGGAGTTTACCCAGCTGGGAAGGGCAAGCAGGGTTCGGACCCGTGTTTGTCTGATTCCAAGTCCTTCTTCTCCCCATACTAATTTCTCTGGGATCTCAATTGATATGTCCAAGCAGCATCTAGTGCTTTGGAAAAGGCCCTGGAAGCTGTGAGCTCCAAGCAGCCAAAGAGGAACAGAAAAGAAAGAAAGAAACAAACAAAACCTCAGAAAATCGGATAGCATGGAAGTGGTCCTGGGGAAGCAGGGTGTTTTGGCAGAGCATAGAAAATGGGAATTTGGGGACTGGAGAGATGGGGGTTTGGAACGCCAGCTGGGGGCTAGAGGAAACAGTTCGTGGCACATTCTAAGCAGGCTGGGGTCTGGCTGGCTTGAATGTTCACAGCCCTGGAGGATGGAAGCTGAGGAATCTGTTTGTCATCCACTGCATGCTGAGCTGCCATTCTCATATCTAAACCTTCCAGCCCCAAGTCCCTCATTCCCTCCCTCCTTCTCGCACCTGCTGGCAGCGGGGGCTCCAATGAATGGACAAGTTCCATGAATTCTTGCCCCTTCCCCCACCTTTTACATAGCCAATTCCTGGAACAAAAGGCGCCCTGAGTCTGGGGCCCCTTCCCTGGACTCCTGCCAGCTCCAGGGAGTGCTAGACAGCTGGAGCCGCGCTCCACACCACACCATTTACATCTTTTACAGCCTTCCCACCCCATGATCCTCTCTCCCCACTCATGGCCACGGCCTCAGGCCCACTGGACCCCAAGATGCTCCTCCTGGTTCCCTGGAGGTTGAGGGGAGTTGCTGTGACACAGATAGGTGGGGCAGCGGGATATGGGTGTGTGGTTCACATCCTAGAATCCAGGGCTGTAGGTGTAGATCCTTTGTCTAGGACAATCCATCCCACCCACCAAGCAGCAGCAATGGGAAGCTCCTTGCCTGTCACTTTGTGCTCCTGATTTCAGGCCCCACAGGTGGCTGTCCTGTAGGATTTGGGATCCTCTTTCCTAGGTGGTTCCCTATCACCTTGGATTAGGTATCCTAGTGGTTTTATCCACTGATAAATACACTATTTATTGAGCACCTATTGTGTGCTTGGAACAATGGTAGGTGCATCGCATGTGTTTCCTCATTTAATCCTCACCACAGCCCAAGGTGAAATATATATGGATCCAGAGGCTCGCCCCAAGCCTCCTCAGTCCGCTGGTCCACAGTAGTGACAGGATGTGAATCCAGGTCTTCCCCACCTGCCACCTTGATTAGGAATCTGAGGACCAACTGGGTAACTCTTCCCTCAAACTCTCTTGCACAGTTCCGCAGTCTGCGCTGTTTACCTGTTTACTGACTGTTTCCCAACTCGCAGGAGCCATCCTATGATCCTGCCCTTTCCTGATCCCCAGGGATGGCCCCACCCAGGCTCCCCTTCCTCCCAGGCAGGCTCCTAAAGTCCACATTTTGTTTCAAATGCCTGTAGAGCAGGACAGGCCAGGAAAGGGGGCAGTTATACCTTCCCTTGGTGAGAAGCCCTCTCAAGACACAGGCCTGGCTTTGGTTTGCTGCTCCACAATTCCTCCTTCCTCTCTTGCAAGCCTTGCCCTTGTGGACTGGGCCTAATTTCAGACAATATGAGCACTGGTTTATTTTATTTTATTTTATTATTATTATTATTATTATTTGAGACAGAGTCTCACTCTGTCGCCCAGGCAGGAGTGCAGTGAATGGTGCGATCTCAGCTCACTGCAACCTACGCCTCCCAGGTTCGAGCAATTCTCTTGCCTCAGCCTCCCACGTAGCTGGGACTACAGGTGCCCACCACGAAGCCTGGCTAATTTTTGTATTTTTAGTAGAGGCAGGGTTTCACTATGTTGGCTGGGCTGGTGGCGAATCCCTAATGTCAGATGATCCACCCACCTCAGCCTCCCAAAGTGCTGGGATTACAGGCGTGAGCCACTGCCCCGGTAGCAGTATCAGACTTTCTGACTACACCTGAGGCGTTCTAGAAGTTGACCACTTGACTCTAGCAGATCAAGTCTGCAAGAGCAGAAAGAAGGGAAAAAGCTCATGTTGTTGCCTCATTCCAAATTGCAAGAACCACCTCCTCATTGGCAAAACAGGAGCATGAATAAAACACAAGTCTGGGCCGGGCACGGTGGCTCACGCCTGTAATCCCAGCACTTTGGGAGGCCCAGGCGGGCGGATCACGAGGTCAGGAGATTGAGACCATCCTGGCTCACACGGTGAAACCCCATCTCTACTAAAAAAAAAATACAAAAAATTAGCTGGGCATGGTGGCAGGCACCTGTAGTCCCAGCTACTCGGGAGGCTGAGGCAGGAGAATGGTGTGAACCCGGGAGGCAGAGCTTGCAGTGAGCCAAGATCGCGCCACTGCACTCCAGCCTGGGGGACACGGTAAGACTCCGTCTCAAAAATAAATAAATAAATAAACCACAGTCTGGGCTGGGCGCAGTGGCTCATGACTGTAATGCCAGCACTTTGGGAGGCAGAGGCGGATGGATCACCTGAGGTCAGGAGTTCGAGACCAGCCCAGCCAACATGGTGAAACTCCGTCTCTACTAAAAATAGAAAAAATTAGCCAGGCATGGTAGCAGGCACCTGTAATCCCACCTACTCAGGAGGTTGAGGTAGGAGAATCACTTGAACCCAGGAGGCAGAGGTTGCAGCAAGCCAAGATTGCACCATTGCACTGCAGCCTGGGCAACAAGAGCAAAACTCCGTCTCAAAAAAAAAATTTTATATATATATACAAAAAAGAAAACACACAAGCCTGCACAGTGCCTGATATAGTAGAAGTCCTCAATAAGTTCTAGCTTATTCATTTCAGGAATGGAGGGAGCTTAGAGGTAATTTTAGTGCCTGCAGAATATTAGATGTGCACACGTTACATTGTGTAAGACATGTGAAATCTTCGCAACATGCCTTTCACCCAGACATTGATATCCTTATTTTACAGATTAATTTAACTAGGTTAGTATCTTGTTAGAAGCTAGAAGTAAAAGCCGTTTTGTTCAACTCCAAATTCCGTACTTTGTTCACCACACTCTGTCACTTCTAAGGGACACTTAGGGTGGGAAATCAACGTGATTAGGTCCCTCATTTTCAGGCTTACCCTATATATGCCTCCAAAGGAAGGAAGCATGTGGCTGAAGTTATCTGGGATTACTTTGCTTAGAGATGATAGGACACCTTAAAAGACTGTGCCCATATGTAGTTCTGGAAGGGCCTGAAGTTGAAGCCACACCACGGGAAAAAAAAGGAAAGTCCCATCTCTGAGCCCCAAGGGGAGATGTTAGGGGTTTTGGACCTTTGTTCTGTATTGTAGATAGATTTGCACAGAAGACCCCTCCCAAACCTATCCACTCCCAACCGCAAAGCTTCCATTTCCTCCTCCTTCAAAGCAACTGCTGCTTACCTGGATTTCACACCTGTGTTTTCTGGCCTGGCAGGACAAGTTTACCTTTCCCCCTCCGGAGGATCGACTCCTAATCTGTCTTTTTTTTTTTTTTTTTTGAGATGGAGTTTCGCTCTTGCTGCCCAGGCTGGAGTGCAGTGGCGCGATCTCGGCTTACTGCAACTTCTGCCTCCCGGGTTCAAGCGATTCCCCTGCCTCAGCCTCCTGAGTAGCTGTGATTACAGGTATGTGCCACCTTGCCCGGCTAATTTTTTTGTATTTTTAGTAGAGATGGGGTTTCTCCATGTTGGTCAGGCTGGTCTCGAACTCCTGACCTCAGGTGATCTGCCCGCCTCGGCCTCCCAAAGTGTGATTACAGGCGTGACACCATGCCTGGCCTCCTAATCTATTTTTTTTTTCTTCACTTCCTTTAACAACCAGTGTCCTTGGGCATTGTCCCGTCAACTCTTTTTACCTCTTTTCACATTGCTTGAATCAAATATTCACAAACAGGTATTTCTTGAGCACCCACTTGGACCCAGCAGTGTGAGTGGCACATCAGTCCTGCAGAGACTGTCATGCATCTTCCATTGCTTCCTTCTCTTGAAATCTTTGCTTTCCCATGCCACCTTCTTCAGGAAACTTTCCTGGGTCTCAGCTCCTCAGTGTCCTCATGGCATTCAGACATGTCTGTTACACGGCTTCCCATGTTCTATTGTCGGGTTATGGTTATTTGGATGCATGTCTCCTGAGCTAGATTTATTTGAAGGCAGAAATCACATTCTTTGTCTTTGTATTCTTCAAATGCCTAACAGTGACTGGCACATTAAAAAATATGTTTGTAGGCCGGACACGGTGGCTCACGCCTGTAATCCCAGCACTTTGGGAGGCCGAGGCGGGCGGGTCACCTGAGGTCGGGAGTTTGAGACCAGCCTGACCAACATGGTGAAACCCCGTCTCTACTAAAAATACGAAAATAACTGGGTATGGTGGCATGTGCCTGTAATCCCACTTACTTAGGAGGCTGAAGCAGGAGAACTGCTTGAACCCAGGAGGCGGAGGTTGCAGTAAGCCGAGATTGCGCCATTGCATTCCAGCCTGCGTGACGGAGCGAGACTCTGTCTCAAAAAAAAAGAGGTGGGAGGATCACTTGAACCCAGGAGATCAAGGCTGCAGTGAACCAAGATGATGCCATTATACTCCAGCCTGGGACAGAGTGAGACCCTGTCTCAAAAAAGGAAAAAAGAAAAGCAAGGGTAAAGAAATCATTGAGTAAGAGTGAATAATAACATTAAAACAACAGGGTGGGCACGGTGGCTCACACCTGTAAACCCAGCACTTTGGGAGGCCGAGAAAGGCGGATCACCTGAGGTCAGGAGTTTAAGACCAGCCTGATCAACATGGTGAAACCCCATCTCTACTAAAAATACAAAAATTAGCCAGGCATGGTGGCGCATGCCTGTAATTCCAGCTACTCAGGAGGCTGAGGTAGGAGAATCGCTTGAATCCGGGAAGTGGAGGTTGCGATGAGCCAAGATTGCGCCATTGCACTCCAGCCTGGGTGACAGAGCGAGACTCTGTCTCAAAAAAATAAATAAATAAAAATAAATAAAATAAAACAACATAAACAACATTTGAGTATTCACTATATGGTCACTGCATTGTTCTAGTTGCTTTACATGCACCATCTTATTTAATCTTCATAATGATTCTATGAGGTTACTACAGTTACAATCACCATTTCACAGATGAGGGAACTGAGGCACAGAGAGGTTAAGCAGCTTGCCCAAGTTCACACAAGTAGTAAGTGGCTCACCCAGGCAATGTGGTTCCAGAAGCTATGCTCATTACCAAAGCCCTCAGAACGTGAATGTTAGGCATTCTATGCATACATCTGGTTTGTGGTTTGGCTCTGAGGTTCCTGGAAGCCAAAGCCAAGAAGGAAAGGTATTAATGATAGAAGTTCATTAAAAACAATAAACTTAGGCTGGGCACAGTGGCTGATGCCTGCAATACCAGCACTTTGGGAGGCTGAGGCGGGCGGATTGCTTGAGCTCAAGAGTTCGAGACCAGCCTGGGCAACATGGTGAAACCCCATCTCTAACAAAAATACAAAACATTACCCAGGCATGGTGGTGGGTGTCTGTAGTCCCAGCTACCAGGGAGGCTGAGGTAGGAGGATCAATTGAGCCCAGGAGGCAGAGGTTGCAGTGAGCTGAGATTGCACCACTGCACTCCAGCCTGGATGACAGAGCAAGACTCCATGTCAAACAAACAATAAACCAATTGCTGGGGAGAAACATAGCTTTTTGTGACCCTGAGTCTGAGAGAACTCATAAAGAAGATACTGTTTTCCAAATTTTATAGGTTTACATTCCATGAGCAAAATGGTTAAACTTCCCAATATAGGTGCATTTCTTTATAAATGATATGTATGCACTATTATATTCTGTGCCTTGTAAAACACAAATGTAGAAATGGAAAAGAATGAAAGAAAATACATATCTACACAGAAGTTCTTCTGAGAATCATCTTGCATACTCCCAGGTACATGCCGCCCACCTCTGAGCTCCTTGGTACAGAGGGTGGGCCTATGGATTGGATTCTGGCAGTAGATAACAGTAGCAGTTTTCACATCACCATTGAGCAACTTGAAGAATACGAAGACAAAGAGTATGATTCCTGCCTTCAAAGAAATCTAGTAGGGGAGACCTGCATTCAAATAACCATAACACAAAGGCCAGGCACGGTGGCTCAACACCTGTAATCCCAGCAGTTTGGGAGGCCAAGGCAGGTGGATCACTTGAGGTCAGGAGTTTGAGAACAGCCTGGTCAACATGGTGAAACCTTGTCTCTACTAAAAATACAAAATTAGCCAGGTGTGGTGGTGCATGCCTGTAATCCCAGCTACTAGGGAGGCTGAGGCAGGAGAATAACTTGAACCTGCGAGGCGGAGGTTGCAGTGAGCTGACATCATGCCACTGCATTCCAGCCTGAGTGACAGAGCAAGAAAGAACAACCATAACTGGATAATAGAATATGGGAAGCCATGTAGCAGACGCATCCAATAACCCTCAGTGGGGATCCAAAGCATGACACAGAGAAAGCAATTCAGTGACAGTAGGTCTCAAGGTGTCAACATAATGTGGTCCAAGTGCATACCTCTCTGATGGCTAGTTTGATCTAATCACTATTTAAAAATATGACTAATATTAATTGAGCCTTTTGTGTATGATAGCCACTGTACTAAATGCCTGACTTGTATTTCTTCATTGAATCCTTATCACAGTCCTGTAATGAACTTATATTATTATATCACTATTTTACAGATGAGGAAATTAAGGCTCAGAGAGGTTAACTGGTTCATGGCAGTAGAGCTGGGATTTAAACCCACGTTTATTCAACTCTAAAGCCAGTGATTTTCATTGCCATTCTATACGGGCTCAGAAATTTTCAATATAAGTGTCCTTAAGCAGTTTCTCCCCTTGTACAGATGTTCTATATATATATATATTTTTTTTTTGTGTGTGTGTGAGATACGGTCTTGCTCTGTTGCCCAGGCTGGAGTGCAGTGGTGTGGTCTCGGCTTACTGCAAGCTCCGCCTCTTGGGTTCAAGCAATTCTCCTGCTTCAGCCTCCCAAATAGCTGGGATGACAGATATGAACCACTAGGCCCAGCTAATTTTTGTATCTTTAGTAGAGATGGGGTTTCACCATGTTGGCCAGGCTGGTCTCAAACTTCTGACCTCAAGTGATACGCCTGCCTCGGCTTCTCAAAGTGCTGGTGTTACAGGTGTGAGCCACCGCGCCCAGCCTCAGATCTTCTTTATTTATTTACAAAAAGAATGCATTCTTGTGGCAAAAATGCAAACAAAACTGAAGTGTGCAAAGTAAAAAAGCCGGCCAGGTGAGGTGGCTCACACCTGTAATCCCAGCACTTTGGGAGGCCGAGGCAGGCAGATCACCTGAAGTCAGGAGTTTGAGACCAGCCTGACCAACATGGAGAAACCCTGTCTCTACTAAAAATACAAAATTAGCTGGCCATGGTGGTGCATGCCTATAATCCCAGCTGCTTGGGAGGCTGAGGCAGCAGAATTGCTTGAACCTGGGAGGCGGAGGTTGCAGTCAGCTGAGATTGCACCATTGCACTCCAGCCTGGGCAACAAGAGTGAAATTCTGTCTCAAAAAAAACCCACCTCTTTCCACAAACCTCTTCTCCAGGGTTTTCCATTAGTTTGCTCCATTTATAGTCTTCCAGACACTTCTTTCTACTCCCTAAACACACACACACACACATATATATATATATACATATACATATATAATAGATAGATTTTTGCAAAAGTGGATTCATAAGATTTATTTAACTCTGAAATCCCACTTTAATTTGGCTATCTGTCTGGGTTAGTTCCCATAGATCTATTCACACATCAGTAGTGGGTAATGTAATTGACTTAAAATGTTCCCTCCTGGTGAATCGCTTGAACCAGAGGGAGGTGGAGGTTGCGGTGAGTCGAGATGGTGCCATTGCACTCCAGCCTGGGCAACAAGAGCGAAACTCCGTCTCAAAAAAAAAAAAAAGTTTCCTCCTGGTAATTCTTTTCACTATTTTCCTCTAGGTGACTCTAGAGGATTGTCCTTTTTCTTTCTGTCCTCTTTTTCTCCTCTTTTCTTGCCCTTTTGGCTTTAGATCTTATCTAGATGCTAACAACTCCCACACTTACTTCACTCTTACCTGGAACATTTTGTAATTTTATGTATTTTGAAAATTTACTTTGAATTGGGTTTATGCCTGTTCAGAACATATTGTTCTTGAAGAATGTATTTTTGTATCTGTTTGTACTGATGAAAAGAAACTCTGGGCCAGATGCAGTGGCTCACGCCTGTCATCCCAGCACTTTAAGACTGAGGTGGGTGGATCACTTGAGGTCAGGAGTTTGGGACCAGTCTGGTGAACATGGTGAAACCCCGTCTCGACTAAAAATACAAAAATTAGCTGGGCATGGTGGCACATGCCTGTAGTCCCAGCTACTCAGAAAGCTGCTACTCAGAGAGGCAGCTACTCAGAGAGGCAGGAGAATTGCTTGAATCTGGGAGGCGGAGGTTGCAGTGAGCCAAGATCATGCCACTTTACTCTAGCTGGGTGACAGTGAGACTCTGCCTCAAAAAAAAAAAAAAAAGATGACAACAAAAAAAGAACCTCTGGAAGGAAACTAATAAAGGTGGTTGCCTGTGTGTGGTAATGGGGGATGAAAGGAGTTGGGAGTAAACTAACCAAGACCAAAGATACCAGGCCTGAGAGGAAGAGCAGGGTGATTGGGAGAAGGTGAGTTTGGCCTTGTGGTCTTGTTTTCTCTTCATGGATGAAATAGAGAGGGCTGAAGAAATGCAACAAACTCGGAGGGGAAGGACCACAGGCCCTTGAAACTGCTTCAGGGCCAGCTGTTCCCCTAGTGGGTACCTGTGCCTGTTTTCTTGGGGTGGGAGAAGGGCTGAGTTATTGACAAGCCTTCTTCCCTCGCCAGGTAAGTTTCCTGAGGACAGCTGCTCTGTGAAGCCCATTGCCCCAAAGGCACCTATCAAAGACCCTGCAAACAAGCAGAGGGCAATCCAGGTGGCCAATGACATTGCCCATCCCAGGTACCTGGGCTGCCTGCTTTTCCCTGAAGTGGGAGCCTGGCTTGCAGGTAAGTGTCCTTCCCCCTTGCTCCTTTAAAGTGGTACTTCACTCCTCAAAGAAAATATTTCATCTTTTTATTGTAAAAGTTATCAAACACACCCAAAATGAAAAATGGTATAATGAACTACTCAGAATGAACAGTATAATGAACTCCTGATCCAAAAAGTATCACATTGTGCCATATATATTCTTTTTTCTGATTAAAAAAAATCAAACCCCTGACATTTTATTCCTAAATTCTGAAATGTATATGTAAAAGTTTAGAACATTTTCATATGTAACCATCATACTGTTCTCACTCCTAACAAATTTAACATTAATTGCTTCTTATACTCTAATATCCAATCTATATTCACACTTACCCCTAAGTGAAATGACTTAAAGCCATGAATAATGTTAGATTGGAGTTGCAAATGAAACCAGAGAAGCCAGCATCAGCCTGACAGCCCTCTTAGCACAGATCTCTGAGAAACGCCAGTACCCAAGAGTGAGGGGCTCAAGAAATACTTGTTCCTTTCCTCAGTAATAGCAAGTCATGGTAGCTCTCATTATGAGCTCTTACCATAGAGAACTTGCTATGCACCCTTCTGTCCTGACTGGAAGACTGCATTCACTCTTTGTGTGCCTTCCACAGAGCTGAGTATAATGCCTACCCAGAGTAGATGTTTAACAAATTGTCATTTGTTTTTTGTTTTAGAGATAGAATCTTGCTCTGTTGCCCAGGCTGGAGTGGAGTGGCACAATCACAGTTCACTGAAGCCTCAAACTCCTGGGCTCTAGTGATCCTCCTGCTCCAGCCTCCTGAGTAGCTGGGACTATAGTTGCATGCCACCGCATTTAGCTAATTCTTTTTATTTTTTATTTTTGAGACCGAGTCTCACTCTGTTGCCCAGGCTGGAGTGCAGTGGCAAGATGTCAGCTCACTGCAACCTCCGCCTCCTGGGTTCAAGCAATTCTTGTGCCTCAGCCTCCTAAGTAGCTGGGACTACAGGTGTGAGCCACCATGCCCGGCTAATTTTTATATTTTTAGTAGAGTTGAGGTTTCACCATGTTGGCCAGTTTGCTCTCGAACTCCTGACTTCAGATGATCTGCCTGACTTGGACTCCCAAAGAGCTGGGATTACAAGAGTGAGCCACTGTGCCCAGCCATTTTTTTTTCTTTTTTTTTGAGACAGGGTCTTACTAGGGTGCCCAGGTTGACTTTGAACCCCCGGCCAGTGATCCTTCTGCTTCAGTCTCCCAAGTAGCTAGGATTACAGGTGTGAGCCACTAATTGTAATTTGAATTGACAATCATATTTCCCTGGTATTATTTCCTCAGGGCCAAGTAGTGATATGGCTATTTTATCAGATCATTTAATTGGCCCTGTAAAGTAGATATCACTCACCCCATTTCACACATGAGGAAACTCAGGGTCAGGCTTGTTTAAAGTTCCATAACTAGGAAGTAGGGGAGCTGAGACTCAATTCTGGTTGTTCTGACTCCAGAGTCTGAGTGGTCATCCATCTCTTGGTAGTCACCAAGGGACTCTGGTGGGGGAGTAAAGGTCTCAGTCCTGGGTAAAGGCAAAGAGAGGGTAAAAGAGAAGGGGGAGGAGGGGGAGAGAAAAAGGAAGGAGAAAGAAAGAACAAAAGAAAAAGAAATCAGGGTGGGCATGGTGGCTCATGTCTGTAATCTCAACACTTTGGGGGCCAAGGCGGTGGGAGGATCACTTGAGCCCAGGAGTTCTAGACCAGCCTGGGAAAAATAGTGAGACATCATCTCTACAAAACATAAGAAAAAATTTCACTGGGCATGGTGGCACGTGCCTATAGTCCCAGCTACTTGGGAGGCTGAGGCGGGAGGCTCGATTGAGCCCAGGATTTTGAGGCTGCAGTGAGCTATGATTGCACCACTGCATTCCAGCCTGGGCAACAGAGCAAGACCCTGTCTCAAAAACAGAAAATAAAAGAAGCTTGGAGAATATGATGTCATAAAAGTAAGACTAGCAGTAATTGGATTTAAGGCCTTTGTGTATAGTGAATACAATAGGTGTTTGTTGTGTTGTAGAATGAATGAGAAGCCTTTTCTTTTTTTTGTGATGGAGTCTCACTCTGCTGCCCAGGCGAGAGTGCAGTGGCATGATCTCGGCTCACTGCAACCTCTGCCTCCTGGGTTCAAGCAATTCTTCTGCCTCAGCCTTCCCAGTAGCTGGGAATACAGGTGTGTGCCACCACACCCAGCTAATGTTTGTATTTTTAGTAGACACGGGGTTTCACCATAATCATCAGGCTGGTCTTGAACTCCTGAGAGGTGATCTACCTACCTTGGCCTCCCAAAGTGCTGGGATTACAGGCGTGAGCCACCATACCCGGCCAATGAGAAGCCTTTTGAGTTTCTCACACTCTAAAGTCTAGAGTTCAGTCTGTAGACATCATTGTATTCCTGGGGCTAGCCTGGAACCTGGCACATATTAAGAGCTCAAATATCTGTTGAATGAATGACTGAATGTATGAATAAATGCACAAGTGGATAAATAAATGATTGAATGAATGATGACTTATATGAAATAACAATTTATTTTTATTTTTATTTTTTGAGACAGAGTCTCGCTCTGTCGCCCAGGCTGGAGCGCAGTGGCGTGATCTCAGCTCACTGTAGCCTCTGCCTCCTGGGTTCAAGCAATTCTCCTGCCTCAGCCTCCTGAGTAGCTGGGAGTACAGGTACGCACAGCCACTCCCGGCTAATTTTTGTATTTTTAGTAGAGACAGGGTTTCACCGTGTTGGCCAGGATGGTCTTGATCTCCTGACCCTGTGATCCGCCGCCTCGGCCTCCCAGAGTGCTGGGATTACAGGCGTGAGCCACCGTGCCCAGCTGAAATAACAAATTATTTAACAAGTCATTGAGTGAATGAATTAATTGATGGGACAGATGGATGAATTCTTTAAATCTCTGTAGAAAGAAGGTGAGTAGGGAAGAGAATAACTGAATAGCAGCACTATTTCCTGAGCATTTCATTATTAGACCTGTGCCGAGAATTTCACAGTTTTTCCATTTAATCCTCACAGCAACCTCTCTGGGGTTGTTACCATGATTTTCTAAGTGAGAAATTAGATCTGGGGAGGCCAGGTAATTTACTCCATGTCCCACAGGGCAGAGCTGGAATACTGACCCTATCATACTCTGAAATTTAGACTTTTCACCACCCAATCAATGTCCTACTCAACATAGGACTTGCTTTTAGTAGCTGATGCAAGTTCAGGTGAACCACCACTTACACGACCCCTGGAAAGCTGTAAATTTAAACATAAACATGGTTAATTACTTCTCTCATTATTTAAAGGAAGCTTTTCTATTGCATGTCTCTTTATTTATTTATTTTGAGACAGAGTTTTGCTCTCGTCACCCAGGCTGGAGTGCAACGGCACCTTCTTGGCTCACTGCAACCTCCGTTTCCCGGGTTCAAGCGATTCTCCTGCCTCAGCCTCCAGAGTAGCTGGGATTACAGGCGCCCAGCGCCATGCCCAGCTAGTTTTTGTATTTTTAGTAGAGATGGGCTTTCACCATATTGGCCAGGCTGGTCTCGAACTCCTGACCTCAGGTGATCTACATGCCTTGGCCTCCCAAAGTGCTGGGATTACAGGCGTGAGCCACCACACCTGGCCGCATATCTCTTTATAAGTGAAGGATTACCCCCAACTACTCTGCTTCTGAAATCTGAATTTTGTTCAAAGCAAGGTATATATTAACTAAAGATGTCTACTTGTCGAAGCTGGTTTAGTTATAGCTGGGAAACTGGGATTTTGGTGTTTGAACACCTTAATAACCAGGCCCTTAATTTTGTGACATCTCATCTTGACAATTTAAATAAAAGTAAATTAAAATTTACCAAATCCCAAATCCATTAAAGAAAAGACAGATATGTCAGTCCAGGAGTTTGCGATCAGCCTGGGTATGGTATGCTCCTGCTCCTCAGGAGGCAGAGGCAGAAGAATCCCTTGAACTCAGGAGTTCGAGGCTGCAATGAGCTGCGATTACACTACTGCATTCCAGCCTGGGTGACAGAGCAAGACCCTGCTACAGAAAAAAAAAAAAAAAAAAAAAAAGACAAGACAGATTTGTACCGTATCTGTTTGGCCTGTGGTTCAAAGTCCAACTAGGAACCACAAATTCAGAAAAAATATTTCTAATTCTGGTCATCAACCAAGGACTGTCTTAATATATCCTACATTTATTTCTGAGGGCTTGTGCAAAATAAAACTATATATGTATGTGTATATACATATGTGTATATATGTATTCGTGTGTGTATGCATATGCGCACATACACATGTGAATATATATGTGTATGTGTGTGCATATATGTGTACATGTATACACACATATACATACTGTACAAAGCTCTGACAAATCGATAAGAAAAAGGGCTATAATCCAATAGCAAAATGAGCAAAGGATATTCAAAGGAAAAAAACATAAATGGCTTTTTTTTTTTCTTTGAGACAGGGTCTCATTCTGTCACCCAGACTGGATTGCAGTGGTGTGATCACAGCTCACTACAACCTTGAACTCCTCAGCCTCCCAAGTAGTTGGGACTACAGGTGCATGCCACCACACAGGGCTAATTTTTTCTTTTTTACTTTTGTGGAGACAAGGTCTCACTGTGTTGCTCAAGCTGGTGTTGAACTCCTGGGCTCAAGTCCTCGTGCCTCAACCTCCCAAAGTTCTAGGATTACAGGTGTGAGCCACCATGCCATTCTAAAAGGCTCTTACATATATGAAAAATGCTCTTTTATCATAATTTTAAAAAGTAAATTAAAACTAGGCTGAGAAATATAACAAAAAAACTATACTGAGGGAATAATTTTTCACCTATTAGATTGGCAAAGATTATAAAACACTTTTTCTGATAACATATTATACTGGCAGGGTGGAGAAATTGTACTCTCATACTGTTTTTGGGAAAGTACATTAATACAATTTTTTTTTTTTTTTTTGAGACAGAGTCTTGCTCTGTAGCCAGGTTGGAGTGCAGTGGTGCGACCTTGGCTAACTGCAAACTCTACCTTCCAGGTTCAAGCAATTCTCCTGCCTCAATCTCCCGAGTAGCTGGGATTACAGGCACATGCCACCATACTCAGCCAAGTTTTGTAATGTTAGTAGAGACAGGGTTTCACCATGTTGGCCAGGCTGGTCTCAAACTCCTGACCTTGGTGATCCATCCGCCTCAGCCTCCCAAAGTGCTGGGATTACAGGCGTGAGCCACCGTGCCTGGCTGGCCTGGTACAACTTCTAAGTAGGGAAATTTGCAAGATCTATACAAATTACTATACAATTTGAAGGTACAGCTATACTTGTACATGTGGAAAATTATGCATGTACAAGCTTACCCACTGTAGCATGGTTTAATCAGCAAAGATGGAAATGAGCTTAATGTTCATCAGTAGAAGATTGGATCCATAAATCACGCCCATGCATTAAATGGAGTTCATGCTATCTCAGTTAAAATAGAAGCTACCAGCCACATGTGGCTGTGGAGTATTTGAAATGTGGCTAATCCCAATTGAGATGTGCTTTAAATGTAAAATACCACCAGATTTTGAAGACTTGGTACAAAAAAGGAATGTAAAACATACACTGCATTAATTTTTTTTTTTTTTTTAAGACGGAGTCTCACTCTGTCACCAGGCTGGAGTACAGTGGCATGATCTTGGCTCACTGCAACCTCCTCCTCCCAGGTTCAAGCAATTCTCCTGCCTTAGCCTCCTAAGTAGCTGGGACTACAGGGGCCTGTCACCACGTCCGGCTAATTTTTTTTTTTTTTTTTGAGATGGAGTCTCGCTCTCTCATCTAGGCTGGAGTGTAGTGGCGCGATCTCGGCTCACTGCAAGCTCTGCCTCCTGAGTTCACGCCATTCTTCTGCCTCAGCCTCCTGAGTAGCTGGGACTACAGGTGCCTGCCACCATGCCTGGCCAATTTTTTTTTTTTTAAATATTCTTAGTAGAGACGAGGTTTCACCATGTTAGCCAGGATGGTCTCGATCTCCTGACCTTGTGATCCACCTGCCTCGGCCTCCCAAAGTGCTGGGATTACAGGTATGAGCCACCGCACCCAGCCTGTATTTTTTTTTTTTTTTTATTAGAGATGGGGTTTCGCTGTGTTAGCCAGGATGGTCTCAATCTCCTGACCTCCTGATCCACCCGCCTTGGCCTCCCAAAGTGTTGGGATTACAGGTGTGAGCCACAGCACCTGGCCAATAATTTTTTATTTCTGTCAAAATGATTTTTTTTTTTTTTTTGAGATGGAGTTTCGCTTTTTTTGCCTAGGCTGAAGTGCAATGGTGTGATCTCGGCTCACTGCAACCTCCACCTCCCGGGTTCAAGTGATTCTCCTGCCTCAGCCTCCTGAGTAGCCGGGATTATAGGTGCGTGACACCATGCCTGGCTAATTTTGTTTTGTTAGTAGAGACAGGGTTTCACTATGTTGGCCAGGCTGGTCTTGAACTCCTAACCTGAGGTGATCCACCTGCCTCAGCCTCCCAAAGTGTGGGAATTACAGGCGTGAGCCACTGTGCCTGGCAAAATGATATTTTGATGTTGATTTCCTGTCAAAATGGTATTTCATTTTAAATAAAATGTATTGTTAATTCATTGCCAGTACCTGGGCTCATGTTTGTAATTCCAGCACTTTGGGAGGCCGAGGCAGGAGGATCACGTAAATCCAGGAGTTTGAGACTAGCCTCGGCAATATAGGAAGATCTCGTCTCTAGAAAAAATAAAAAAATTAGCCAGGCAAGGTGGTGTACACCTTGTAGTCCCAGCTACCCAGGAGGCTGAGGAAGGAGGATCACTTAAGCCCCAGAAGTCGAGGCTGCAGTGAACTGTGTTAAAGCCACTGCACTCCAGCCTGGATGATAGAGTAAGACACTGTCTCAAAAACAAACACGCACTAACTTCACCTTTTCCTTATAACTTTTTTTTTTTTTTTTTGAGATGAAGTCTCGCTCTGTCACTTAGGCTGGAGTGCAATGGCATGATCTCGGCTCACTGCAACCTCTGCCTCCTGGGTTCAAGTGATTCTCCTGTCTCAGCCTCCCGGGTAGCTGGGATTACAGGTGTGCACCACCACACCCAGCTTATTTTTTTGTATTTTTGTAGATGCGGGGGTTTCACCATGTTGGCCAGGCTGGTCTCGAACTCCTGACCTCAAGTAATCCACCCACCTCAGCCTCCCAAAGTGCTGGGATTGCAGGTGTGAGCCACCACGCCTGGCCTCCTTTTAACTTTAAAAAATGTGTTTACTGGCTGGGCATGGTAGCTCATGCCTATAATCCTAGCATTTGGGGAGGCCAAACGGGGAGGATCACTTGAACCCAGGAGTTCAAAACCAGCCTGGACAGCATAGCAAGACTCTGCTTTCTACAAAAAATAATAAAAAAAAAATTAGCCAGGTGTGGTGGTGCCCAGCTATGGTCCCAGCCAGTTGGAGAAGCTGAGGTGGGAGGATTGCTTGATCAAGGTCAAGGCTGCAGTGAGCCGTGATCATGCCAGTGTACTCCAGCCTGGGTGACAGAGCAAGACTATCTCAAAAAAAAAAAAAAAAGTGTTCACTAGAAAATGCAAAAGTGGCTGGGCGTGGTGGCTTACACCTGTAATGCTAGCACTTTGGAAGGCTGAGGTGGGCGGATCACTTGAGGTCAGGAGTTCGAAACCAGCCTGGCCACATGGTAAAACCCTGTCTCTACTAAAAATACAAAAAGATTAGCAGGGGCGTGATGGTGGGCACCTGTAATCCCAGCTACTCAGGAGGCTGAGGCAGGAGAATCACTTGAACCTGGGAGGCAGAGGTTGCAGTGAGCTGAGATCACCACACTGCACTCCAGCCTGGGCAACAGACAGAGACCCTGTCTAAAAAAAAAAAAAAAGGAAAAAAAGAAAAATGTAAAAATATGTGTGTAACCCTCTTTAAATTTCATTGGACAGTAGTGGCTCTGGATAAAAAAATAAAGTGAAAAAAGCAAGGTGCATAAGAGTGTATAGTAGACTACCATTTGTGCTTTAAAGAAAGGAAAAAAGCTTTCTCTCTGATACTTGCTTGTTTATACATAACCCATCTCTGGAGTGATGCACTAGAAACAATATCGGCTGCTTCTGGAGAGAGAAACTGTAGGTAGAGAATAGAGCTGAAATTTGAATTCTGATCTTTTTGTAAAATTTTTATTTTTATTTTTCATTTTTTTTTTGAGACAGAGTCTTGCTCTGTTGCTCAAGCTGAAGTGCAGTGGCACAATCTTGGCTCACTGCAGCCTTCACCTCCTGGGTTTATTGATCCTCCTGCCTCAGCCTCTGAGTAACTAGGATCACAGGTGCATACAACCATGCCTGGCTAATTTTTAAATTTTTGTAGAGATGGGAGCTTGGTGTGTTTGCCCAGGCTGGTCTCGAACTCCTGGGCTCAACTGATCCTTCTGCCTTGGCCTCCCAAAGTGCTGGGATTACAGACATGAGCCACTGTACCCTGCCTATTTTTTTTTTTTTTTTTGACATGGAGTTTCACTCTGTCTCCCAGGTTGGAGTGCGGTGGCACAATCTCAGCTCACTGCAACCTCTGTCTCCCAGGTACAAGCAATTCTCCTGCCTCAGCCTCCCGAGTAGCTGGGATTATGGGCACCCGCCACCATGCCCAGCTAATTTTTATATTTCTAGTAGAGACAAGGTTTCACCATGTTGGTGAAATACCCAGTCTGCACCCTGCCTATCATTATTTAGTCAAAAATGTTTTTAAAATTGCTTAACATAAAACAAAAATATACTTGGCCAGGCACGGTCGATCACACCTGTAATCCCAGCACTTTGGGAGGCCGAAGCGTGTGGATCACCTGTGGTCAGGAGTTCGAGACCACCCTGGCCAACATGGCGAAACCCTGTCTCTACTAAAAATACAAAAATTAGCTGGGCGTAGTGGCAGGGGCCTGTAATCCCAGCTACTCGGGAGGCTGAGGCAGGAGAATTGCTTGAACCTGGGAGTTGGAGGTTGAGGTGAGCCGAGATTGTGCCACTGCATTCCAGCCTGGGCAACAAGAGCAAGACTCCATCTCCAAAAAAAAAAAGAAAAAAGAAAAGCAAAGAAAATACCCACAGAGAAACTAGAAAAATAAACACGTATATATGCACATAAAAAGATGGGCTGGGCACGGTGGCTTGCACCTGTAATCCTAGCACCTTGGGAGGCTAAGGCAAGAGGATTTGAGCCCAGGAGTTCGAGACCAGTCTGGGCAACATAGGGAGACCCTGTTTCTACAAAAATAAAAAAAAAATAAATAAAATAAAATAAAATAAAATAAAATAATATATATATATATATATATATATATATTATCTGGGTGTGATGGCATGTGCCTGTTGTCCCAGCTCCTCGGGAGGCTGAGGTGGCAGGATCACTTGAGCTCAGAGTTTGAGGCTGCAATGAGCTATGATCCCACCATCTCACCCCAGCAGCAACAGAGTGAAACCCTGTGTCAAAAAAAGAAAAGAAAAGAAAAAAAAGATGAAAATGCACAGCAAAAGGACTGGCAGGTATAGTGAGGGGAATGTGTTGGGTATAGTGAGGGGAATGTGTTAGGTATAGTGAGGGGAATGTGTTAGGTATAGTGAGGGGAATGTGTTAGGTATAGTGAGAATAGTATAGTATAGGGGAATGTGTTGGGTATGGAAAAAGGACTTGCTTACCTACTCTTTTTTTTTCTTTTTTTGAGACAGGATCTCCCTCTGTCAGCCAGGCTGGAGTGTAGTGGTGCAACGGTGCCATCATAGCTCACTGCAGCTTCTACCTTCTGGACTCAAGCAATCCTCTGGCCCCAGCCTTCCGAGTAGCTGGGACTATAGGCATGCACTACCACGCCTGGCCATTGTATTCTGTATTATTTCAATCTTTTGTAAAGAGAACGCTTAACTTGTGTAATTCTAAGAAAAAAGAACTGGATTAGAACAAAATATACTGAGATGTTAACAATAGCTGTCTTTATACAATAGGATTATAGGTAATTTTTCTTCCTTTTACTTTACTTTCAAAAAATTTCCCAATTATTCTATAAATAACACTCTTACTTTTGTAATGGAAAAGCCAACAAACCTTTTTGTTTTTTCGTTACTTTCTTTTTTAAAAACACTTCGAAAGATTCCATTAGCCTTTTAAAAATTTTTAAATTATCTTCATTGCTTTTTAAAATGATAGCAAGTAATGCAGACGTTTTTTATAAAATGTCAAACAGCACAGAAAAAACATAGTGTGGAAAGAAAAGGTATTTCGTAATTCCATCTCCTATGAGATAACCACTATTCTCCAAAACTTAAAAAATACAGCAAATTTATATTAAGAATTTAAAAATAATTTCAAATTAACTGGAAAGGCTGAGAACTGGAATACACTTTCTTTGTACCAAGCAGAGTTCTAAATGTTTTAAATTTTATCATCTCGTGGAATTTACCCAATGACTCTCTGGGGTAGATGTTATACCCCATTAACCACAAAGTCAGGCTGGGAGGGGTTAAACAATTTGCCCAAGGCCACATTCTAGTAAGGGGCAGGATTGGCATTCAAACCCAAGTCCAAGACACCCGCTAAGCCACAGCCTCAGGCCACTGCCATTCATGGTGGGTGGGGCGGGTGTGATTAAGATGCAGGAGCTGGACTTGAGTTCAAGTGTGGCGACTCTTCTTCCAGTGCCCCTGGGAAAGGGTGTTTAGTGACGGATTTTTGCTTTTGGTGATAAGTGTGGAGCTGTGATTGAGAGAGGAGAAAATGGTAATAGTGGAGCTGGAGCATAATGGATGCTTGAGGGCATTTTACAGTGGTTGTCAGGGGAAAGACAGCACGGAGGAGCGGTGGGTGGAATTGGGAAAAAGCAGTTAGCTACAGCACTCCAAAGGGTTAAAGCCAGGCTGAAAAGCCCCTTGGGGGGAAGCTGCCACCAAGGCTGTATTCCTGAGGCCTTCATTCACCTCCCCCATCAGCAGGGGCTGGACTGGTTCCTCCTGGGATTATTTGAGGCCCCTGGGCCCTAGGTGAGCTGTGGGGGAGGGACCGAAGCTGCAGGTACTGCGTGCCCCCACCTTTCAGTGGGGCTCAGTAAGTTAGGTGCCCTGGGATAGGCCCCCTGGCTCCTAACAGATGCAGCTCTGGCCCAGGCTTGCTTTGGGAATGAGAGGTGTTGAGCCCCAAGCCTGGGGGATGCTCAGAGAATGGTGGAGATGCAGACTTTAGAGAAAGTGGGGCCTTCCTGGATGGGAAGGGAGCCTGCACCATGATGATGGGGCAGTGAGTAGCTCTCCAGTCGGCCTGGTTCTGCCTGTCTTACAGGACCGGGGTTGGTGAGAGCTGCCTCACAAAGAGATGCATTTTGAGGGTTCAGAGAGCCTCAAGGTATTTCTCTTAAGCTATCATCCATAGCTAGTTTCTGGGTCTCAGCTTTGCTCTCTTCCACCTCCTCTGCAAGCCTGGCCACAGACTTTCTTCCCCTAGGTCTTTCGATCTGAACCTTCTCCTCCCCTCCCCCCAAACTCTTTGGAAATCCTTCAACTTTCTTTCAACTTTTCTCTGGGCAGTTTGGGGTTTGTTTCAGAGCTGGGTCAGGGCGCTTTAACACCCCCAGCTGGGGAGAGTGGATGACAATAGCTGCTATCACTTTACCATTGGAAGTGACCCCCGAATTTGCACTTCTTTCATCTTGGTACAGAGCACTTGAGGGTGGGCGATTTCCTGGGGGGAGTGGCTTAAGCCGCTTCCCCACCGGCCAGTTGGCTGTAGACGGTCCATGCTCAATGGTCCTCTACAGATATGAAACTGGTTCTGGAGTGAGACGAGCTCGGCTGGGGACGCTGCCTGAGAAGGCCTTTCCCCACAGGGTGACTTAAATGTCCCAGGCTGGAAGGTGGAGCGAGAAGTGGATGCCCCCAGGGCTCTGGGTCACCCTCCAGGTCAGTAAAACAGCGAGTTTCCTCAAAACTAGGAAAGGTGGGGGTGCCCCGTACAGTTTGGAGGCTCCAGCGGGGTCAGGGATGATTTCGGGACCCTACTGGGCCCAGGTCAAGGAGTGACCCCGTGAAGATGCTGTGGTGTGTGTGTGTCTGGGTGTGTATGTAGAGGGAGAGGACGCATTGTTTCAAGTTCTCTTTCTCCCCACCCCCACCTCCACCTCCAGCCCTGTCCCCACCCCCACCCGTCTGCCTATCTCCCTTCCCCACCCTACACAATGGTCTGGCCTCGGTCCCTCCCCAGGTTCCCGGAGCTTCTCAGGTTGGATCCCTTATCCCTGGAGCCCCGGACCTGCCAGCTCCCTCTTTTGCCACTCATTGCCTCCTGGCACCTTAAGGGGCAACCAGGAGCCTGTGCTGCTTCCCCTTGTGGGCTGCACTCTCCCTCCCTTCCAAACACGTGGTCCAGTAGAGCAACTGAACTGGGCTGGATTGACTTGGTGGCTTCAGGCCCACCCCTGTGACCCAAGGTGCAGCCACTACCCTTGGTGGTGGGAATTTCCTTGGGAAGTCGCAGCCCAAAGGCTTGGCTGCCACCAGCCAACCCTGGCAGCTGCCCTTGCCCGGCTGGGCCTCCGGGGCCACCGGGGAGGGAGCAAAGATGGCTGGTGCTCCCTTAGGCCCTGGCAGGGTGCAGCCTGTGCAGTCGGGCTGGTGTAGCCAGGGCAGGGAGGGCAGGGCAGAGAGGCACGGAGCAAGGCCGGGTGAGGAGCCATCCATCCAGGGGAGAATCAAACCCACAGCCTTACTGAGACCTGGTGGCCCATGCGCGGGTTGACTATAGAGAACACAGCGCCTGCTTTGGGATGGAGAGGAAGAAAAGGGAGGGCTGAGAACACGGGATCCATGATAAGCTAGAGCCCAGGATGAGGCTGGTGGGGAAGGATTTTGTTCTAAAGACCAGGCCAGGCTCATAACAGCAGATCTCTTGCCCCTCCATCCCTTGGCCCACCCAGATTCCTGGCTCACTCTTAAGACACAGGGGACAAGAGGCCAGACCTGGGTTCTGAGACCCCATATGCTTGAAATAAAGAATGGGAGAGCGGGGAGGCTGATCTTGGTGAAGGCGAGGCTGTGAGTGCCCTGCAGAGTAGCCTGTGGCCATTCATTCATTCCTTGGCTTTACTGGAGCTAAGATCCTGGCTGGATGCCTCTGGATGTCCTGCCTTTACCCCCGCCCTTCTAATCTCAGGCAAGAGGAGGGGAGAGCCTGTGCAATCCAAGTGTGCCTTGCCTCCTTGGTTTCATACCTTTTCAGATCGCTTCCAAGAGTTGTGGGGGCCAGGGCAGGCCAGCTGGGCAAAGTCCATAGATTAGCTATCACTTTTTGCACTTCCTTCCCTGAATGCACCTGGCAACCGGCCTGTCTGCTTTGCATTGCACTTCTAGGAAGAGAGCCATTGCCAAAAAGACTGTTGCACCTGAACCCCATCATCAATTATCTACTTAAGAGTGATAGGCTTCCCCGTGCAGCCCCTACCCTTTCCACATGGCCCTATTCTCTGGTGGGCCAATCCATCTGTGGGTTGGGAGTGAGTGTGGAGCTACTTTTCCTTAAGCTTTTGAGGAAGCCAGAAGTGGGGTATCACATACTTGTACCTCCTACCCCTTTGGGGAAGAGAAAGGAATGAAATTGGGTGGAGCCGGGTGGAACTGGGCCTGGGAAGAGTAGATAGGGTGGGACGAGGAGGGTGGGGACAGGTGGGGACTGTGCAAGAGGAAGTGTGGCATATCTGGACATTGTGTTGGAAGGTATCTGGACACTGCTGCATGAACTCAGGTAAGTCGACTTTACCTTTCTGGACCTCAATTTCCTTATCTGTAAAATGGCCAGGTTTGTCTTAAAGTCCTAAAAATCCGTAAGTTTCTGGATCCATTAGATAATGAGAATTTTGGATGATGGAATTATAGTGCTTAGAAGGCGAGCTTGAGAGTCAGGCTGCTTAGACTTTGTAGCTTTTAAAAGCTGTGTGGTCTTGGGAAAGCTACTTAATGTAAACCCGGAGCCTCCAGGTGTGAACTCGGACTAGGGATCCTGTAGATAGTATAGGTGTGATGGAATTGTAGTTCACATGGAAGGAAGGTGAGAACCACATATAAACAAAATTACCTCTGAAAAGCCTGAACTCCAAATGCTTGAGGGCGAAAAGCTGGCAGATACTTGTTAACACTTCAGGGAACATCATGCTCTGCTCAGGAAATTGCTAATTGCGTGTAAGGGTATAAAAAATCATCCACACAGCTTCAATATATTGTTCCCTCTTGTTTTTTCTGAGATTTTGGTTGAATTACCTAGTAAAATGCACATAGGAAGCAGTCAGTAAATGGTAGCTATTTTCCTAATTTTGTTTACAAAGTATCTAGCAGAGCACTCATTTGTATGCAGTTGTAAAATAGCATTCAACAAGTGACATCATGCAAGAAAAACAAAAACCCAACGTCTTGCTTGTTGACATCATTGTCTGCCAAAATGAAAAAGCTTGTCTGTGTGTACCCAGTTTGTTCTTCAGGGTTCCTTTTTTAAAAATTGTATAATGTAAGTGCTGTCTTTACTAAGGACTGATATGGTTTATCTCCTGAATCCAAAGAAAAGTAATAGTTTTCTTTTTAAAGTAAATATAAAAGGCATAAAAGTTGACAGATTAATAAAAGCCAACTTCTAGAGTTAAATGATATGGTACAAATAGAAGTATGGTGAGAAGTTATACCAGATTTGTTATAATATACACATTTTAAAGAAATCTACAGCCTAGAAATTTTATCCAAAGGTGATTCTGATTACCAGGTGTCTTTTTTTTTAAGACAGTCTCACTCTGACACTCGGGCTGGAGTGCAGTGGTGTAATCTCAGCCCCCTGAGGCTCAGGTTATCCACCTCAGCCTCCTGAGTAGCTGGGACTACAGGCACACGCTACTATGCCAGGCTAATTTTTTTTTTCGTAGAGGTGGGGTTGTTATGTTGTCCAGGCTGGTCTCTAACTCCTAGGGCTCAAGCTATCCGCCCACTTCAGCCTCCCAAAGTTCTGGGATTACAGGCATGAGCCACCACACTTGGGCTGATTACCAGTTTTTAAACGACGTTCCTTCTTTGGTTATCAAGTAAAATTCTGGTGGGTGTTCCCTCAGTACTTTTTTTTTGAGACGGAGTCTCGCTCTGTTGCCAGGCTAGAGTACAGTGTTGTGATCTTGGCTCACTGCAACCTCCGTCTCTTGGGTTCAAGTGATTCTCCTGCCTCAGCCTCCTGAGTAGCTGGGACTACAGGCGCGGGCCACCATGCCCAGCTAATTTTTTTTTTTTTTTGTATTTTTAGTAGACACAGGGTTTCAACATGTTGTCCAGGATGGTCTTGATCTCTTGACCTCGTGATCCGCCTGCCTCCTCCTCCCAAAGTGCTGGGATTACAGGCCTGAGCCACCACCACGCCCAGCCTCAGTACTTTTAATTTTTATTTGTTATTTTTTATTTTTGAGACGGAGTCTCACTCTGTCACCCAGGCTGGAGTGCAGTGGGTGATCTCGGCTCACTGCAACCTCTGCTGCCCAGGTTCAGCCAATTCTTCTGCCTCGGCCTCCTGAGTAGCTGGGATAACAGGCACCTGCCACTGCGTCCGGCTAATTTTTGTATTTTTAGTAGAGACGGGGTTTCACCATCTTGGCCAGGCTGGTCTTGAACTCCTGATCTCGTGATCCACCTGCCTTGACCTCCCAAAGTGCTGGGATTACAGGCGTGAGCCGCTGCGCCCCAGCCCTACTTTTAATTTTTTAAAAAATTTTTACTAAATTACAATGTGCATTCATCCACTCTTTTCAGATGTAGCTTTTTTGTTTTGTTTTGCTTTTTGGGGACAGTCTCCTCTGTTGCTCAGGCTGAAGTCCAGTGGCGTGATCATAGCTCACTGTAACCTCGAACTATGCTCAAGTGATCTTCCTGCCTCAGCCTCCCGAAGTGCCGGGATTATAGGCGTGTGCCACCACACCTGGCCTTAAGCGTACAGTTTGATGAGCTGAAAAATGTATATACCCAAACACTGTTTTTAAACCTAAGGCTCATCTAAAGCAATTCATTGAACTCTGAGAACAAGTTTAATTTGAGAACATGATCTGAGAAACCAGAAAGGATAATGGTCCCTCTCCTAATGTAAAAAGTGTCTGTGAAGGAAAACCACTCTGCTTTGCAACTGAACAATAAAAACATACCAGTAATGGAGATGATTAGTTTTGTGTTAAAAGGTGGTTAATGGTTTAAACAGGAGATGAATTACGGACCCTAAAGAGCATTTGGGGCCAGGCATGGTGGCTCAGGCCTGTAATCCCAGCACTTTGGGAGGCCAAGGTGGGTGGATCACCTGAGGTCAGGAGTTTGAGACCATGAGACCACCCTGGTGGACATGGTGAAATCCCATCTCTACAAAATAAGCTGGGCGTGGTGGCATGTGCCTACAGTCCTAGTTACTCAGAAGGCTGAAGCAGGAGAATCGCTTGAACCCTGGGGGCGGAGGTCGTAGTGAGCAAGGAATGAGCCACTGTATCCCAGCCTGGGTGATAGAGTGAGATTCTGTCTCAAAAAAAAAAAAGAAAAAAAGTGTTTGGTTTCAACTAACTTGTATTGTGACTTTGGGCAAATTAGGTTAACTTCAATTGCCTCAGTTTCCTCACCTGTAAATTGGGGATAATGGTAGTACTTAAAGTATTAGTGTCAGGATTAGGACAGTGCATGGCAAATAGTAAATGCTCAGTAAATCGTAGTTATTAGATCTTTGTGCAGTGAATAGGTTGTTGCCGCCCCTTTGAAAGGCTGTTTTTGTTCTGGGGCAGCACTTCTCAAACTTTTTGGTTTCAGGACTCCTGTACGGTCTGCAGATCCTGAAAACCTTTTGTTTATATAGGTTATATCTACCAATGTATATTGTATACAAAATTAAAACTGAGAAATAAATTTTAAAAAGACTGTTATACAGTAACAAATAATCATTTTTATGAAAAGTGACATTTCCAGAGCAAAAAAAACTACCTTTTTTTTTTTTTTTTTTGAGATGGAGTCTCGCTCTGTCACCCAGTGGCGTGATCTCGGCTCACTGCAAGCTCCGCCTCCCAGGTTCACGCCATTCTCCTGCCTCAGCCTCCCGAGTAGCTGGGACTAGAGGCGCCTGCCACCGTGCCCGGCTAATTTTTTGTATTTTTAGTAGAGACGGGGTTTCACTGTGCTAGCCAGGATGGATTTTTGTATTTTTAGTAGAGACAGAGTTTCACCATGTTAGGCTGGTCTTGAACTCCCGACCTCAAGTGATCTGCCTGCCTCGGCCTATCTTCTTTGAAATCAGATACTATGGAGACTTGGAAAAATGTTAAATAATGTCCGAGAGCACATTATTCTACATTTTTACATTTTACATTTTTCTGTATCTCCATAGTATTTGGTTTAAAAGAAGATGGGTAGTTTCTCATATCTGTTTCTATATTCAATCTGTTTTGATATGTTGTTTTGATGGAAGCATCTGAAGAAAATCTAACTTCATCTAGATATATAGATGGAAAAAGGAGGAGTATTTTGATCACTTTTTCAGTGGATTTTTTTGATATTATACCAAAACTTTACAAGTAATAGCTTCTCAAAGCTTAGTTATAATGTGGAATTTGAAACCATGTGCATGAACTTTTTGTACCCTGTTATATTAAAATCCATGGGTCTTTTTTTTTTTTTTTTTTTTTTTTTTTTGAGATGGAGTCTCACTCTGTCCCCAGGCTGGAGTGCAGTGGTGCGATCTTGGCTCACTGCAGCCTCTGCCTCCCGGGTTCAAGCAATTCTCCTGCCTCAACCTCCTGAATAGCCGGGATTACAGGCATGCGCTGCCACTCCCAGCTAATTTTTATATTTTTAGTAGAGACGGGGTTTCACCACGTTGGCCAGGATTGTCTCGATCTCCTGAGCTCGTGATCCGACCACGTCGGCCTCCCAAAGTGCTGGGATTACAGGCGTCAGCCACCGCACTCGGCCCCATGGGTTTCTTTTATACTTTGAATGATTCTTCTACAAGTGCATGACTTTGTAACAGCACCCATTGGCTATTTGGAAAATGTTCACTGAGTGATGTAGATCTTTAGTGGAAACAATTGACAATTCATTATACGGCATAAAAAATTATATTTATTAGGGCTGGGCGTGATGGCTCACGCCTGTAATCTCAGCACTTTGGGAAGGTGAGGCGGGCAGATCACTTGAGGTCAGGAGTTTGAGACCAGCCTGGCCAACATGGTGAAACCCCGTCTCTACTAAAAATAGAAAAATTAGCTGGGCATGGTGGCGTGCACCTGTAATCCCAGCTACTCGGGTGGCTGAGGCAGGCAAATCGCTTGAACCCAGGAGGTAGAAGTTGCAGCCAGTCGAGATTGCGCCACTGCACTCCAGCCTGGGTGACAGAATGAGACTCAGTCTCAAAAAAAAAATTTGTCACCACTGATCTCATCAGAAAAATTGGAATTTTCAGATGGAAGCTCATAAGTTTTTATTGGCAGCAAATAGTTGTTTCCCTCGAAATGACAGGCTCACTTCATTCATTTTTGAGAAAATATCTGCCAAATACATCCAAATCTGAATGACCAGTGTCTATTAGACTTTCTTTCAAGTAAAAATTGTATCTCATGCTAAAGGGAGCTAATTTATCAGAAAAGCAGAACAATCATCCAATAGAGACATTCATCATATCTCGGGTTGCAGCAAGCGTGTTATAAGTATGCCCCATTTGATTACACCCAGTATTGAAAAAGACATGTACTTAAGGATAACGGTTTTCTTTAAAAAAAAAAATAGCATCATTTATATTTATTTATTTGAGACAGAGTCTCGGTCTGTCACCCATGCTGGAGCACAGTGGCATGATCTCTACTCACTGCGGCCTCCACCTCCCAAGTTCAAGTGATTCCCGTGCCTCAGCCTCCTGAGTAGCTGACATTACAGGCGTGTTCCACCATGCCTGGCTAACTTTTTTTTTGTATTTTTAGTAGCAATGGGGTTTCATCATGTTGGCCAGGCTGGCCGCAAACTCCTGTCCTTAAGTCATCTGCCTGCCTCAGCCTCCCAAAGTGCCTGAGCCACCGCACCTGGCCTCTATTTTTTTTTTTTTTTTTTTTGAGATAGAGTCTCACTCCTGTCACCCAGGCTGGAGTGCAGTGGTGCAAGCATTGCTCACTCACTGCAGCCTCAGGTTCCCAGGGTCAGATGATCCTCCTGTCTCAGCCTCCCAAGTAGCCGGGACTATAGGCACATGCCACCGTGCCCAGCTAATTTTTGTATTTTTTGTAGAGATGGGGTTTTGCCATGTTGCTCAGGCTGGTCTCGAACTCCTGGACTCAAGCAGTCCACCCACCTCAGCCTCCCAAAGTGCTAAGATTACAGGCATGAGCCACCACACCCAGCCGATATCTCTTTATTGTCTCATTTATGCCCAGAACAACTCAAGCATATTTTATTAATTTTTTTTTTCCCTTTTGGAGACAGTCTCACTTTGTTGCCCAGGCTGGAGTGCAGTAGCTTTATCTCAGCTCGCTGCAACCTCTGCCTCCTGGGTTTAAGTGATTCTTCTGCCCTAGCCTCCAGAGTAGTTGGGATTACAGGCTCCTGCCACTATGCCTGGCAAATTTTTGTGTTTTTAGTAGAGATGGGGTTTCACCATGTTGGCCAGGCTGGTCTCGAAATCCTGACCTCAAGTGATTCACCTGCCTCAGCCTCCCAAAGTGCTAGGATTACAGGTGTAATCTAGCATGAGCCACCGTGCCTGGCCTATAAAGCAGATTTTAAAACACCATTCCCATTTTATAGAAAATGAACAGAAGCATAGAGAGGTTAAGTGATTCAAGGTGACCAAGCTTATGTCAGAGCCAGGATTCAAAGCCAAGTTCCAGAGACCACACTTTTCCTCAGTACCATTCAGTGATGAACTAATCCCATCTGTTCTGGGAGGATGGGAGCAGATAGACATTACCTTTTGGGAGAAAGTGCAGGAGTGGACAGGGCATCTTTGCTAGTCATCATCTGGGCACTTCGACCTGACTACTGCCCCTTTATCTTTTTCCCTGGCAGGATGACTTCTCGGAACCAGCTGGTGCAGAAGGTGCTGCAGGAGCTGCAGGAGGCAGTGGAGTGTGAAGGCCTGGAGGGTCTCGTAGGTGCTGCCCTGGAGGCCAAGCAGGTCCTGTCTTCCTTTACTCTCCCCACCTGCCGGGAGGGAGGCCCTGGCCTCCAGGTGCTGGAAGTGGACTCGGTGGCCCTGAGCCTGTATCCGGAGGATGCTCCACGGAACATGCTGCCGCTGGTGTGCAAGGGGGAGGGCAGCCTGCTGTTCGAGGCGGCCAGCATGCTGCTGTGGGGTGACGCAGGCCTCAGCCTGGAGCTGCGGGCCCGCACGGTGGTAGAGATGCTGCTGCACCGACACTACTACCTCCAGGGCATGATCGACTCCAAAGTGATGCTGCAGGCCGTGCGCTACTCCCTGTGCTCTGAGGAGTCCCCTGAGATGACCAGCTTGCCCCCCGCCACGCTGGAGGCCATCTTCGATGCTGACGTCAAGGCCTCCTGTTTCCCCAGCAGCTTCTCCAACGTGTGGCACTTGTATGCTCTCGCCTCTGTCCTCCAGCGGAACATCTACTCCATCTACCCCATGCGTAACCTCAAGATCCGGCCCTACTTCAACCGTGTCATCCGGCCCCGCCGCTGCGACCACGTGCCTTCCACACTGCACATCATGTGGGCTGGCCAGCCCCTCACCAGCCACTTCTTCCGCCACCAGTACTTTGCCCCTGTGGTGGGGCTGGAAGAGGTGGAGGCTGAAGGTGCCCCTGGTGTGGCCCCAGCTCTTCCAGCCCTGGCCCCACTGTCATCGCCGGCCAAGACCCTGGAGCTGCTCAACCGTGAACCTGGCCTCAGCTACTCTCACCTCTGTGAGCGCTACAGCGTCACCAAGAGCACCTTCTACCGCTGGCGGCGGCAGTCCCAGGAGCACCGGCAGAAGGTTGCTGCCCGCTTCTCCGCCAAGCACTTCCTGCAGGACACCTTCCACCGGGGGGGCGTCGTGCCTCTTCAGCAGTTCCTCCAGCGGTTCCCCGAGATCTCCCGCTCAACCTACTATGCCTGGAAGCATGAGCTGCTGGGCTCTGGCACCTGCCCAGCCCTGCCCCCCAAGGAGGTGCTGGGCATAGAGGAGCTAGAGAAGCTGCCGGAGGAGCAGGTGGCTGAGGAGGAGCTGGAGTGCTCCGCACTGGCGGTGTCAAGCCCTGGAATGGTCTTAATGCAGCGGGCCAAGTTGTACCTGGAGCATTGCATCTCTCTGAACACACTGGTACCCTATCGCTGCTTCAAACGCAGGTTCCCTGGCATCTCACGGTCCACCTATTACAATTGGCGGCGAAAGGCCCTCCGGAGGAACCCCAGCTTCAAGCCGGCACCAGCCCTCTCTGCTGCCGGGACTCCCCAGCCAGCATCTGTCGGGGAAGGGGCTGTAATTCCTTGGAAGAGTGAGGTGGAAGAGGGGGCAGGGAAAGCCACGGGTGAGGAGACTCCCGCCCCCCGGGAGCTCCTGCCACTAAGGATGCCCCTGTCCCGTTGGCAGAGGCGTCTGCGCAGGGCTGCCCGGAGGCAGGTGCTGAGTGGGCATCTCCCTTTCTGCCGCTTCCGCCTTCGCTACCCCAGCCTGTCACCTTCTGCCTTTTGGGTCTGGAAGAGTCTTGCTCGGGGTTGGCCCAGAGGCCTGTCCAAACTCCAGGTGCTGGCCCCCACTTTGGGCCTTGGGGGGCAGGAGGCTGAGGAGAAGCAGGAGAAGGAGGCTGGCAGGGATGTGACAGCTGTGATGGCTCCACCTGTGGGGGCTTCTTCAGAAGATGTAGAGGGAGGGCCTTCCAGAGAGGGGGCCCTGCAAGAGGGGTCCACAGCCCAGGGCCAGGCCCACAGTGGGCCCCTGCTGAGCCAACCTGTGGTGGCAGCAGCGGGTGGCAGGGATGGCCGGATGCTGGTGATGGACATGATCGCTACCACGAAGTTCAAGGCCCAGGCCAAGCTGTTCTTGCAGAAGCGCTTCCAGTCCAAGAGCTTCCCCTCCTACAAGGAGTTCAGCGCCCTCTTTCCCCTCACTGCCCGCTCCACATACTACATGTGGAAGCGAGCCCTCTATGACGGCCTCACCCTGGTAGATGGCTGACAGGGAGGTACAAAAGGGGCTGGGAGGAAGGGGGACCAGTTTGGAGAGGGTCAGGGACCTTAGCTGACCCCAGGCTTGGCCAGGATGTCCTTTGCTCTGGGTCCCACAGTGTCTACCCTAAGTCCAAGGGTATATTTGTGTTATTTTCTGGCTCCAGGACAGAGAGTGCCAGAAATCAGCCATCTGGTCTCCCGTAGGAAGCTGTGGGACCAGAGATATCCTCTTTGGTTGTTTGCTGGTCATATTTTTACTGTTATTATTTAGTTTTTGGTTTTGATTTGAGTGGGTTGGCTGGCCCCCTTGCTGGAGTTGGAAGCCGTATGTATGTCAGGGGGTTTAGAGGGGGGTTGGTTAGCTAGAGCTGCTTTCAGCTTTTCCTGGGGACAAAAGGAGCATTATAGCATGATCATCGGTCCCACTGGGCAGAACGTTATCTTCAGTTTCTTTCGGGGGTTGGCATCCTCTTTACTCAGTTGTTTCCCAAAGGAACATTAGGCTTGAATATGGGGGCCAGGTGTGGTGGCTTATGCCTGTAATCCTAGCACTTTGTGAGGCCAAGGCAGGAGGATGACTTGAGGCTAGGAGTTAGAGACCAGCTTGGGCAATGTAGTGAGACCCCATCTCTTAGAAAAAAAAAAAAAAAATCAAATGTGGAACTGATTAGCAGCTTGTGCCTGGCATCCTCAAGGGAGAAGGTGCCAGGTCAGCATGAGCAGCAGCAGGGATGTATAGGAAGAACCACAGCTGGCCTCTAAGGGATGGCATTGAGGCACCGGAGATCACTGAGGGGCTGGCCTTTCCCCTGCAAGGAGTGTGGTACCAGGTGGGGCAAGGCTGTGAGGAGATGCAGGCTCTGTTTGGGGGTTATGGCCCAGAGTCTTTGCTTGTGGGTGCTTCATCCACCTTCTGGGACCCTGTAGTCCTCGGCCAGCCTGGCTGTCTGTTGGGGATTCCATCTTTCTGCTGAGCGTCTCCTCGGAGCTGGAGGCCCATCTTCAGTGAGGGATCACAAAACGGCCAGTCAGGTGGCAGACTGAATTTGCCTTGTTCGAGAGTAAAGTTTGAAAACCAAAGAAATAAAGTGATGCAGTGCCCACAGTGCTTGGTCTCTGGTATTTGTTTTGCCAGGATGTGATTGCCCATTCCCATGTTCCCCTTTGGTTTAAGGGGACAAGAGTGACCTTCTCTCTCTCCTGATGGGACACACTCAGGTCTAGGGCTTGGGGGATGAAAAGAGTTATTCTGGGGACTCTGAATTGGATCTAGAAGTGACCTTGGGTGCTTTTCCAGCTGAAGGGTGGGGGCTCTGGCTACCTGGAAATGCCCTCCCTCCCATGGGAGAAACCTGGCATTCCCAGGTGGGGAAGGGGCTGCTGCCACCACAGGTTGGCTCGACAGGGGCCCACTGTGAGGCTGGCCCTGGGCCATGGAGGCCAGGCCGGCACCTGGAGTCAAGTCTGTGCCAGGCATTCTATTTAGTCCTTGCAATGTGCTCAGGCAGGTAGGCCCAGTCACAGATAAGGACACAGCCTTAAAGTGGCTAATTTGCATGCTCCCTCTGTCTGGTGGGACAAGGGTGAGGGCAGCCTGCTGTAATGAGCAGCAGCAGGGATGTAATGGGAGCTTTAAGCCCAGGCCTTTGCCTGTTTGGTGAGGGAGGAATCATTAGGGAAGAAGTTCCCTTTGGCCCTTTTCCTTCTGTCAAGGTTTCCTGCAGTGGCTGGCATCCTTGTGCTCCTGGGGAGTCATTCTTGCCTCTGCTTTTTATTCACCCCACATCCAATTCATCAGCAAGTCCTATTGACGCTGTCTCCAAATGATACCCAGAACTCTCTCTCCACTCTGCTGCCATTGTCTCTCCTGGCCCACATCACAGCTTCCTACCCCATCTCCCTGCTTCTGTGCCTCCACTCTTGCCCCTATAGCCCTATACAACCCATTATTTTTATGATTTTTTGAGACTGAGTCTCACTCTGTTGCCTAGGCTGGAGTGCAGTGATGTGATCTCGGCTCACTGCAACCTCCACCTCCCAGGTTCAAGCAATTCTCTGCCTCAGCCTCCCAAGTAGCTGGGATTACAGGCACCTGCCACGACGCCTGGCTAATTTGTGGTAGAGATGGGGTTTCACCATCTTGGCCAGGCTAGTCTTGAACTCCTGATCTCATGATTCACCCGCCTCAGCCTCCCAAAGTGCTGCAACCCATTATTTTTATTTATTTTTTGAGTCAGAGTCTCTCACCTAGGGTGGAATGCAGTGGCACCATCTCAGCTCACTGCATCCTCCACCTCCTGAGTTCAAGCAATTCTCATGCCTCAGCCACCCGTGTAGGTGGTATTATAGGCATGTGCCACCATGCCTGGCTAACTTTAGTCTTTTTAGTAGAGACAGGGTTTCACTATGTTGGCCAGGCTGGTCTCGAACTCCTGACCTCAAGAGATCTGCCTGCCTCAGCCTCAAAGTGCTGGGATTACAGACGTGAGCCACCGTGCCTGGCCCCTATACAACCCGTTCTCCATAGAGCAGCGAGAGAGTTTACGAAATTGGATTTTCACTTTCCTGCCTAAAATGTGTCCGTGGCTTCCCTTTACTCCTAGAATTCCTTGTGCTGCTTTACAAAGCCCAGATAATCTGCCCCTGACTCTCTGCCTCTTGCTCCATGCTGGCCCTGACCCACTGCGCTACAGCCATACCAGCTGCCTCTGGTCTTGAACACTTGTTTCTGCTCTAAAGGCCCCTGCGTTTGCTGCTATGATCCAGAATGCTTTTTCCTGTCATATTTACATGGCAGACTTCTTACCATTCAGATCTCTGAGGGTTACCATCACACCACCCTTTTCATTCTCATGGTGTTTACTCCCATCTGATGTTTCTGTTGTTTATTTGTTTGATTATTGCCCACCTCCCCAGCAGAATGTAAGCTCCATGAAAATCTGGGCTTTTCCCTGACTTGCTCACACCACTGTGTTCTCAGCAGGTGGATTTGTTCCTGGCACCGTAGGTGCTAAAATGTGTTGAAAGAAGGAATGAGTGAAATGGGGTCTCTATCCCTTTCCTGCTGTTTTCCTTTGGGATTTGGTTTTATCGAACATAATCAATCCCCCTTCCTTCATATTTCTTGTGGACCATTTTTCTGCATCCCCACAGCTACCCCCTAATCTATACCAGCATCTGTTCCTCATCTTTGATACTGGAACAGTTTTCAAACTGACTCTGCCTCCACTCAAACTATCCTAGTTCTTCCTGACAGGCCGGGATGATCCTACCAAAAGTCTGACTCACTGCTGGATTTCCCATTGCCCTCAGTGCAAAATCATAATTGTATTGAGGCCCACCTGATTCTGGCCCCTACTTTCCTCTCCGGCTTATTTCTCCCCACCAACCCCTCATTCAGATTGACCTTTTCCCCTGCATGCTTTTCTCCCTCCTACAAGTGGCATTGTTGAGGCTCTGGACAGCCCTGGAGTCTTCACTGAAGCCCCACCTCCAGTGTAACCATTTAACATTTGATGGAGCGGTTGGACTGGGGATGGGCCCATCTGGCCTGCAATAGCCACATATAGCCAGCAGATGGCAATCAGGTGCAGCAACAGACAAAGTGTCTGGGTTCCCAATCGGCACGCGGCACCTGCCTTACTGCTTTGGCCATCAGAGGGTGGTAGCAACTTCCTGAGAACTACCCTTATTGGGGTTCTGGATTCTCCTGTTTGCTCTTTTGCCTGAACTCTCAAACCAGAGCAAATCCTCTGATGCCTGGAGGAGTATCTCACAGTGGGGTCTAAGAACCACCTGGATCACAGTCTCCGTGGGAACTTCTCAGGAGCGTGGATTCCGGGGCCCCATTCACACCCGCTGACTCCAACCTTAGACATTGGAGAGGTAGTATATGCACACGGATGAGTTACATAACCTTGCTGTGCCTCACTTTTTCCATCTGTAAGATGGGATTACAGTATGCCTATAGGATAGTACCCTGCACATAGTGTTAGATGAGCCCAGTTTGAGAACCCCTGGGAGTCTGATTCCTGTTTTCTGGGAGGAAGTCAATATCCATGGATACTGTTGTTCAAGGTTACCCTCTAGGTTAAAGACACTCCTGTCCCAGGACTGAAAGGTGTTTTTGCCAGAGGCTAGCACTGAGCCCTGAACTCACAGGCAGAAATTTTAGCTTCTGTTGGAAGAAATTAAGATAAAAAATGGTATATCAATATTTATTGATTTGGAAAAGGTTTCATAAGTATGGATAAATTATTCTTGTGTAGAAAAGCTGTTTCCTTTCTAATCTGCTTAGAAAGGCAGGGATACCAAGTGGTGACCATATTTGCTAAGAATACTTCATGCTGATTTTTGAAATCAACATCTGTTGAACTTATTTGTATTTTTCGTCACCATTTTCTGTCTCTGATGCAGTGTAGAAAGTCCAGTGAAATGAACAATGTGTGAATAAAGGAAGAAAAAAATGTGAAGTTAACTTTGCATCTTCTTCCAACATTCTGTGCAATTGTAATGTAACAAGTGCTTCTAACAATATATATATATATTTTTTGAGATGGAGTTTTGCCATTGTTGCCCAGGCTGGAGTGCAGTGGAGCAATCTTGGCTCACTCCAACCTCCGCCTCCTGGGTTCAAGCAATTCTCCTGCTTCAGCCTCCTGAGTAGCTGGGATTACAGGTGTGCGCCACCACGCCTGGCTAATTTTGTGTTTTTAGTAGAGACGGGTTTTCACCATGTTGGTCAGGCTGGTCTTGAACTCCTGACCTCAGTTGATGTTAAGATTTAACAATCTTAAATATAAAAGCTTCACCCCCCCCCCCAAAAAATAATTCAGTGAAACATTGAATAATTAAAAAAAATTATCTCCACATTTATCCCCTGGAGGAAGAGGATTTTGGTGGAGATCGACATAAGCTGCTCCCCAAATGTTTCTCTGGAGTCCAGCACTCAGGCCTCAGGGCATTGCTGGTGGCTTCTGGGTCCTGAGCATCCATCTCATATCCCAACCGCTGCTCCTGGATGTCCCACCATTGCTTCATTCTCACTGCCTGCCAATCTGGGCTCATCCCCCCATTCCCCTTGGACACACTTCTCTGAGTATTTTTCACCCCAGTTTCTGCAGCATCAGGTTCTTAGTTAAACTGTCCAGAAAGCTGAGAGGCATACTAGGACGTTTTCTCTCCCATACCTCCATCCCAGCAGGACCCTAGAAACATGGCGGGTTTCACAAGGTTGCACACTGCTGGATAATCGCAGGAAAGAGAATTCCATTGGTCCAGTCCATCCCCGTCCCATCCTTTCCCCTGAGCACAGCTTTCATGCCAGGTCACACCTGAGGCTACTGGACAAGTCTTGGCCAAGTGCTGTGTCGGCCCTGCTAACAAGGGATCTGGCAGATGTAATAGGTTCCTATCTAGCAGCCTCTGAGAGGCTGAGCTCTGTGCTGTGAGCTGAGGAGACAGAGACGTTTATATTCAACTCTTGTCCTCACAAAGGCCTCAGTTTGCAGCAGCTGTGGTGTGACACGGTGTGATAGAGGCTTCCATATGGAATGGGCAAAAAGTGCAGCAGGCTCACAGGAAGCCTATGCTGGCTGATCTGTGTCTGGTACCTTGTGGCCTATTTTCCGAGAATGAGCCAGCTCTTTGAGTGTCGGCTGCCTGGGAGTCTCTGGGAAATGCCTCAGTTGCCCCTCAGGTGACCCTAGTCACTGGTTGTAAAAGACTCATTCCAGTTTGGTGGCTGTCACAGGAGGATGGGAAGCTAAGGGACAGGGCTCGTGCCACCAGGCAGTTGTCAGGATGGGGCTGGAAGGCTGAGAAGCAAAGCCCTGAGAGTGTGTGCAGGGGAGCCTGCTCCTGCCCCGCGGCTGTCCGCTTTTATTGGCCTGATATCTCACCAGAAACTTCTAGTGTGATTGCTTCTCCCCAACCCCAGCCAGTGACACCCAGGTTACCTGTAGGGTGTCAGTAGTAGGTTCGTAAGTGTTCCCATTGCTAGTTTATCTCATGGAAGAGGAGGAGGGAAGGTTTTAGATAAGAAGCAGCAGAAAGTAGGTTTAATGGTATAAAAATTTTTGCATGTGGCCGGGAGCGGTGGCTCTCGCCTGTAATCCCAGCACTTTGGGAAGCCGAGGCGGGTGGATCACAAGGTCAGGAGTTCGAGACCAGCCTGGCTAATATGGCGAAACCCCGTCTCTACTGAAAATACAAAAATCAGCCAGGTGTGATAGCGGGCATCTGTAATCCCAGCTACTCTGGAGGCTGAGGCAGGAGAATCGCTTGAACTCAAGAGGCGGAGGTTGCAGTGAGCTGAGGTCGCGCCACTGCACTCCAGCCTGGGCAACAGAATGAGACTCTGTTAAAAAAAAATTTCCATGAAAAATGACTTTGAAAATAGCATGAAATCCACTTAACTCTAGGAGGTCTTCCCTGCCAGGCAGAGAGCTGGGGGAACAGAGATAGGAGGGCAGCCAGAAGGAGACTGGGCAAGCAGCTGCTCATGTATGACCCTCTGCCGGCGGAGACCACTGGGTTGGCAGAGGGCAGGAAGGCCACAGGGGGTCCTCGCCAATGCCTCATCCCACTCCATACTGCAGCCCCCAGGGCCAGGAGGAGGAGAAGTGCAGGCTGTGGGGTCAGGGAGGTATTTGGGGAGCATCCAGGCTGAGTGGCTTTCGGTTCCCTTTCCTTCACCTGCCTCCCTCCCCTGCTGCATCTCATCCTGGCTCAGACAGTTGCCTCTGCAGTGTGGCAGACTGCAGGTATTGATAGTCAAGATCAGTTTCTAGGCTCCTTAACTGGGCAGAGTTATCTGTTGTCACTTAAGTTAGAATTGGGAGGGCGGGCCGGGCATGGTAGCCCATGCCTGTAATCCCAACACGTTAGGAGGCTGAGGCAGTCGGATCACCTGAGGTCGGAAGTTTGAGACCAGCCTGGCCAACATGGTGAGACCCCGTCTCTACTAAAAATACAAAAATTAGCTGGGTGTGGTGGCAGATGCCTGAAATCCCAGCTACTCAGGAGGCTGAGTCAGGAGAATCGCTTGAATCTGGGAGGCGGAGGTTGCAGTGGGCTGAGATTGCACCACTGCACTCCAGCCTGGGTAACAGAGTGAGACTCCATCTCAAACCAACAACAACAACAACAAAACCAAAAACAAAATTGGGGCCGGGCGCGGTGGCTCACGCCTGTAATCCCAGCACTTTGGGAGGCCGAGGCGGGCGGATCACGAGGTCAGGAGATCGAGACCATCCTGGCTAACACGGTGAAACCCCGTCTCTACTAAAAATACAAAAAATTAGCCGGGCGAGGTGGCAGGCGCCTGTAGTCCCAGCTACGCAGGAGGCTGAGGCAGGAGAATGGCGTGAACCCCGGGGGGCGGAGCCTGCAGTGAGCCGAGATCGCGCCACTGCACTCCAGCCTGGGTGAAAGAGCGAGACTCCGTCTCAAAAAAAAAAAAAAAAAATTGGGGCACAATGGCACATGCTTGTAATCTTAGTGCTTTGGGAGGCTGAGGCAGGAAGATCACTTGAGGCCAGGAGTTCAAGGCTGCCAGTGAGCTATGATTGAGTCACTGCACTCTAGCCTGAGTTACAGAGTGAGATCTTGTGTCTAAAAGTAAGAGAAAAAAAAGGCCAGGTGCGGTGGCTCAGCCTGTAATCCCAGCACTTTGGGAGGCTGAAGTGGGCAGATCATTTGAGGTCAGGAGTTCAAGATCAGCCTGGCCAACATGGTGAAACCCAGTCTCAACTAAAAATACAAAAAATGAGCCAGGCGTGGTGGTGCATGCCTGTAAACCCAGCTACTTGGGAGGCTGAGGCACGAGAATCGTTTGAACCCAGGAGGCAGAGGTTGTAGTGAGCCGAGATTGTACCACTGCACTCCAGCCTGGGAGAGTGAGACCCTGTCTCAAAAAAAAAAAAAAAAAAAAAAGAAAAGAAAAAAAAAAAAGCTGGGTGAAGTGGCTCATACCTGTAATCCCAGCACTTTGGGAGGCCGAGGCAGGCAGATCACGAGGTCAGGAGTTCAAGACCAGCCCTGCCAATATGGTAAAACCCCATCTCTACTAAAAGTACAAAAATTAGCCAGGCATGGTGGTGCATGCCTGTAGTCCCAGCTACTCAGGAGGCTGAGGCAGAAGAATCGCTTGAACCTTGTAGGAGGAGGTTGCAGTGAGCTGAGATTGTGCCACTGCACACCAGCCTGGTGACAGAGCAACACTCTGTCTCCAAACAAACAAACAAACAAACAAAAAAACCTTGAATCTAATACCAAACAAACAAAACACACACACACACACACAAACACACACACACACAAACACACACACACACACACAAAAAGAAAAAAATAGAATTGGGGCACAACAAGGGAGGCATAACTGAGTTGCATGGCAGTATCCAGGACAGGGGCTGATGCCTGCAGGATCCACTGATCCTCAGAGCTCATCTTCATGGAAATAGGAGGGAGCCAAGTATCTTTGACTTGTGTTTTCTTTGTTTTGCTTGTTTTTGAGACAGTCTTGCACTGTCGCCCAAGCTGGAGTGCAGTGGCACAATCTCGGCTCACTGCAACCTCTGCCTCCTGGGTTCAAGCAATTCTCCTGCCTCAGCCTCCCCAGTAGCTGGGACTACAGGCTCACACCACCGCGCCTGGCTAATTTTTTGTGTTTTTAGTAGAGATGGGTTTCACCATGTTAGCCAGGATGGTCTTTATCTCCCGACCTCAGGTGATCTGCCCACCTCAGCCTCCCAAAGTGCTGGGATTACAGGCATGAGCCACCTTGTCTGGCAAGACTTTGGTTTTTATATTTATTTATTTATTTATTTATTGAGACGAACTCTTGCTCTGTCATCCAGGCTGGAGTGCAGTGGCGCGATCTTGGCTCACTGCAAGCTCTGCCTCCCAGATTCACGCCATTCTCCTCTCTCAGCCTCCCCAGCAGCTGGGACTACAGGTGCACGCTGCCACGCCCGGATAATTTTTTTGTATTTTTAGTAGAGACGGGGTTTCACCGTGTTAGCCAGGATGGTCTCGATCTCCTGACCTTGTAATCCACCCGCCTCGGCCTCCCAAAGTGCTGAGATTACAGGTGTGAGCCACCGCGTCCGACCTAAGACTTTGGTTTTTAAAGTCAGTTTTTCTCCAGCCAGGAATGTGTTATGAGAGGAAACAGGGAGGCAATGGTGTTGTGGGGCAAAAAGGAGCAAGACTGCCTCTCCTGGATTTCCGAAAGCGCCTCTCAAAAGTCTCAGTGCTTACCTGGGTATGGTGGTGCACTCCTGTAGTCCCAGCTACTTACTGGGAGGTAGGGGGCTGAGGTGGGAAGATCACTTGAACCCTGGAGATTGTACCACTGCTCTACAGCTTGGGCGACAGAGTAAGACCCTGTCTAAAAATGAAAAGTTGCAGTGAATGAGCGGAGAAGATGGGTGGGGAGAAGAAACTGAGGCCTATAGCCTGGAAAAACCCCATGCGAGTCGGATCTTGATACAGCCATTTGGCCCTCACACTCTAAGGTCCAAAACCATTTAAAATGTTAGCTTCTGGCCAAGCATGGTGGCTCACATCTGTAGTTCCAACACTTTGGGAGGCCAAGGTGGGAGTATGGCTTGAGTCCAGGAGTTTGAGACCAGCCTGAGCAACATGGTAAAACCCCATCTTTACAAAGAAAATTAGCCAGGTGTGGTGGTGTGCACCTGTAGTACCAGCTACTCAGGAGGCTGAGGTGGAAGGACTACTTGAGCCTGGGAGGTCGAGGCCGTAGTGAGCTGTGATTGTGCCACTGCACTCCAGCCTGGGTGACAAAGTGAGAGTGAGACCTTATCTCAAAAAAGTAAATAAATAAATACATAAATATTAGCTTTCTTAAAATTGCCATGTCATGTGGGTAGCTTGGAATTGGCTAGGATAGAGTCCCACCAACCAGCAAGTCCCACCAACCGGCCAGACGTGCTGGAGCCTACCCGATGGAAGACTCCTCCCTACGTGTTTATGTAACTGGCTCTTGCCAGTCCTTCAACTCAAAGTAATGTCACCCGCTCAGTGAGGCCCTCCCAGACCCCATCTCAAGTTGGTCTCAGTCACTGTTGCCACGTCCTTTCACTGTTGTCATCACCATTTCAACAGTCGTTTTCTGGGTTATTGTCCATTTCCTCAACCTGAAATGCAGGAACAGAGGCCCCCAGAGAGCAGGAACTCAACTGACTTGTCCACTGCTTATCCCTCTGGCTAGAACAGCGCCTGGCACATAGTAGGTGCTCAAAAAATATTCACTGAATGAAGAAGTGAGTGTGTTTGGAGTGGAAGGCTGAGTGTTTCCCCCTAGGTCCTGTGACAGAAACCCCTGTGTGTGTTCTCATGTAAAGGCTGGTCAGCGGGGTGAGGGGGAGCCGGTGCCTGTACTGACCTGCTCTTGGTCAGGCCAGACTAGGGATGAGACAGGAGCAAGAGGAGGAGGCAGAGGCAGAGAATAGTCCCTTTGGTCTGGAAGCTGCTGAACTGGATGGGAATGAGCTAAACCCATTGGATCCTTGTCTTGGGGATAGAATTGCCACATTTGGCAAATAAAAATAGGGACTACCCAATTAAATTTGAATTTCAGATAAACAAATAATAGATATATTTTTTTCAGACGGAATTTTGCCCATGTTGCCCAGGCTGGAGTGCAATGGTGTGATCTCGGCTCACTGCAACTTCCACCTCCCAGATTCAAGTGATTCTCTTGCCTCAACCTCCCGAGTAGCTGGGATTACAGCTGTGTGCCACCATGCCTGGCTAATTTTTTTTTTAGAGACGGGGTTTCACCATTTTTGTCAGGCTGGTCTCGAACTCCTGACCTCAATTGATCCACCCACCTCGGCCTCCCAAAATGGTGGGATTATAGGCGTGAGCCACTGTGCCCGGCCAACAAATAATTTTTTAGTTTGTATATGCTCCATGCAATATTTGAGACATACTAAAAATTATTCATTATTTACCAAAAATTCTGATTTGATTGTATTTTCTCTGGAACCCTACCTGGGGAGTCAGTGGTGTGCTAGTAAGTGCTCCCTGGGTCCTCTGCTCTCATTAGCTTCCTCTACCCTCCCCACCAGTCAGCTTTCTCTGGGCTGTGAGAAGATGGCAGGGGATGCCCCCCAGCTGCATCTTCATCCGCATGTGTCCAAACAGACCTGAGCAGCTTGAGTGTTGTTCTTCTGAGTTGCTTTCATCTGAGGCCTGTGTGGAGCAAGCCGTGGGCTGGACACAGACCTCACCTGCGGCTCAACATCACAATTACATGGGTGCTTTTAAGATTGGCTGTGCCCAGGCCCGACTGCCCACCAATTAAATCAGAATCTCTGCATGGTCTCATTAACCTGCCCTATGGTTTTAAATATCTCTAGATGTTCCTTTTTATGAGACAGAGTCTCACTCTGTCTCCCTGGCTGGAGCAGCCTCGACCTCCTGGGCTCAAGTGATCCTCCCACCTCAGCCTCCTGAGTAGCTGGGACCACAGGTGTACACCACTATGCCCAGCCAATTTTTTTTTTTTTTTTTTTTTTTGAGACACAGTTTCGCTGTTGTTACATAGGCTGGAATGCATTGTGATTTCGGCTCACTGCAACCTCTGCCTCCTGGGTTCAAGCGACTCTCCTGCCTCAGCCTCCTGAGTAGCTGGGATTAGAAGCACCCGCCACCACGCCCAGCTAATTTTTTGTATTTTTAGTAGAGATGGGGTTTCACCATGTTGGCCAGGCTGATCATGAACTCCTGACCTCAGATGATCCACCCACTTCGGCCTCCCAAAGTGCTGGGATTACAAGGGTGCGCCACTGTGCCCAGCCATGCTCAGCTAATTAAAAAAATTTTTTTTTGTAGAGATGAGAGTCTCAATATGTTGCCCAGGCTGGTCTTGAACTCTTGGGCCCAAGTAATCCTCCTGCCTCCCAGCCTCCCAAAGTGCTGGGATTACAGGCATGAGCCACCACACCCGGCCAGGATATCTCTAAACATCTCTAGAATCTGCTTACTTCTCTCCACTTCCACCATCACATATTAGACTGCAGTATACTCCCAACCAATCTTCCCCACATACATTCTAGCCCCTTCTAATCTGTTCTTCATGTTGCCACCAGCGCGGGATTTTTAAAACATAAATCTAAATTTACTTCCCTTGCTTCAAATCCTTCAATGCCATCCCTTTTTTCTTAGTAAAAATGTCGTAACAGTCACTTTGCAATGGGAAAACCTGGCAGACGCCAAGGAAATGAAGTGATTGAGGTTAACAGTGCCAGTACTAAGATAACTTCTGTGGAATTCTTGCCAGAAATTTATAACCTTGATCTAATCCTGAGAAAATCTCAGACAAGCCAAAATTGCCAGACACTCTACATCCTAACTGACCAGTACTCTTAAAATGTGTCAAGGCCGGCCGGGCGCGGTGGCTCATGCTTGTAATCCCAGCACTTTGGGAGGCCGAGGCGGGCAGATCACGAGGTCAGGAGATCGAGACCACGGTGAAACCCCGTCTCTACTAAAAATACAAAAAATTAGCCGGTCGTGGTGGCGGGCGCCTGTAGTCCCAGCTACTCGGAGAGGCTGAGGCAGGAGAATGGCGTGAACCCAGGAGGTGGAGCTTGCAGTGAGCCGAGATTGAGCCACTGCACTCCAGCCTGGGTGAAAAAGCGAGACTCCGTCTCAAAAAAAAAAAAAAAAAAAAAAAAAATGTGTCAAGGCCATGAGGCAAACCTGAGGAACTGACATACATTGGAGGAGACAGCAACTAAATGCGATGTGGACCCTGGATTGGATCCTGAAACAGGAAAAAGACATTGGGGGAAAACTGGTGAAATGTGACTAAGCACTGTAGTTTGGTTAGTAATATTGTACTGCTATTTTCCTGGTTCTGATCATTTTATGATGCTTATGTGAGTTTTAACATGAGGGGAAGTTGTGTAAAGGATACATGGGACTTCTCTATTATTTTTGCAACTTTTCTATCAGCTTAAAATTATTTCAGAATGATTTTATTTATTTATTTTTTGAGATAGTTTTATTTATTTTTCATCTTCCATGGTGGAAGATGAAAGTCATGTTTTACTCTGTTGCCCAGGCTGGAATGCAGTGATGTGATCTCAGTTAGCTATAACCTCAGCCTCCCAGGTTCCAGTGATTCTCCTGCCTCAGCCTCCTGAGCAGCTGGGATTACAGGCATGTGCCACCATGCCCAGCTATATATATTTTTTTGTATTTTTAGTAGTGACAGGGTTTCACCATGTTGGCCAGGCTGGTCTCGAACTCCTGGCCTCAGGTAATCCACCTGCCTCGGGCTCCCAGAGTGCTGGGATTACAGGTGTGAGCCACCGTGCCTGGTCTTTTTTTTTTTTTTTTTTTGTATTTTTAGTAGAGATGGGGTTTCACCATATTGACAAGGCTGGTTTCTAACTCCTGACCTCAAGTGATCCACCCTCCTCAGCCTCCCAAAGTGCTGGGATTACAAGCATGAGCCATTGCACCTGGCCTTATTTCCAAATAAAAGGATAAAAAAAAAATCCTTGACATGGCCTTGAAAGCCTGGTATTTTCTAGCCCCTGCCTGCCTGTCTGCCCCATAGTCTCCAACCACTCTCCCTGTGCTGCAGCTATGCTAGCCTTCCTTACCGTCTGGCCTCTTAGAGTGAACCCTCAGAGATCAACCAAGCACCCCTTCTGGGACCTCTTCCTTCCTTCCTGGATCAAGCCTCGTCATTACAGGTTCTCGTAGCTCTCCATCAGAGCCCTCCCTAAAGTTATCATCAACACTGCAAGGCAGTGCTTCTTAGCCTTGGCTGAATATTAGAATCACCTGCAGAATGTTAAAAACCTCTGGTGCCTCAGATGGGAGGGTGAATTGGTACACCCACGTTGGAAAATTGTCTGGCAATATCTATTAAAGATATTTTAGTAATGAATATATACATCTTCTATGACCTAGGAATTCTACTCCGAAATACAGTTATGTGCCTCCTAATGTTGTTTCTGTCAATGGCAGTTCACTTACAAACAGTGGTCCCATAACATTATAATTGAGCTGAAAAATTCCTATCTTCTGGTGATGTGGTAGAAGTCTTAAAGTCATTGTAGGCTGGACATAGTGGCTCACACCTGTAATCTCAGCACTTTGGGAGGTGGGTGGGTCACTTGAGGTCAGGAGTTCGAGACCAGTCTGACCAACATGGTGAAACCCTGTCTCTGTTAAAAATACAAAAAAAAAAAAAAATTAGCTGGGCATGGTGGCAGGCACCTGCAATCCCAAGTATTTGGGAGGCTGAGGCAGGAGAATCACTTGAACCCAGGAGGCAGAGGTTGCGGTGAGCCAAGATTGTGCCATTGCACTCCAGCCTGGGCAACAAGAGTGAAACTCCGTCTCAAAAAAAAAAAAAGAAAAACAAGCCGGGTGCGGTGGCTAATGCCTGTAATCCCAGCACTTTGGAAGGCTGAGGCAGGTGGATCACGAGGTCAGGAGATCGAGACCATCCTGGCTAACACGGTGAAACCCCGTCTCTACTGAAAATACAAAAAAAGTAGCCGGGTGTGGTGGCGGGCGCCTGTAGTCCCAGCTCCTCGGGAAGCTGAGGCAGGAGAATGGCGTGAACCCGGGAGGCGGAGCTTGCAGTGAGCTGAGATTGTGCCTCTGCACTCCAGCCTGGGCGACAGAGCGAAACTTCATCTCAGAAAAAAAATAAATAAAAATAAATAAATAAATGGAAAATAAAGTTATTGTAGTGCAACACATTACTCATGTGTTTGTGGTAATGTTGGTGTAAACAAATCTGTGCTGCCAGTCATATAAAAGTATAGCACACACAATTATGTACAGTACGTAATACTTGATAATGATAATTAGCAACTATATTACTGGGTTGTGTATTTACTATACTGTACTTACTTTGAATTTTTATTTTATTTTGTAGAGACAAGGGTCTCACTTTGTTGCCAGGCTGGTTTTGTACTCCAGGCTTCAAGCACTCCTCCTACCTTGGCCTCCCAAAGTGCTGGGATTATAGATATGAGCCACTGCACCTGGCCTATGCTGCGCGTTGTAATTGTTATTTTATTTATTTATTTTAGAAAAATACATGTTTTTTAATTAATTGATTTTTATTTTTTATTTATTTATTTTTTTGAGACAGAGTCTTACTCTGTTGCCCAGGGTGGAGTGCAGTGGTACAATCTTGGCTCACTGCAGCCTCCACCTCCCAGGTTCAAGCAGTTCTCCTGCCTCAGCCTTCCCCACCCCTGAGTAGGTGGGATTACAGGCATGTGGCACCACACCTAGCTAACTTTTGTATTTTTGGTAGAGACGGGGTTTCACCATGTTGCCCAGGCTGGTCTCGAACTCCTGAGTGCAAGCGATCCGCCCATCTCGGTCTCCCAAAGTGTTGGGGTTACAGGCGTGAGCCACTGCGCCTGGCCTGATTTTTATTTTTAGACACAGGGTCTTGCTTTGTCTCCCAGGCTGGAGCACAGTAGTGCAATCATAGCTCACTGCAGCCTCTAACTCCTGGGCTCAAGTGATCCTCCTGCTTCAGCCTTCCTGTTATTTTAGAGTACACTCCTACATACATCTTGTGTTTACTGCATCTCTTGATTGCACCATTTTCTCTGTATTTGATTTGATCTTGGGTCATTTTGTTTTATGGCCCCTACACATACAAAATTCACAGCTAATGTTGCCAGGAAGAGGCCACATCGAGTGGTTGACCTGGAAGCAAAATTAAAAGTGATTAAGGACTACAAAGGTGGCAAATCCGCAATGACTATTACTTGCCAGGCAGGTAGGTCCGTTCCACCATAGCTATGATTTTGAAGAACAAGAACAAAATGATGGAAGCTGTTAAAGGATCTGCTTCATTGAAGGCAATGAAATGAACAAAAACGGGAGAAGGGCCTAAATCTGATCTGGTTACATATCTAATGACCTGGGTTGAAGACCAGACACAGAAGCATATCCCTCTCAGCCACATGACAATCACTGACAAAGCAAAGTTTGTTTGTGATGTTGAAAGGAAAGACTGGATCCAACTACAGTGTGGAATTTACTGCTAGCTCGGGGTGGCTTAAACTATTCAAGAATCGTTATTCATTACATAATGTGAAAGTGAGTGGTGAGTCTGTAAGTGCTGATGTGAAGGCAGCTGAAGAATTTTTGGAAACTCTAGATAAGCTGATTGTGAGGAAAATTACTTGCAGGAGCAAATCTTTAATATGGATGAAACCTCCTATTCCGAAAATGGATGCCTGAAAGTACTTTCATTTATAAAGAGGCCAAGTTAATGCCAGGTTTCACGACTTTTAAGGACAGAATAACAGTCTTGCTTGAGAGCAATGTGGCAGGTTACACACTGAAACCCTTTGTGATCTGGTACAGGGAGAACTCCAGGGCCTTCCAGCTTATCAATAAATTCGTGTTGAGGCCTGGCATGGTGGCCCACACCTGTAATCCCAGCACTTTGGGAGGCCAAGGCAGGAGGATCTCTTGAGCCCAGGAGTTCAAGGCTGTAGTGAGCAATGATCATGCCACTGCATTCCAGCCAGGGTGACAGAGTGAGACCCTGTCTTTTAAAAAACGAACAAAAGGCTGGGCATGGTGGCTCATGCCTGTAATCCCAGCACTTTGGGAGGCCGAGGTGGGCGGATCACGAGGTCAAGAGATCAAGACCATCCTGGCCAACATGGTGAAGCCCTACCTCTACCAAAAACACAAAAATTAGCTGGGCGTGGTGGTGCATGCCTGTAATCCCAGCTACTCGGGAGGCTTAGGCAGGAGAATGGCTTGAACCTGGGAGGTGGAGGTTGCAGTGAGCCGAGATCATGCCACTGCACTCCAGCCTGGGCAATAGAGCAAGACTCCATCTGAAAAAAACAAAACAAAACAAACAAAAAAAACAAGCACACACTGCCAGTGTACTTCAGGAGCAATGAAAAGTCATGGAAACTCTGCTTCCAAGGTGCATTCCTGAATTGCTATGCCAGCACAGTGAAGTATTGTTTGGGAAGAACATACCTTCCAATATTTTGCCTATTGTTGATAATGTTCCCAAACGTCTGGCTTTTACTGGTGATCTTCATCCCGGTATCAGAGTGGTGTTTCTCCCTTCAAATACCACCTCTTTGATCCAACCAATGGATCAAGGAGCTGTAGCAGCTTTTAAGGTCTACTACTGTATTAGTCCGTTTTGACGCTGCTAATAATGACATACCCCAGGCTGGGTACTTTGTAAAGAAAAAGAGGTTTAATGGACTCACAGTTCCACATGGCTGGGGAGGTCTCACAACCATGGTGGAAGATGAAAGTCACATTTTACACGGCGGGAGACAAGACAGAATGAGAACCAAGCGAAAGGGCTTTCCCCCTATAAAACCATCAGATCTTTTTTTTTTTGAGACCGAGTCTCACTCTGTCGCTCAGGCTGGAGTGCAGTGGTGTGATCTCAGCTCACTGCAACCCCTGCCTCCTGGGTTCAAGCAATTCTCCTTCCTCAGCCTCCCCAGTAGCTGAGATTACAGGTGTGCACCACCACACCCAGTTAAGTTTTGTATTTTTAGTAGAGATGGGGTTTCACCATATTGGCCAGGCTGGTCTCAAATCCCTCACGTCAAGTGATCTGGCTGCTTTGGTCTCCCAAAGTGCTGGGATTACAGGCATGAGCCACCATGCCCGGCCCCATCAGATCTTATGAGATTTATTCACTACCATGAGAACAATATGGGGGAAACCACCCCATGATTCAATTATCTCCCACCGGATTCCTCCCACAACACATGAGAATTATGGGAGCTACAGTTCAAGATGAGATTTGGGTGGAGACACAGTCAAACCATATCAGCTACCCAAGGAAGACCTTTACCCAGGCTATTACTGCAACTGAGAGAGACACTAAGAAGACACTAATGTAATTCTAGAAGGATTACAACGTTTACGACTGCATCAAGGACCTTGTTTGGGACTGGGGCAGTGTCATCAAGGCATGTCTGCATGGCATCTGGAAGAAGAAACTGAATAGGTTTGTTCATGACTTCAAAGGATTTGCCAAGGATAAGAAGGTTGCAAAAAATCAACATAGCTGTGGTTGGAGAGGGCAAACAACTTTAACCTCGGTGTGGATGAGGATGCCATTGAGGAGGTCCTAGAGGTGGTTCCTAAGGAACCGATGAATGAGGGGTTGTTGGAACTGGAACAGGAACACATAGCTGAAGAACAGACAAGAGAAAAAGAAACTGCAGAAGAAAAAGAACTTCCAAGAAAATTCACAGTGAAGGGCTTAGCAAAAGCTTTTACAGACCTCAACCAGCTCCTTTAAAAGCTTGGAAACATGGGCCAGGCACAGTGGCTCACGCCTGTAATCCCAGCACTTTGAGAGGCCGAGGTGGGTGGATCACGAGGTCAGGAGATCGAGACCATCCTGGCTGACATGGTGAAACCCCGTCTCTACTAAAAATACAAAAAATTAGCTGGGTGTGGTGGTGGGCACCTGTAGTCTCAGCTACTCAGGAGGCTGAGGCAGGAGAATGGCGTGAACTCAGGAGGTGGAGCTTGCAGTGAGCCGAGATCGCGCCGCTGCACTCCAGCCTGGGCGAGAGAGTGAGACTTTGTCTCAAAAAAAAAAAAAAAAGTTTGGAAACATGGACCCCTCGACAATGAAAGGTTTTCCTCAATAGAGAGGAATGTTTACGGTGCAGTATTTGCTGACAAGAAAATCTATGATGACTGCATAGTATTCCATGGTGTATATGTGCCACATTTTCTTAATCCGGTCTATCGTTGTTGGACATTTGGGTCGGTTCCAACTCTTTGCTATACCTAATGCTAAATGACGAATTAATGGGTGCAGCAAAACAACATGGCACATGGATACATATGTAACAAACCTGCACATTGTGCACATGTACCCTAAAACCTAAAGTATAATAATAAAAATAATAATAAATGAATAAAAAAATAATAAAAAAGAAAAAAGGCATTAACTTAAAAACAAACAAACAAAAAAGAAAATCTATGATGAAAAAAGAAACAGATCCAGGTGCAGTGGCTCACACTTGTGATCCCAGCACTTTGGGAGGCTGAGGCAGGAGGATTGCTTGAGCCCAGGAGTTCAAGAGCCTGGACAACATAGTGAGACCCCATCTCCACAACAAAGTAAAAAGATTAGCTGAGCATGGTGGCACATGCCTGTAGCTTCAGCTACTTGGGAGGCTGAGATGGGAGGATCACTTGAACCCAGGAGGTTGAGGCTGCAGTGAGCTGTGATTGTGCCACTGCACTCCACTCCAGCCTGGGTGACAGAGTGAAAATCTGTGTCCAAAAAGAAAAGGAAAAAGAAACAAACCAAGCAAACCACCATGTATTTCTTCAGAGTGATACCTCCTCGAGAAGAGCCTCAGGCAGGTCCTTTAGGAAGTATTCCAGAATAAGGCATTGCTATTATAGGAGATGACGGCCCCATATGTGTTGCTGCCCTTAGAGACCTTCTGGTGGGATGAGATGTGACGGTGGAAGGTGGGAGACAGTGATATTGATGATCTGGACCCTGTGTAGGCCTAGGCTAATGTGTATGTTTGTGTCTTTTTTTTTTTTCAGGCTTAATCACTTTATTTTTCTTGTATAAAAACCCTATATTGTAGCCACAGCTGGAGCCTGGGTCCACTGCACGGAGACTCTAGTGTGGGTCTTGACGAGGTGGTCAGTGAATTCCTGATAGGGAGACCTAGTGAATACAGTCTCCTCCCAGAGGTCGGGGGTCAGGTAGCTATAGGTCTTAGAGATGGCATCAAAGGTGGCCTTGGCGAAGTTGCCCAGGGTGGCAGTGCAGCCCTGGGCTGAGGTGTAGCAGTCATCGATACCAGCCATCATGAGCAGCTTCTTGGGCACAGGCGCCGAGACGATGCCAGTGCCCCTGGGTGCAAGGATGAGGTGCACCAGCACGGAGCCGCAGTGGCCTGTCATCTTGCAAGGGACGGTGTGGGGCTTGCCAATCTTGTTCTCCCAGCAGCCTCTGCTTACGGGGACAATGGAGAGCTTGGCCAGGATGATGGCCCTGCGCATGGCAGAGGCCACCTCCTTGGAGCACTTAAAACCCAGACCTACCTTCCTTCCTTCCTTCCTTCCTTCCTTCCTTCCTTCCTTCCTTCCTTCCTTCTTCCTTCCTTCCTTCCTTTCTTTGTTCTTTTTTTTTTTTTTTTTGAGAAAGAGTCTTGCTCTGTCACCCAGGCTGGAGTGCAGTGGTATGATCTTGGCTCACTGCAACCTCCGCCTCCCAGGTTCAAGCGATTCTCCTGCCTCAGCCTCCCGAGTGGCTGGAATTATAGGCGTGTGCCACCACACCCAGCTAATTTTTGTATTTTTAGTAGAGATGGGGTTTTGCCATGTTGGCCAGGCTGGTCTCGAACTCCTGACCTCAGGTGATCTGCCCTCCTCGGCCCCCCAGAGTGCTGGGATTACAGACATGAGCCACTGCCCCCAGCCCCTTTCCTGATTGTCAATTACCTGAACTCTCTGTTGTTACCATCCTCTGAAGTCCTTCCAGACCTGTCCTGTCCAGTATGGTGGCGTGTGACTATGGAGCACTTGAAATGTGGCTAGTTTGAATTGAGATGTGTCGTAAGTGTAAAATATATACAGATTTCAAATACTTGGTACAAAAATATAGATACAATATTAGTAATTTAAAAATATTGATTAAATGTTCAAACAATAATATTTTGGCTATATTGAGTTAAGTAAAATATATTAATATTAATTTCCCCTATTTTGTTTTATCCTTTAATAAGAATACTGGAAAATTTAAAATTACATAATTACATACATGGCTTGCAATTGTGGCTTACATTACGATTTTATTGGACAGCACTGTTCCAGAGCTAGTCTTTGCATTTGTTAAGTATGTACATATACATGTATTCCTTGGGCAAAAACCACACAAATAGGATAGTACACAGACTTCTGTAAATTTATTTTTGCACTGAATCATCTGTCTCAGAGATTGTATCATGTTTTGCATATTTAAGCCTGCTTCATTCTTTTTAATGTCTACATAGCTTTCCATTAGATGACTATACCAGCATTTATGCAGCCAGCCCTCTACTGATGGGCATTTAGGTTGTTTCCAATTTTTTTTTTTTTTTTTTTTTTTGAGACAGGGTATGACTCTATCACCCAGGCTGGAGTGCAGTGGTGTGACCTTGGTTCACTGCAGCCTCGACCTCCCGAGCTCAAGTGATCCTCCCATCTCATCCTCCTGAGTAGCTGGGACTACAGCCACATGCCACCATGCCCGGCTGATTTTTGTATTTGTTGTAGAGATGGGGTCTCACTGTGTTGCCCAGACTGGTCTTGAACTCCTGAGCTCAGGTGATCCTCCTGCCTTGGCCTCCTAAAAAGCTGGGATTATAGACATGCACCATCTCGCCAGGCCTGTTTCCAATCTTTTAATGCTACCATAACATAAGGCTTCAGTAAGAATCCTTGAGCCTACATCTTTGGGCAGGTGGACAAGGGTATCTGTGGTATGACTTCCTAAAAATTGATTCATCACAAATACCAGTTCTTGGAATACTGTTGAAGGCTCATTGGCTTATCTCTTTTTGTCCTGCAGTGCCCAGGCCAGTGCACCACGGATTATTTGTTGAACTAAAAACTCAGACTTGGAGAAGTTCTGAGCTGGAAAGGTCCTCAGAGTTCACAGTTGTTTATTTCTCAAACATTTTCTAAACTCCCATGGGCCTAGGCTAGGCATATACTAGGCACAGGGGTTCACAGATGAACAGATGGGATTCTGCCTTCGAGGAGCTCACAGTAGAATAAGGAGACAGGCATGCAAACAAATGATTGAAATCAGTAGGTACTTTGATAAGGGTATATGTGAAACATAGTAGGGACATTTTATAGACAATGAAACCAAAATCCATATGCCGAAGTGACTACTGTGTAATCACTGGTGTGGCTCTCTCTCCCTCTTTAGAATACCAACTTTTAGGATTTTTTTTTTTCGAGACAGGGTCTTTCTCTTTCACCCAGGCTGGAGTGCAGTGGCGCAGTCACAACATACTGCAGCCTCAACCTCCTCATCTCAATGGATCCTCCCACCTCAGCCTCCCAAGTAGCTGGAACTGCAGGCACACGCCACCACACCTGGCTATTTTTAAATTTTTTGTAGAGACAAGATCTCAACACGTTGCCCAGGTTGGTCCCGAACTCCTAGGCTCAAGTGATCCTCCTGCCTTGGCCTCCCAAAGTGCTGGGGTTACAGGTGTGGGTGACTGCGCCCAGCTAGACTTTCTGAAAGTTAGGTTCTATCCTATCTGTTTTACCTCCTTCATAAGCCTGAGCTCCCTTTCTCCTGCAGTCAGTATGCAGTAGTTATGGTTATGTCACAGGCACTGAGATTTGCATTTTCACCTGGTCTCATGTAAGTGCCCCACCAACTCCGTGAAGCAGGTTGTTATCACCTGAATCAGTGCATACTCCACCTTCACCAACCACTGAGCTCTACTGCCTCTCCTCGGGGCTTTTGTCTGCTCCGCTCACCTGGTTCCTGGTCAGCAGGGCTGCTTGACGAGGTGTGACCGAGATACCAGCTGAGCACCGAGTGGTTACGGGTTTGTCCTCTGAATCCCAGTCTGGGCTCAGTTGCCAAATCCACCACTATTCACCGTGTGACCTCGAGCAGCTGCCGCATCTACAGAATGGTCATGACAGTCCCTATCTCAGAGAGCCTGAGGGTGAGGAGTGAAGATAAAGTGCACACAAGGCTGAGAATGGTGGCCCACTCTGAGCCGCCCACAGTGGAGGCTGTGCTGGTGGGGCTGGCCACGTTATTTTACCCAGAGTCATAGAATCAGGTCCTGAGACCTACAAGCACTTCTCTCTCTATGATTTGTATTTTATAAGCTCTTGTCTACCAAACACGTTTTTTTTTTTTTTTTTTTTTTTTTGAGACGGATTCTCGCTGTGTTACCCAGGCTGGAGTGCAGTGCTGTGATCTAAGCTCACTGGAACCTCTGCCTCCTGGGTTCAAGTCATTCTCCTGCTTCAGCCTCCTGAGTAGTTGGGATTACAGGCATGCCCATCACGCCTGGCTAATTTTTGTGTTTTTAGTAGAGACAGGGTTTCACCATGTTGGTCAGGCTGGTCTTGAACCCCTGACCTGGTGATCTGCCCGCCTCGGCCTGCCAAAGTGCTGGGATTACAAGTGTGAGCCACCGTGCCCGGCACCAAACACATCTTAGCCAAACAAAATGTAGTCAGATTTTAGATGAAAACATAGGGCATAGTCAAAACAAATTTTTCAAATTTTTCAAATTTGTTTTTAGCCAAAATAAATTTTATGGTCTTATCACAGATTTGGGAAAAGCTTGTAAAAATAGCTCACAGCATTTATGGGTGAATGGATAAACAAATAGTGGTCTATCCAGACAATGAAATATTGTTCAGCCATAAAAAGAAATGAAGTGCTGATGCATGCTGTAATGTGGACGAACCTCAGAAACGTTATGCAAAGGGAAAGAAGCCAGACATAAAAGGCCATGTATTGTATTTTTTCATTTATATGAAATATTCATAATAGGTAAATCCATAGAGACAGGACTCAGATTGGTGGTTTCCAAGGGCTTGGGCATGCGTGGGGATGGGGAGCACCTGCTTGCTGAGTGCAGCTTTCCTTTTGGGATAACAACAGTGTTTTGAAACTAGATGGAGGTGGTGGTTGCGCTACGCTGTATATGAAATAAACACCACGCCATTGTTCATTTTATGTTATGAGAATTTTACTTCAATTAAAAAAAATAGTTCATGGACCCCTTGCCCCCATTCTCCTTTTGATCACCCTTAGGGATCCTGATTAAGACCCCAGTTAGAAAGCACCAATCCTTTCACATTATGAGTGGGAGGCCAAAGCCCTGGGAGGTGGGTGGAGGGGCTCTGCAGGGGGTCACAGGGCTGGTTCCAGCTGGGTCTCATTCACTGAAGAGATCTTTACTGGGAACACATGTGCCCATCCCTTTCTAAGCCCCAAGGAGTCAGCTATGAATAAGACCTAGGAGTCTTTCTCGTGGAGTTTGCATTCCAAACAGGGGAAGGCTGACCAACAGACCGGTAAGCAAATGTCAGGAAGAAAGGGAGCTATGAAGAAAAATGAAACAGGTCAGGGGATAGGAGCAGGGCGGTTACTTAAGACAGGCCTGTCTGGGATGGCCTGGAAGAGGTGATGTTGAAGTGAGCAATGCAGATATGGCAGACTCTGGGAGAAGGCTGTTTCTGGAGGAAGGACCAGGACTGGCCAGCACAAAAGCCCAGGCAGGGGCGTGCTTGGTGTGCACAAGGACCAGCACGGAGGCCATCCCCACTGGCCTCACTTCTGCAGAAAAGAGACGCTTTCTGCTGTGGAGAACGTAGTAGACTGTTTTATGCTTACCAGATGCTCAGTCAATATTTAATTGATGCTTAATCACGGAAGGAAGTTGGGAGTCTGGGCAGAGCCTGGGCAGGGGCTGGAGCTGGCTGGTGGAAGGGGAGAGGGCAGCTCCCCATCCTACTCGGCCTGGCCCCTGGCTGGGGAGCTCTGAGGCATCCCAGGTAGACTCCTGGGAGCAGGGGCGAGGCGGGCAGGGAGTGTTCAAGCAGCACCAGGTCCAGCAGCTCTGCCAGGATGAGGATCCTTAGTTGGCTTCTTGGAGTGTGGAATCCTCCACATCCCGCCCCTGGGAGATGGTGCAGCTGGAGAAGGCTGCTCATCACCCCTCTACCTGCAGGCTGTGGGAGTGTGAAAAGAGGGGATTTGGAGCTCGTAGGGGGACTGGAGGGGGCTTTGAGTTAAGAGGGCCGGCTGTGTTGGGCAGAGGGCTGGTGAGTAATGAGATGTTTCCCTGCTCACATAACCAGACACAGCTCCTGCCCAGGTTGAGGTGAAGAAGAAAGTGAAGAATTATTTCAGGTAAGAGTGGAAGCTGGTCCCTGCACCTGAGTTTTTCCCCCATTTTCAGACTCTTCCTTGCTGGAAGATGGGGTTTGAGGAGCAGAGGGTTAATCTGGAGACTGAAGACCTGGCAATGAATCCTAAGGCGCCCCACTTCCTTGCTATTTGGGCAATTTAACTTACCTCTCCGGGCCTCAGTTTTATGGTCTATAAAATGTGGCCTAATTCAAGAAAGAATAAGCACAGTAGCTGGCATATGGTGGCACTTTAGATCCAAGTCTAAAACTCTGAAGTCTCCTTTCATTGCCTGCTCATGGTTTATCCAATGTAAGCAGGCAGCTATCCACAGGAAACCTCTGGCTCCAGCACATCCCCCCAGCTACCCTGAGCAACACACAGTTCCCCTGCATGGGCAGGGTGACAAATGGCCTGTCTCCTGGGCAGGGGGCTGCACAGTGGGAAGGGTATGGCAGCCAGGACCTGCACTCGTGCCACTGACACACGTCTCTGGCTGGATACTGGCTGTCATCCCCAACGCAGGGATGAACCCCCTCCCCAGGTCCTGGTGGTCCTGTTTCCCAGGATCCCTGCTCCCTCTCTAGGTGTCTGTTCTGGGTCCCTATGGGCTGTGGGTTCCTATGGCTCTGTCCTCTTCGGCAATCTGTGGTCACTCAGTAGAAGACCAAAGGCTATTCCTGGTCATCACCATCCACTGGCTGGCTTCACAGGTGCTAGCTAGGCAGTTTTGCCAGGCTTCTTTAGGTTGCAGGGAGCAGCTATTCCTTAAAACACACATTCCCCTCTGCATGACCCTCACCCTGCCCAGTGTCATTTAGGGAAGGGAAGAAGAAAGAGGCAATGGGGGAAGTGAGGAGGGCAGAGAGAAACAGATCAGTGGCATCAGGCTTGAGGGTTGGGATGGGGTCATGACCAAGGTGCCTGAACTGTGGAGGAGGATGACCTGCACTCAAATTCCCCTTGCTAGCTGGGTTTAAATTCCAACTTCCACCTATTAGCTGTGTGACAAAGGGCAAGTTACTTTACCTTTCTGGACCTCAGTTTCCTTATCCCTAAAGCAGGGATCTGAATAGAACCAGCCTCCTAGGGATATTCCAAGGGTTCACTGAGTAATATTTGTAAAGTGCTTAGAACAAGGTTTGGCACAGAGTAAATACTCTATATCTTTTTATTATGATGCTTCAATTTATGTAGTTGATTTTATGAGTCTTTGACAGTCCTTTTGTTTTTGTTTGCTTAAGTTGTCACCTACCTGGGCACAGGAGTTATAATGTGAGAAGACAGACATTAATCTGATACTCAGAGAAGTAAACGCACAATTGCAGCTGGAACCTGGGCTTTGAAGAAGGAGAACATGGGGCTCAAAGATGTTCAATCACGGGAATAGAACTGGCCAGGCTGGGGAGAAGAGGGCTTCCCAGAGGAAGTGGCTTTAGAACCAAGGCAGGAAGGATGAATAGGAGCTAATTATCCAATAAGGAAAGGAAAAGTATTTCAGGCAGAAGAAGTTGCATATGCAAAGACCCTGCAAGTGTGAAGGGCTGAAGGAAGGCCGACATGGTGGGGTGCAGAGAGCTTGGGGTGTGGTGTGAAGTGGCAGGGGCTCATAAGCAGGTTAGTTTGTTTTTTTTATCTAAGAGAAATAGATGTCCTTTGAAAGCTTTAATCAAGGGAGGCTGACTCGACCAAATTTGCCTTCAGGAAAATTCAATTTAGCTAAAAAGAGGCCAGGGAGGAGGCAGGGAGGACATTTCAGGGGCTTGCTTTTTTTTTTCTCCCTGCATTAAAATCATCCTTGAAAAGAGATTGGATGGATTTATAATAGTATTAGAATATTTAAAAAATGTAATACATTTGTTTAACTTCAAACACATTTCAGCATTCTCAACATATAAAAAATAACAGAACATTACAAATCGTGTTTAAATACAGACGGTTCTCGAACTTTCACTAATGTGATGTCTCTTGCTTTGCTGATAATGAAGAGTTCTACAGTTTGTTTAAAAGCAGTTTTCTGCTGGGCGTGGTGGCTCATGCCTGTAATCCTAGCACTTTGAGAGGCTGAGGTGGGCGAAGTAGGCAGATCGCTTGAACCCAGGAGTTTGAGACCAGCCTGGGCAACATGACGAAACCCTGTCTCTACAAAAAAATACAAAAATTAGCCTGGCATGGTGGCAGATGCCTGTAGTCCCAGCTACTCAGGAGGCTGAGGTGGGAGGATGACCTGAGCCCAGGGGGTTGAGGCTGCGGTGAGTCGAGGTCACACCACTGAACTCCAGCCTGGGTGACAGATTGAGACCCTGTCTCAAAAAAAAAAAAGTTGAAAAATTACCGCACTTAAACAAACAAACAAAACCCCCCAAACACTTCTCATGCTGGCTGACCCCTCTTTGTCCACAGCTAAGAATGGCAGCGGAATGCTCTGTCACTATATGCAGAAACAAGACAACCTGAAGCTAAATGGATGCCCTGCAGAGTCAACAGGTCCAGCCTCACAGTGCACACACTGAGCTACAGCCCCTCCAAAAGGCATCTTCCCCCACAGCCTCAATGCCAAGCAAGGAGCCGTCAAGAGTCTGCCTCTGTTGTTTTGTTCTTTTGACAAACCATACATATACACAATTGATAACTCAGGATTTCTAGTCAAAAACCAGATAGTTAACATCACCTTATTAAAAAAAAAAAAAAGCTGGAAACATCTTTAAATGCCTTGTAACTCCAACAGCAAAGCACACAGAATGAGAACACAAGAGTGCCTTTTCATTTTAAAAATATTTGGAAATATGTACAACTTTGAGAGCGTTTCAGAGTGCTCCAGACACCATTGCCGCTTCACGTATACCACTGACAATTTCTAGAGCACTTTGAGAGGCTGCAATATGATCATGATCAAATTTTGTAATTAAACCTGATGAGGGCAACAGACACTACTTCTCAAATAAGAGATGTGTTAATTACAGCGCTCCCCGACTCTAAGACAGGGGTGTCCGATCTTTTGGCTTCCCTGGGCCACACTAGAAGAATTGCTTTGGGCCACACATGAAATACACTAATAATAACGATAGCTGATGAGCTAAACACACACGCGCGTGCACACACACACACACACACACACTTCGTAATGTTTCAAGAAAGTTTACAAATTTGTGTTGGGCAGCATTCAAAGCTGTCCTGGGCTGCGTAGGCTACAGGTTGGACAAGCTTGCTCTAAGGTACTTACAAGGAAACTGATAAACTGTTTTTAAATTTTCTTGCCAGGTGCGGTGGCTCACGCCTGTAATTCCAGCGCTTCAGGACTTTGGGAGGCCGAGGTGCGTGGATCACTTGAGGTCAGGAATTTGAGGCCAGCCTGGCCAACATGGTGAAACCCCATCTCTACTGAAAATAAAAAAATTAGCTGAGTGTGGTGGCATGCGCCTTTAGGCCTAGCTACTTGGGAGGCTGAGGCATGAGGAGCACTTGAATCTGGGAGGCAGATGTTGCAGTGAGTGGAGATTGTGCCACTGTACTCCAGCCTGGGAGACAGAGCAAGATTCTGTATCAAAACAAAACAAAACAAACACATAGCATAAAATTTACCATCTTACCCATTTTAAGCATACGGTTCAGTACAATTAAGTACATGCATGTTGTTTTGCAACAGATCTCTGAACTTTCTCAATTTGCAAAGCTGAAACTCTATGCCCATTAAACAAATCCCAGTTTTTCCCTCCCCCAGCTCCTGGCAATCACCATTCTTCTTTCTCTTTCTACGAATGTGACTACTTGAGGTACCTCACGTAAATGGAATCATCAAGTATTTGTTCTTTGGAGACTGGCTTATTTCACTTAGCCTGATGTCCTCAAAGTTCATCCATGTTGCATCAAGTGATAGGTCATTTAGGAGGTTTTGCAGGAGTCTGAGTAAGAGCTGATGGGGACTTGGACTAGGGCTTGGAGATGGAGATGGCAGGAAATAGAGTCAGGGAGATTGGGGGGCGGTAGAGTCACAGGACTTGGTGAAGGATGGGAAGGTGCTCCTGTTTCTGGCCTTGGTCTTCAGAGGTGACTGTGGACGGGCCAGTGGTACCCAGACTTGTAGGCTCCTTTGGACAATGGGGGTTGGGGGTGACACAGAGGCTAAGTTGGGTGCAGAGGAAACCAAGGAAGAACCTCTTCTCTATCCTCGGCCCACAGGCTGGGAGAGACCAGAGGAGGAGAGCAGCGAGCAGCTGCTCTGGCTTCTTTGTTCCCCTTGTTTATACTTCCTACAGAGCGCAGACCTTGCAGTACCAGAAGAGTGGTCTTTATGGCATCCCTGATGAAAGGGGGGAGGAGGAGAGTAAAGTTCTGTGCTGTGTCCCTTTGCAGATACCATCAGCTGGGCACCCCACGGGCTCATACTGCTGTTTCTGGTCTCTTTGATCATCCTTGGAATTGTAAAGCCCTTGCCACCTAGAGACTTCCTCCCTGCTCCCATCTCCCCCAAGACGTGGGTGATTTTCCCATTGAAGAGGAAATTAAAGTGGAAAGAACCTTGCCCTGACTCCCTCCAGCCTGGAGGCAAGTCACTTCTTTCCCAGTGATGTTAACAGTGAACAAGAGTCGAGTGTCTGTTGAAGGCAGTCCCCACGTCAGACCTGGGATGCCCAGAGCAAACACGAGCTCCACCCTCAGAAAAGCAGACATGTAGATGTGGCTGCCATGTCGATACGAACAGGTGTAGTGGTGGTTCACGAAAGAGGGTGGCTAGTTCTACCTGGTGTTGGGGCCGGGGTGAGTTGACAGAAACTGCTGCAGAGAAAATGAGGTTTTCTTGAGATGTGTCTTGGAAAATTATTTTTATCAGTTTGGAGGAAAAGAATTTCAGGGTGTGGAGGCAGATAAGAGAATTACAGGCAGGGGGAGCAGCCTAAACAAAGGCAGCGAGACGGGAAACAGGCCCTGCCTTCAGCTTGCTGCCAGCGGAGATCTGCCCAGAGACCAGCAGGGGCCAGAGCTATCGGGACTTTGGCTATTATCTCTGGCTATGGAAGGGACAAGGCTGAGGGAGGTGACACACTTCTGGCAGGGAAGCCATTTAAGATGGTGATCAGCTGGAGATAATTTTAAAGAAATTCCATATAGCACTTATGAGACACTCAATGTTGCGGGAGCCGTACAAGTGTTAATTCATGTAATATTCACAGTCATCCTAACGGGTCGGTCACCATCACGATCCCCGTTTTCCAAATGCTAAAACACCAAGCAACATCTTACCCGAAGTTGCACAGAGGCTGGGGATGGGATTTGAACTGGGTGGTGGGCTCCCCTCTTCTCTGCTCTTAACCACTGGGCTGTGCTCTGGGTCAGCCAGCTCTGAGCGCAAGTGTTAGGGACAGGGCTGGAGGAGGTTAAGGAGGGAAAATGGCCAGGAGCTGGCTTCAGGGAGGGAGGCAGTGGGTGAGGGTGGAGCCACAGCAGGCTCCCAGAGGCCAAGGCACCATTCACTGATCTGTGGAACTGGGAAAGGCCTCGAGGTCCTCAGTCTTCCTGTCTGTGAAATGGGGACAAGAACACCTGCCACAGTTGTAGAGAGAGTGGTGTGAAGGTCCTTTGTGCACCCAGGGTGCTCTGTCAATGTAGCCGGGCCCTGCTGCCTCATCCCAGCCCTGCCCACTGGTGCAAGCACACTCACTGTCCCCTTTGTCCCCTTCTGGCTGCCTCTGAGGGATCCTGCCCCCGGGAGTTTCTTTCTCTGTCATTTCTTGGAGGAGCTAGAACCGGCTTTGAAACCTGCCTGGCTCTTTAGTGGGAGAGAGGTAAAAGCAGTTCAAGGGATGTGGGCTGGAAGTATTTGGAAATGCAGATGGGCCGCACGAGCACCTTTTATTTTTGTTCAGAACATCTGAGTCTCCCCGTGGGGACACCCCCGCCCAGAGTAGCGCCTCCCCCCATGGCAGAGAGGATGAGAAAGCACCCAGGGGCTGCCATGAGCTCAGGGCAGGCAAAAGCAAGGCTGTCGCTTTCCTACCCCACCCCTACCAAGCCACCAAAAATAGAAGGGCCAAGGTGTCAGCCCCAGGGAGGGGCCAGCCGGGGAAGCCTTTGAAGCTGGAAACAGCCGGGGAAGGAAGGCTGAGAGAAGCAAGTTTGTTAATATTCATTGGGCAGCAGCAGCAGCAGTTGTCCCTGGGTTTTCTGTTTCCAAGGCAAGCAGACATCACCAGCCTAGCTCAGCAACTTCAGGGCCTGTGAGGCAAGGCCTGGGCTTGGCTCATGACTTGCTGTGTGACATTGGGCAACTGGCAACCCTTTCTGGGTCTCTGTTGTCTCATCTGTAGCATGAGGGATTGTGACTAGATCACCTCCCGGGTTCCTTCCTGCTGCAGCGTTCCAGGACTCACACCTTTGGCCACTGACCCCTGCCCCACCTTCTGAGTGGGGCTCAGGGACTGTGCTGAGTCTGTCTCTGGGAAGCAGCAGGGTGCAGGGGCACACTGATGAGTGGTGCATGTGCCCAGGGGCAACATCAGAGCCGTTTAACCACCAGTGCAGTCAGGTATGGACAGATGCATTTGGGAGGGGGCGGGGCCCTGTGTCAGCTGTTAACACTTCAGTCCTGGAGCAGAGAAGTCTGGAGTTCTGGGGAGGGGCCAGGGAGGCAAGAGAGGGAAACACTGGGAGGGTTTAGGGCTTGGCCTGTTTATCAACTACTGTGGAAGTATTCCACTGTTCTGACAATCCCTGCGGCTGTGTCCATGGACCTGCTGTCTGTCCACCCTGTTCATGGGGAGAGAGAGATGGAGAAGGCTGCCAGGGTTCTGGGAGTGGGTTTCTAGTCCTTCCCACCATCGGAAAAATTCCTGTCACTCAGAGTGGGGCCAGGTCACTGTTGCCCCTTGGTCCAGCCCCCAGGACCCCTGGCCAGCCACCCTTAGGACACCCCTTCTTCCCTGGGGCTGGGGAACGGTGAAGGGAGGCTCTCCTCCCACTCCTTTGCCCACAGCCCCCATGGCTCCACCTGCCCAGCAGCTGCCCTGGACCACAGGCCAGGTGGCCTCAGTTCCTGGCTCCTCTGTGGCTGCCCCCTCTGCCATCTGCCCACCCCCACATAGGGCCCATTTGGCCACCCTCCCTTATATCCCACGTCCCCTAGGTGAGGCCCTTTTCCATCCCATTCCAGCCTGGCCTATAGGGGAGAAAGTTGAGATGGGGTTGGAGGGTGGGGGCAGCCAGAGCAGGTCCAACATCAGGGCAGCTGCGGGGATGGGGGCTGGGTTCTTGGTGCAGGGCCCCCACTCTGCTGGCTGTCCTGACTTCCCTGTGCAGCAATTTCAGTTTCTATTTTGAATAGTTTGGGTTGGTTGCTTCTCTGTCTTCCTGCTGGGTGTTTATAGTGAGGAAAATAATTGGTAATATTTGCACAGATGTGCTGGCATTGCAGCTCGTCACGGGCACCTTTACCCAGGGGACCCTCCCTGCCCCCAGCCTGTCTCTGCCAGCCTGAGGAACCAGCCTGAAGGGGAGTAGCTGAAGCCCCTATGCTTCCCAGGGGTCTCAGGCAGCCAGATGCAGGCAGAGCTGGGAAGCAGGAGGCCTCAAGTGCCCCAGGCATGCCAGAGGCGGCCCTCAGCCAGAAGGGGGTGGGTGGGCGTCTGTGCTCCAGGGACTGATCAGGATAAGCCTGGGCTCCACAGGATGGATCCTTTCTAGGGGCTGCATGAGAGAGGCCCCCAGGGCTTCGTTTCTGATTCCATTTTCTCCTACAGAGCCTGAATTTGCAGCTGAGGGTAGGGATGGGGTGAAAAGGAGAGGGGCAGGTCCAGGGTTGAAAATAGAAAATTGTGGCCAGGCACCGTGGCTTACACCTGTAATCCCAGCACTTTGGGAGGCCGAGGCAGGCGGATCACCTGAGGTCAGGAGTTCCAGACCAGCCTGACCAACATGGTGAAACCGCATCTCTACTAAAAATACAAAATTAGCTGGGTGTGGTGGCATGCACATGTAATCCCGGATACTCAGGAGGCTGAGGCAGGAGAATCACATGAACCTGGGAGCCAGAGGTTGTAGTGAGCCGAGATCACACCATTGCACTCCAGCCTGGGCGACGAGTGAAACTCCATCCCCCCCGGAAAAAAAGATAGAAAATTGTTTGGCTTCTCTTTCCCCTTCTCAAAGCCTGGAATAGCATTTCAGAGGGCTGGGAAGGAGGTGAGAATTGTGGACTGTGAGGCTGCCCGCCCAGCCCAAGCAGGGCCTGGACCAGGGTGCATGCTGCCCAGTGCCCTTTCCGGGGCCTCAGCCAGGCTGGCGATGGGTGGGACCACAGCGCAGGCAGGGCCAGGTGAGACTCCTCAGCCACCATGCCTCCTTCTCTTCCTCCTCTTTTCAAAATAATCTCTCTCTCTCTTTTTTTTTTTTTTTTTGACAGGGTCTCACTCTGTCACCTAGGCAGGAGTACAGTAGTGTGGTCATGGCTCACTGCAGCTTCGATGTCCCAGGCTCAAACGATCCTCCTGCCTCAGCCTCCCATGTAGTAGTGGGACCACAGGCATGCACCATCATCCATCACGACCAGCTAGTTTTAAAATTTTTTTTGTGGAGATGGGGTCTCACTATGTTGTCCAGGCTAGTCTTGAACTCCTAGGCTCAAGCAATCCTCCTGTCTCAGCCTCCCAAAGTGCTGGGATTACAGGTGTGAGCCTCCTTCTTCACCTCTTGTATGTGCACGTGGTGCATGTGTGGGTGTGTGTGTGTGCATACAGCTTTTGCGCATGTGTGGGCTGTGCCTGCGTACATGTACGTGTGTGCACAAAGGTTTGCATGGTGCATGGCTGTGCCTATGTGTATGTGTATGCCTGTGTGTGGGTGCATGTATGTGCAAGTGTGTGCATATATATGGAACGTGTACATGTGCGCGTGAACGTGCATGCTGTGTGCCGGGGTTTCGCTTCTCCCAGAAGTCAACCCTGAGACAAGGGTTCAATTGTAGGCGGTTTATTGGGAGATGATCCCAGCAAGCACAGTTGGGGAGTAGGGAAGGAGGCAGGGAGAGGAGTCAGCCAGTGAAGGGCACGTATCAAGTAGAGTGCTGTTGCAGTCAATTGAGCTCAGGCCTACTGGGGAACCCAGGGAACCTGTGTAGAACACGACCGAAGCAGCCTTCAGTGTGAAGAGGTAAATGCAGAGGGGATCTAGGTGGGCACCAGCGCGTCTGCTGCTGAGTGGGTGGGTGTGGTGGACATGGTAATATGCCGTTCAGGGCCCCTTCGGGAAGGATGGACAGCTTTCCAGCTGCTGCAGGTCCTGGCAGCAAACAGTCTTCAGGGCAAATCTTTTTGTGTTGTCTCAGCTGAAGACCACTGCCTTGCCTGAGGTCACACCCTCTTTCTGGGTGGCCCACATCTAATGACTGGTCAATGAGGGAGTGGAAAGACCTGGCTCTTCACCCCAATTTGGGTGAACTCTGGCTCCCCTGTGGGTTGGCCCAGCCTGTCATTCAGGACTGCATTGCAGCCTGACCTTTCCCTCCCAGATCTGCCTCCCTCTCCATGCTTTTACAAATGTTATCCCAACAGCAGCCCCTCATATCCATCTCACAGGCTAATCTCTGTTTCTGGGGTTCACAACCCAATGCAGCATGTGTGTGTGCATACATGCATAGCTGTGTCTTACAAGTAGGTGCACACGTGGATATGGGATGTGCATAAACTGCCTCCCCAGGGTTCTCCATCCAAGTGACCTAGAGGCCAGGCCAGTCCCTGTGCTGGCCCAGGCAGGCTCCTGGGGGCTCAGGTCTGAGAGGATATTGGAGATTTGGTGCTGAGCTGGGGCCTGAGGCAGGCAGAGGTGCCTTCCTCTCCACATTGTCCAGGAGCAGCTCCTGGGATGGAAGAGATGGTGAACCCAGGAGCAGGCAGCAGGGGCGTGGACTCCTTGGCCCCCTCACACCCTGTATCCACCCTTGGTAGCTCCAGGCAGCTCCATGGAGCCTCAGTCACCTTGGCTCACATCCCTTCCTCCCTGTCCTCCAAGGCTCTTGAGCCTAGAAGGGCTTTTTTTCCAGGCACGGATCTTGCTTTGGCTTGCCTAGAGCAAGACAAATGCAGGCCATCACTCTACAGCCAGACTACTCCAAGCAGAGAAATCCTGGGATGGTGCAGACACTCTGGCCACTGCTCCTCCTAAGGCCCATATGTGGGCTTGTCCTCTCCGCAGGCTGCCAGGGGTCAGAGCAGCAGACATAGCAATAGGTCAGTCCTGGAGAAGAATGGGATTCAGGCAAAGGTGGGGCAGGTAGCACAGCAAGATAACTAGAGGGCACCAGGTGTTACAGAAACGTTTATTACAAGGATAAATCAGTACAATAATGGGACCTTAAAACTGCTGTGATGCAGGAGTGGAGGGCTGGGCAGTGCCCGAGGCAGGGGAGGACAGTGGGACAAGGGATGCTCAGTGGTGGAGCCACAGCCCTGGGCTCTGGATGGGGCATGGGAATGACCAGGTTCCCACATCATGCACAGCAGGGGCCTGTAGCTTGAGTCCAGACAGGCCTGCCCACATTGGTGCTGCCCCCCTGCCTACCTGGAGATGTCTCTAAAATTCTGGATGTGCCCTAGTGGCTGAGGGTGTTGAGAGTGGCACTGAGCAGAGGTATCAGTGAAGATGCCCCAGGGGTAACTAGGTACCCACCACTGACCCCCTAGCATTCAGAGATGGGAAAACATCATTAGTCTTTGAGAGACAGGTGTGACGTTCCTCTTTGAGTTGGTGGAACCCTTAGGAATGGCTGTAGTTTGGCTCCAGCCCGGATGTTCCAGGCAGAATCCAAACAGCCTGGAAGCTTCCCATGGAAGACTCCTGCCACATCCCTGCCTACAAATACAAAGAGTTATGTGACCAAATCCCTTAGATGAATTCTATTCATCCTAGGCCTTGCTCAAGGGATACCTCCTCCAGGAAGCCTTCCTAAGCACTGCTGACTACTCAGCAGGCCATTCCTTCCCTGAGTCCCTTCCCTCATCTATACTCACTACTCCCTAGGGTCTCTCCTTGCTGCGTTTTCTGCAGGGCTGGACCTAGGGCCCTGTACTCAGTGGCTGGTGAGCTGAGGGCACTCTCTGGGTCTAGTCTACTTGTGATGGCACCAGCTCACGGACCCCCAGGCAAAGCCCAGAAAAGGATGATGGGGTGGGGAGTCGGGGGAGAGTAGGGAGACTCATGTAGTCCAGCAATATTTCAGGACCCTCTAGTCTCTGTCATTGCAACTGCCTTTTGCACCCGCATGAAGAAGCTCCAAGAACCTGCTCTTGGTTCAGAGTTTACATACCGAGGCTCCTCTTCCCTATCTAGAATCTACAGTGCCTCACAAGCCCATGGGGAGATAAGCACCCTCTAGAATCAGAGATGGCAAGAGACCCCCTTGCCTCCACATATTTCCTTCTTGGCCTGCTGAGGTCTGGGCATGATGGGGCCAGATAGTGGAGTTGGGGGAAGCTCAGGCTGTCCCCAGGTGAAGACCCCTGTGGGCTGAAAGGATTGGGACAGGTCCCCTTGCGCCCTGGGCACCCCCTTTCCTCCCTGTAACCTCCTGCTCTGTCTCTGTGGGGAGGTTGGCAGGGTAGGTGGTGGGCTGGCTGTAGGGCAGGAGATCCTCTAGGGAATGGGCAGAATGGACTGAGCTAGGCCCTGCTGGGATGGCCTGGTGGGCAGCTCTGCCTTCTATTTCCCGTCTGTAGCCTGGGTTAAAGAGTGGTGCTCCAGGCCCTACTCTGGGGCTGGGAGCAGCAGGCAAGCAGAAGTGAAGGCTGAGCTCTGCAGGCTGCGGAATGGGGGTCTCCCCCTCAGCAAGCCACTCTCATGGGGGGGTCTCCCCCTCAGCAAGCCACTCTCATGGGATCATCTTCGGGGGCCGGCCCTTTTCATAGGATCTGCAACCCCAAGCCCCACTGCTTCCTCAGGTGGGCAGGGGAGTCAGGATGCAGGCCCTACTGGCTACTAGCCATGACCGTTCTGGGACATGTAAGCTGCCAGAGCCACCACCACAGCCACGTAGAGACCAGCCCCCACGGCGATGGCGAGTGTGGCTAAGAAGAGGGCCCGGCGGGAGGTGGTGCTGGCCAGGCGGAAGTCCCCTTTGGAGATGGCCTTGCTGGTCTAGGGAGAGAGACATGCTGATGAACAGGAGTGTCCCCACACTCAGCCAAACAGCCCAGCCTGCCAGGCCCCTGACCCCATCCTGCAGATGGGATGCCAAGCCCTCTAGTAGAGGGACGGGCCAGAGAAGGGACCTGGGCCCCAGGTGCTCTTACCCCCTGGGAGAAGTAGAAGGCAGCAATGCCCAGTGGCCAGAAGCAGCAGAGCATGGAGAAGAGAGTAAGGCCCAGGTGGTCCCTGGGAGGCAGCGTGAGGAAGTTGTCTTCACTTTCACTCTCCGTTGAAGTGGCATCGCTCTGCAAAACAGTGGGGTTTGGTGACCAGGCCCAGGATCAGCCCAGCTCCATCAGGCTGGCAAGAGGTTTTTAAAAAGGCAATGCCCAGTGGCCAGTGACATGGAGCAACAGGCAGTCTCTTCTGCCGCAGGTGGGGGTGTAGGCTGGCCTTGGCACTTTCTACCAAAAGCCTTAACAATGGCACAATGATTCCACTTTCAGGAATTTATCACGAGGAAAGAAGGTAAATACCTACATCCATGGTTGTTCATCATAGGATAGCAATTGTGAAAGAAGAGAAACACTCTCAATGGGCCAGTCGCAGCGGCTCACACCTGTAATCACAGCACTTTGGGAGGCCGAGGCAGGTGGATCACCTGAGGTCAGGAGTTCGAGGCCGGCCTGGCGAACATGAGGAAACTCCCTCTCTACTAAAAATACAAAAGTTAGCTGGGCATGGTGGCAGGTGCCTATAATCCCAGCTACTTGGGAGGCTGAGGCAGGAGAATCGCCTGAATCTGGGAGGCGAGGGTTGCAGTGAGCCGAGATTGCGCCATTGCACTCCAGCCTGGGCGACAGAGCGAGACTCCATCTCAAAAAAAAAAAAAAGGAAACACTTTCAATGACCAGTGACCAGGAGACTATGTTAATAAATGATGGAAGAACTCACAATGGAAGACCATGTAACCATTAATAATCACCTCCCAGGAATACATTAAATTACATGGAGCAATACTAAAATACGTTGCTTAGAGAAATAAAATCAGATTATAAAACTAGGTACAGCAAGATTTCTTCTGGGGAGTGGGCTGGGGGAAAATGTGAATAAGAGACTTACACGATCATCCACCAAAATGTTATCTTTGAGTGTGCTGGGTTTAAATTATTTATATAATTAAGAAAACAAGAACAAGTGCTACTGAACAATGAAATAGTCAACTCAAAGCTAGTGTTTCTCAAAGCATCGGCTGTACATGTGTCCCAAGTCCCTTTTCTTTGGTAGTATACAGATTCCTGGGCCCCAATCCAGGCCTATTAGATCTCAATATCTGGTGATGGGGCTCTGGGAACTTGCATTTTATTTATTTATTTATTTATTTATTTATTTATTTATTTATTTATTTTTATTTTTTTGAGTCAGGGTCTTGCTCTGTTACCCAGGCTGGAGTGCAGTGGCGCAACCATAGCTCACTGCAGCCTCAACCTCCTGGGCTTAAGCAATCCTCTCACTTCAGCCTCCTGATTAGCTGGGACCACAGGCACATGCCACCATGCCAGGCTAATTTTTAATTTTTTTTTTTTTTTTTTGTAGAGTCGGGGTCTCCTTGTGTTGCTCATGCTGGCATCTGCATTTTAACCTCATGCACTCACCTCCTCTTCCTCCTGGTCGTCCTCCTGGTCCTGCAGCTCTTCTTGTACCCCATAGGACACAGTCTGGATGGTGACATTCTCTGCAGCTTGGCCAGGTCCTGTGGGCTGCTCTGGAGGCCCCTCCTGGGGCTCCCTGTCCTCTGTGAAGCTGGTCTCACAGCTGCCTGCCCTGGGCTCCTTGACCTTGTCTCTCCCCAGGAGGCAGCTGGGCCGGTACCAGGCCTCCACGGCCAGCTGCAGGGACCCTGGGTCCAGGAGCTGGTGGGCTCCCGCAGGCCCAGCGCCACCTAGGAGGTAGGAGTAGAGCTTTTCCTGGCAGGACCAGCTGGGTGGGGTCTCTGGGTAGGGATAGGGGCCATGGAGGTGGGCAGGGCTCCTGGGCAGCAGCGGGTTCTGTAGTTCACTCAGACTCTCCATGGTTCTGGGGCAGCTGCTGGGGAGGGGGGCCTGGGCCAGCGGAGCAGTCCTCAGAGCCTGTCGGAAGAGCAAGACAGACAAGGACTGAGCCAGGGCACCGGAGGCAGGACCTAAAGTGGCGAACAGCATGGATCCTGCAGTCTGACTTGGCCCAAACTCTGCTTCTGCCCTTTGCAAGATGCGGGACCTGGAACTGGCTACTTCACTTCTCGGGGCCTCCGTTTCTTTGTCTGTGGATTGGGGCTGGCGGCAGTGCTTACCCCACAGAGTTGGCTTAGTCATTTGTCCATTCAACACATATTTATTGAGCATCAGCTATATGCCAGGCACTGTACCAGATGCTTGGGGTACCATGGTGAGAAAGATGAGAAGTAGGGAGAGGGAGCAGATGCAGGCTTTGTCTTCACAAAACTTCCAGTCTGGTGGAGAAGACAAGTGTAAAATCACGTCTCTGTCCTGAAGAAGTACAGCAGGTGCATGTAAGCACGCACAATGGATGGAGCTGACAGAGACCCAGGGAAGGCCTTAGAGCTGAGATCTGAAGGAAGAGTGCGGGTCAACGAAGTGAAGGGGATGGGGAACACATTTCATGCAGAGGGAAGAATGTGTGCAAAGGCCCTGTGGCTGGATACAGGAGAAGGCAGGTGTGGTGCAGGGCACAGATGGAGGTGTGCGATGGGGTGTGGGTGCCAGACCGTGCAGCCTTGCTGGAGTCTAAGAGGGGGTACTAGGGTAGGATCTGGGTCCTGAAGCCTTCCCCATGGCTGTGTGTGGGGAGTGGGCTGGAGAGGGCTGGACTGACTGACCCCATTAGGGGGCCTTTGCTATGGCTGCAGGCTAGCGAAGATAACTGGAGTTCAGTGGTGGTGTAGATGGAGGAAAGGGAACTGATCCTGGGAAATATTGACAGGACTCAGTGGCAGGTGGGATTTGGGGTTGAGAGAGGATTCATTCTAGGGTCGAATGGGAGCGCGCTGAGCCCAGAGCTCGGCACATGGCGTGTGCTCACAGCTATCAGCTCTTATTGAGGGAGGATGCTTGTCCCTAGCAATGGTCTTACAGGGATACACCTTAGTAACTTCCTCCCTAAGGCAAATTGGGACTTTGAGAAGTTCCTGCAGGATCTAAGGTGGGGCCTCCTGGGTGCTGAGGTCTGGACCTGCACATCCCAGCTGGAAGTATGGAGACACCCAGGGCTTCCCTTCCTCCTTCAGCTGCTCTGAGCACTTACTGAGCACCTGGGAAGCCACAAACCCCCCCACACACTGGGGTGTGGCAGGTGCAAGTGGGGTATGGAGAGAGGGGAGGGGCAGGCTAGGGGCCCCGGGGACCTCCTGCTGTCCCCCTCCTTGGCCCATCGCAAAGCTGGAGGGTGATGGGGCTGTGTTTTGCCCTGGATTTCTAATCTGAAGATTGGGGATTCAGTCCTGGTCTTGATGCCTTGGGCAGATCTTTGTGCCCTCTGTTTCCTTATCTGTAAGGTGTGGATGGTAATAGGGATTACCATCCATACATCCCCACAAAGTTGTTTTGTGGAGACAAAGAGATGGCTGGGATGAGAATGTGTGGTAGATTTTGAGAGAGGGGGCTGCTGCCGCCCTGACTTCTGGGCTTCAGACCTTGGCATCACCCACTTGGGGCCATGTCTGGCCTTCTAGCAGGTCTCTGCTAAGGGTGAAGGGCAAAGTGCAGGGAGACCCTTCTGCTCCCAGGGCTGCGATTATCTAGTCTCCTCTCCAGTCCCAGCCCCCATGAGAATCCACAGCCAAATCCTGGAAAAGAGCAGTTTCTGCTTCTGCCCCAAGAGAAATGGCTGGATGCTAGGTAGCTGGTTCCTGAGAAACCAGAAGACAGAGCATGGCTCCAGGAACAATGCCCAGGTATTGGGACAGAGCAAGGGAGGAGTGGGGCCAGGCAGACCTCGATGAAGACACTGAGGGTGTGTCCATGAGGGGCCAGGATCCCCTGGCTGGCTTCCTAGGAAGCGGGGTGTGGACTTATGGCTGCATGAGGGCAAAGGGGCAAGAAGACACTGCCCGTGGCTTTCAGCTCTGAACCTAAGAGTGGCTGCCTCTAAGCTGGGCTCCAAGAACATCTAACAAATAATCATGGGAGGGACTCAGAGAAAGGGATGTGGCCCAAGTGCGAGCTCCTCCCCCAGGGAGGGCACAGATGGTCCGGAGACGCTGGGCTGCCATGGGCCTGAGGGCCCTGCTGGTGCATTAATCAGAGGTGAGTTCCATATAGGCTGTCATGCAGCTGTGGCAGACGCCTCTCCACAGGCAGAGATAGGGCGCACAGGCTTGGGCAGGTCATGCAGGCTTGGATCATAGCTGTTCAGTGCTCACAAATGCAGGGCCTCCTCCTTCCTCTCTGAGGGTCAAAAATACAGGGAACCCCTTGGATTATAGTGATGTGGAGGGCACCTTCCAGCAGGTGGGGAGCATGGAGTGCCCAAGGCAGAGGCCTTGCTGGACTGGGCTTGTGGCTGGGCTCCTCTGGGCAGATTTCTAGCAGGACTGGTCTCTTCTGCCCTCCAAGGGCAGCTTTGGAGCCCCTGCCATGGTCTCCCTTCTCCCAATAGATGTGACCATAGGTGTGGGGTTGAGGGCATGTGAGCACTGTAAGCCGTATGGTTTTGGGAGTCACGTACACTGGGATTCCATGCCCGGTCCACCCCCATTAGCTTTTTGATGTGGCCCCTCAGTTTCCCCAATGAGCGATTGTATGAAATGGCCACTGGTGTCAGTCAACTGTAGCACTAACATTCCACGATCCTATGCCCCCAAGGAACCCCACAGAAGTGAAGTCTTCTTGTCCTCTGCCCCCTTTTGAGGGTCGGGGGTAGGTGAACATCAGCTATATGCCAGGCACTGTACCGCCTAGTGAGGGGCACAGTCATCCCCTTCCGCAATCCATAAACCATAAACCATAGCCGCTTGAGCAGGTTGAGGAAGGCAAAGAAAGCAAGGCATCAGTTTTCCAGATGGGCAACAGAGCCATGGATTCATCTCCGGCTTCCCGACTGCCCCTGTACTGCCCCCGTCGCAGCCCTGCCCCTCCACCCCTGCCCATCTTGCCCTCCCTCTGGGAATGGAGGACATGGCCCCCAGAGGTCCTCCAGCCTCTCCCCCAGCTGGCCATAATGTATGTCCCTTCAACCTGCAGCCTTGAGTCAGGTGCACTGTGCTGTCACCATCCATGCGGGCTGAGGTATGCAGGGGCCTTGGGGTGGGAGTGGGCAGCCCTAGGGCCCACAGAGCAGATTACTGCCTCTGACTCACCCCTGCCCTACGCTCTGTCTCACCAGGAGGACTGCCCTCCTGTCTGATCTCTCCAGGAGGGATGGAAAGATACCTGAAGACCACAGGGGCATTTGAAGGACGCTTGTTCAAAGCAGGCAGGGGCAGCTGAATCCCATTTCCTCTCCCTATTCCCCCATCACTGCTCCTGTCAGACTTTCTTGGTCAAAGTACACCCAGCTGAGCCTCCGCAATCCCGGCCACACTCAGCCTTCCCAGCTTTCCTCCTCCCTTGCACTCTGATGGTGCCTTTAAGCAGGGCTTCTCAGCACTTCATGCACAAAGACACATGGTCCTGGCTTTACACAATATGAAAAACTGGAAGCCACCTAAACGTCCAGCAATTGGGAACAAGTTAAATAAATTACTGTGCACAATACTGTGGTACGAGATCTTCGAACAGGTTTACAAAGAGTAATGACGTGAGAAAATACTCATTGCAGATTCAATGAGAAAGAAGAAAAGAAAATGGTAAGTGCACGTAATCTCAACTCCGCCAAAATGTCAAGAGTGATTATCTCCAGGGTGGGAGCACAGGTGCTTTTCATTTTCTTTTTTACACTCTGGTTTTTCTGTTTTCCACATTTATTTTTTTTACAATGAGCATGTACTACTTTTAAACCAGAAAAAAATTAAGTGCATAGATTTCTTCTGAGCCAAATTATCTAAAATCAGTTTTAAACCTCCTTAGGCTGAGGGGTTCTTTCTAGGTTTGGCGGCTGAGCACAGCATTAAAGCCTGCCCCCACATATGCTCACACATACGCACACAGACACACACTCACACCCACACACACCTCTGCTTCCATAAAGTGATCCGAGTTAGCAGCAGTTGCATCTGCTCACAGTCCAGCCAAGGGTCACGGTTCTCTACACAGCTCATACTCACTCCATATCCTACTAGGGCCACATGGGGAGTTCACGGACCTGATCCTGGAGACCCAGCACAGAGTCCTGACCAGAAGGAGAGGGTGGCAGGTCCCCAGACACAGCCTTCCTGCCCTTGGCTTGGCCTGGCCTTTCAGCCTGTTCCTTGGGTCTGCCTCTCCCTGTTCACTGGAGTAAGGGACCAGCACTCAGAGCAGAGCAATTATCATCACCACTGTTGTGGTTTAGTCTTCCCTGGACGGTGTGTGCCTTCCAGACCCTGTGTGGTTACCTGAGGACCTGTGGGCGAGTGTGCCCACACATGTGTGTGTTTGCGTGTGTATGCATGCGTGCGCGCGCCTGTGTGTGTAGGCATGCGTGTGTGTACTCTGCTCCAGAGGAAAGATATGAGAGGTCTGGAATTCTGAAGCTGAGATTGCTCCAAATTGTGCAGCTGGGGCTGTGGGTCTGGGTCCCACAATGAGAGAGGGAGAGAAGGTGGCTCTGAGGCCGCAGCACCCAGGTTGTCTTTTTCTGAGCTGAGAACTTAGCTGGGCCCGAAGTTTTCCCACTCCCTGATTTGCGGATGGAGAGCACACTGCCACCTTCCAGACCAGGGGCAGGAAACCATTCAGGAATCCTCTGGAGTCCAATTACAGCCTCCTGCTGAGTCCAATTGCACTGGAGTCCAATCATACAGTGTGACATTGATTCGTTTATCTGTCAAATGTATGAGAGGTTTAGGAGGAGTTGATTTTTAACAACTCAGCTCAATATGACTCTAGGATTTTATTGGGAGAAGAAGAATAACTTACACTTACTGAGTTTTTGACCATGTGCCGGGAATTGTTCTAAATGCTCATGTTGACTCTAGATTCCTAGTGATAGAATAACAACAGGATAGAGGGCTTCCTTTTTCAGCTGGGGCAGACTAAGTCATGTCATGCCAAACCACCAATAACAGCTAGAAAAGCGGTGTGTGGTGGGTGGGGAATATGAAGGCTTCAAGGAATCACCAAGGGAGTAAGAACTGGAGGGTCAGAATGCCAAGATCCCAGAGGAAAGAGAAACACAAGGAGGCGAGCCTGACCCTTGGCACTGCATTTCCCTTTGAGACCTTTCCTGATTCCTAAGGGGCAGCTTAGAGGCTGCTCTTCCAGAAGCCTCAGGGCTGGGGGTGAAAAATTGGAGGTCAGGGCCTGTTAAGGAGGAGGGCCCCCAGTAAACACCCTGGTTTTCAATTGGGACCTCTTTAGGGCTACATGCTGGAAGCAGGAGCAACTCAGAAACAAACCAGCCTCACAGCACTGAAACCAGGCTTTGAATCGGCTCCATCCCTTGTTGGATGAAGGCAATCTGCACACAGCCCAGCTGCCCGCCAGAAGCGAAAGTTGTCTCAGGGCAGGGGTTCTCAGACTTCAGCATGCATCAACATCACAGGGAGGATCTGTTAAACCTGGATTGCTGGATTTTACCTTTACGGTTTATGATTCTGGGGTGGGGCCTGGGAATTTGCATTTCTAACAAGTTTCCAGGTAATGTTGATGCTGCTGGTCGAGGGACCACACTTTAAGAACCACTGCTCTGAGAGTCACTGAAAAAAGAGTAAAAAAATGTACAACCACTATGGGGAATATGAAATAATAAAAATACTTTTTTTTTTTTTTTTTTGAGACAGGGTCTTACTCTGTTTCCCAGACTGGAGTGCAATGGCATGATTCCAGCTCACTGCAGCCTCAACTTCCTGGGCTCAAGGGATTCTCCTATCTCAACCTCCCAGGCAGCTGGGACTATAGGCATGTACCACCACTCCCAGCTATTTTTTTTGTGTTTTTTGTAGAGACAGGGTTTTGCCATGTTTCCCAGGCTGTTCTCAAACTCCTGGGCTCAAGCGACCCTCCCACCTAGGCCTCCCAAAATACTATCCAAAAGGATAGTGCTATCAAAAAAGAGGCAAGAAAAAATAGAAAAAGGGATATAGAATAGGTGAGGCAAATAGAAAGTAAATAGTTAAGATGTTAAGCTTATAACCAACTATATCAGTAATGACAATGAATGTAAATGGAATAAAATTGCCCAGAAAAAGACAAAGATATTCATATAGTGTTTTATTCCACTTTTATGAAAGTCTAGGAAAGGCAAAACTATAGTGACAGAAAGCAGATGAGTAGTTGCTCAAGGGTGGGAGGAGAGGAGAGCATTGATTGGAAAGGGGCCTGAGGACTTTAAGGAATGTCAGAACTGTTCTCTCTGTCTCTCTTTTAAATGTATCTCTTTATTTTGTTCTATAATTTTTAATTTATTGTTTCCTTTATATTTTCTTTTTCCACATGTTCTAATGTTCTCTCTCTTGGTTGTGGTAGTGATTATAGGACTGTATATATTTCATAAAACAAATTGAATTGTACACTTAAAATTAGTGAATTTTGTCATGTGTATTATATCTCAAAGATGACTTAAAAAAGACAAAGAGGCTAGGCATGGTGGCTCACCATGTAATCCTAGCATTTTGGGAAGCCAAGGTGGGTGGATCACTTGAGCCTAGGAGTTCAAGACCAGCCTGGGCGATATAATGAAACCCCATCTCTACAAAAAATAAAAAAATCAGTCAGGTGTGGTGGTGCACACCTGTAGTCTCAGCTACTTGGGAGGCTGAGGCAGGAAGATCACTTGAGGCCAGGAGGTCTAGGCTGCAGTGAGCCGTGATTACACCACTGCGCTCCAGCCTGGGCAACAGAGCAAGACTTTGTCTCAAAAATGGAAACAAACCAAACGAATAAACAAACAAACAAAAAAGATAGGTTGGACTTAACAAAATATGCTGCAAATAAGCAATGAAACTTAAATGTGAAAATCCAAAAAGGTTGAGAGTAAAAGGATGGAATAATAATAATACCTCGTGCTTACTAAGTTCTTACTGTGTTCCAGACACTGTTCTAAATGCTATATATCATCTCATTTAATCCTTATACTAGCCATGTGAAGTCTACGTCATCATCATCTCCATTTTACAGCAAAAGACACTAGGCGTAAGAAAGTTGTAGGTGCCCACAGCACACAGCTGGTGAGTGGGGAGCTGGACATGAACCTTGGAAGTCTGACTTCAGAGTCATAGTACCCTAATGCCACTATGTATCAGCTACCATTATTGGGTGCTTGTTTTGTTCTGAACGCCATGCCAAGTGCTTCAAATGGGTTATCTCATTTAATCCATCCTCTTTAACATGTGGGGAGACTGGGGTTTAGAGAAATTAAATCGATTTTCTGAGATCACACAGCTAGAGAGTGGCAGAGCTCTATTTGACCCAAGTCTGTTTGACCAGAATGCATGCTTTTAGCCACCAAACAGATGCAGGGATGGGAGACCAGAGGTCCTGGTAAATGTGATAAAAGGGCTGGCCTAAACAGGATCATGTTCTCCAGGATTTGCTATAGGGCTGATACTTTGAGGAGGGTTGCTGTGTGCACTGCCTGGTGGGCTCTGACCTGACTGGGAGGAGGCATCGTGAACACTGTTAAACAGCGGCCAAAAGGACAGCGTGGTGTGTGTGACCAGGAGTTGGCTCACACCCTAGGATGGGGTCAGCCTTCATCAGAACCCTGTAAAATGGTAACAGCTGCTATTTATTGCATCCTCCCATGAGGTGTTCCATGTACTTTATCTCAAAACTTTACAACAACAAATGAAGCCGGTTATTATTATTCCCCATTGTTTAGATGAGGAAACTGAGGCTGAGAACTTGTCCATGATTAAACAGTGACAGTGACTGGATTTGACCCAGGTTTGATTTAGTCCAAAGCCTGGGCTCTGACTTCCCACTCCTTTCAGGGCATAACTCTATGGAGCTATGTGATAAGTGGATATGGAGGATTGTGATATGTGGTAGGGGTGAGAGTGGTGAGGAGTTGATCTTGAATGAGTTAAAACCAGAGTCCTGAGTGACAGGAATGAGAAATGGGAGCATTAAAAAAAGATTAAGAGATTTAGGGTGATTTAGCAGGGCGTACCTGTATATGGAGGGTTGTGATAAGTGGTAGGGGTGAGAATGGTGAGGAGTTGGTTTTGAATGGGTTAAAACCAGAGTCCTCAGTGACAGGAATGAGAAATGGGAGTGTTAAAAAAGATTAAGAGATTTAGGGTGATTTAGCAGCCCAGAGGAGGCTGCCTAGATAACCCCAAGGTCTGGATTCAAATAAATACCAAGTCTTTGTGAAGAAGTTGAGATACTGACCACTATCTCTCAGTGCAACAAGAGAGATTGCTTTTAAACTGAGAGATAAAAACCAGAACTTCCTAATTGGGCAGAAGATTAAATGTAAATGATTAAAATCCAGGGAAAAGGTGAAATCTTTTAGAACAGGCGCTAGACCATCTTCTAATCAGATCATGTATAAACTGTTCTGTAAACTGTGAAGTGTTGTGACTCTGGTGGCTGTTTGTTGATGGCTTGGCGCTGGATTTGAAGATTTCTGGCTGGTGATAAGCGAGAGAGCCACCAAACCAGCTTGGAGTCATTAGCTGCAGCTTGCTAATATTCTCCCTTGAGAATAAAGGGAGAAAGAGCCAGGGGTGGCGAGGGGGGCGAGGTTGGCAGAGTCAAAGAAAATGGGGAACTGAGCTTTCTTTGTTTCAGTTTGCCTTCTCAGCAAGCCTAACACAATTGATTATCCTTTCTCTCGCCTCTGTCTCCAACTGCTCCTAATTCCTGATCCTTCCTAATGGCACGTCAACATATTGTAGTCTCCCTCACTTAAAAAATAAAATCATTGTGATTATTGTAAAACCTGGCTGTAAATAATTTGACACCCTTTCTAGGAAGAGTTAGGGGGTCTATGCCCTTTCTCCCTAATCTGGATGGGCTTGCAACTGCTTCAACCACAGAGTACAGCAAAAGTGATGCTATGTGACTTCTGAGGCCAAGCCATAAAAGGCCATCTTTCACCTTGCTCACTGGAACACTCACTCTTGGAATCTTGAGCCATTCTGTAAGTAGTTGGATGATTCTGAGGCCAGCATGCTGGAAAGGCCATGTGTGTATAGATGCTCTCATCAATGGAAGCTGCTGAGCCCAGCCTCCTCATCATCCCCAAGATGCCAGACATTGTGAGTGAAGCCATTTTGGGTTCTTCAAACCAGCCCATCTGTCACCAAGTGACCTCTGTTAATGCCATACAGAGTGGAATGATCACATAGCTAAACCCTGCCTGCATTTCTGACCCTCCGAAGTCGTGAAGTATAATAAAATGTCTGTTGTTTTAAGCCACTAGGTTTTGGGGTAGTTAGGCAGCAACAGATCACTGGCACATCATTCCCCAGTGCCATTCCCCCTTTCAGCTCCTGTCCCCCTCTCTCCTTCAATTCCCATCCCTGTTTGTCAGAAGCTCCACTCACATTAGGATGCTCTAGCTCTCAGCTCAAAGGTCACTTCCTTAGAGAGGCCATCCCTAATTCCTCAGTCTAGATTTCGCCTCCCTGGTTATCTGCTCTTCACGGCTCCATGCTCCTTGCCTCAAAGTGCTTATCACAGTCTCTATTTATATACGTGTGATTCATTCATTAGTGTCTTTCTCCTTCACCAGGCTATGAGCTCCAGCGGGGTGGTAACAGTCTGTCTTGCTCCTCCCTGCATCCCCTTGCGTGGCATATACTAGGCACTCAATAGACAGTGGATCTCATGAATGAATGAGTGAATTAGTGAATGGGTGAGCTAGCTGTACTGAGACTCTCTGGGAAGAAAGTACTTTCCAGAATTTGGGGTGGATGGAACACATCTGGCTGAGGCACATTTGGTTCTGCACAATAAACATTTCTTGAACAATTACTTCAGGCCAGTTATTGGGTTGCAAAAATAAACCAGAAGTGGCACCTGCTGTGAGGAAGGGTAGGAAACACAGACTAGCAAATACAAAGTTTCAATAGATGGGGTAAGTTGTGGTAGCAGCACACAGAATGCTATGGGTGCATTGATAAGGGACCCCTATCGTGGGATGGCAGCGAAGGTGATGGTGAGAACTAGGAAGAGGCTTCTCAGAGCACGTGACTTCTGAACTCAGTCTTGAAAAAGTAATAGGAATCATCTAGGTGAGCAAATGAGAGAAGGGCATTTCCAGCAGAGGTTATAGCACAAAGGCATGGGGTAGTGGTATAGAGGGGAAGCCAGGGTGTTTGGTAGTGATGGAATGAGGCAGGAGGGGTGGGAAGGCCTCCCACACCATGCAGAGGAGCCTTGGGGAGCCAGTGATGGGTGTAGCAGGGAAGTCCTATGGTCATGCTTATGTTTTAGACAGAGCACTCTGATGAGTGGCAGGGGACAGAAGGGATTTAAGGTGGGTGAGAATGGAGGCTAGGAGTCCTGTTAAGAAACTATTGTAGGAATGCAGGCAGAAGGCCAGGCGCAGTGGCTCACGCCTGCAATCCCAGCACTTTAGGAGGTCAAGGTGGGTGGATCACTTGCGGTCAGGTGTTTGAGACCAGCCTGGCCAACATGGTGAAACCCCATCTCTACTAAAAATACAAAATTAACCAGGCGTGGTGGCGTGCACCTGTAATCCCAGCTACTCGGGAAGCTGAGGCAGGAGAATCACTTGAACCTGGGAGGCAGAGGTTGCAGTGAGCCAAGATCATGCCACCTCACTCCAGCCTGTGTGACAGAGTGTCAAAAAAAAAAAAAAAATGCAGGTAGAAGAGGATGAGGACCTGAAACTGATCTGTGGCAGAATTGAAAAAGAGGAAGAGTCAGATCTAAGGAGCAGCTAGGAGACTAAATGAACAGGAATCTGTGGGTCACTAGAAGTGAGGAAGAGGAAGAGGAAGATGACAAAAGTGACTCCCAGGTTTCTGGCTTTGTCAGCCAAATAGAAGGCCATGCAACCACTTGAGACAGAAAACCTAGGGGGAGGCTGCCAGTTCAAGAGGGTAGCCTGAGCACAAACGACCACCTCTTTTCCTTCTTAAGCTTCTATTAAAATGACAGGATGTATATCTTTTAAAAGAATAAAATCATAATAAATGTGGAAAACAAAAAAAAATTATATCAGTGAGCCAGAAATTCCTGGAGATAAAGAGCAGATGAGATTCCTTGGTGAGGAAATCAGTGTAGAGAAACCTGTAGCCCCAAACACTGGAGGTAAGAACAACTCCCATTCAGAAGAGAGGCCTACTGTGGAAACAAACTTACCCAACTTCAGAGGAAATTCATACTAGCTGCTTGTTCTAAATGCCTTCCTTCATTCCTAAGTATAAATGGACAACAAAAGATAATAAAAAACAGCTACAGGAAAATAAAAGAGAAGGATTAAATAAACAAATAGAACAAATGACCCAATAAGATCCCAAATCATTCAAGTCACAGAAAAAAACTTGGAAAAAAAATTTTTTGAATTCATATCCTCAGGCAGATATAAAAGAACACTGCATCTATGAAACAATAACAGGCTCCTATGAAAAAGGAGCAATTCAAGAACATGAGCATTTTGGAAATTAAAAATAATCACAGAAATTTTCAAAAATTCAATGAAAAGACTGGATAATAGAATAGGCATAGATAAGGTTAAAAGACCTTTCAATGTAAAAGAAAAAGTTAGTGAAATTATCTAAGACATAGAGCAAAAAGACAGAAACATGGAAAAGGTAAAAGAAAGGTAAGGGACATGAAGGAGAGTCCCAGGATGTCAACATCAATCTAATAGGAGTTTCAGAAAGACACAACAGAAAGACTAGAGGAGAAAAATAACAATTAAAGAAGCAGAAACGTCAAGTGTTTCCTGAACTCAAAAAAAAAAAAAAAAAGGAATATTTAGATTAAAAGGCCCAGCAAGTATCAAGCTGGAAAAATGAGACACACAAACACACACACAGAAGAGCAGGATGGGGAGAAGTGGACGAGTTTTGTTTTTTTTTTTTTTGTTTTTTTTTGTTTTTGAGACGGAGTCTCGCTCTGTCGCCCAGGCTGGAGTGCAGTGCCGCGATCTCGGCTCACTGCAAGCTCCGCCTCCCGGGTTCACGCCATTCTCCTGCCTCAGCCTCCCCAGTAGCTGGGACTACAGGCGCCCGCCACCACACCTGGCTAATTTTTTTGTATTTTTAGTAGAGACGGGGTTTCACCGTGTTAGCCAGGATGCTCTCCATCTCCTGACCTCGTGATCCGCCCACCTTGGCCTCCCAAAGTGCTGGGATTACAGGCTTGAGCCACCGCGCCCGGCCGAGTTTTGTTTTAAAGTGTGTTAAAAGAGTAGAAATTCTGCCTGGCAGCTGGATGTATGGAGTCGAAGCCCTAGGTAGTGTTCAGGGTGGGAAAGAGATTTGAGAATCATCGAAGGACCTTTGGAGAGAGAGAAGAGAAGGGCAGAAGAGAGAACAGAAAAGGAGAGGAGAAAGCCGATGGGGGAACCAGGGAAAGACAGATAAAATAGCTGGAACACTTCTTGGCTCCCACGGGAGGTTTCTTAGTCATTGTCTTCCAGGGAGAATCAATTGCCCTCTTTCTACCCCCTGCCACCCTGGGCTCCCATGGGCCAGACTGGCCTCTCCTTTAAAGGATAATCCACCTGCTTGGGAGATGGGCTTGTGGCTGACAAGGGTGAAAATTGCTGATAGGATTGGGATGGTGGCTCCGCTACTCAAATTAGTGCATTTTCAGGTGGGAATCAAATCTTTTTTCTTACTGAAACAACCTGTCTCTCCGCTGAAGCAGCTCATTCCCAACCACTTAGAAGCAAACAGCGCATCTAATGGCGGAAGATAACACACCTAATGAAGAGTTTCAGCATCCGGCCCCACTCCCTGCTTGCTTTGCTTGCTGGGTGATGGGGGTGGGGGCAGCTGCAGGGAGGAAGGAGAAGAAAGAATAAGACGGGAGGTAAGAGAAATGAGGACTTGATATAAAGGGCGGGGATGAAGATCAGTCTTTAGTGTCCCCTGGCTTGCAGCAGAGGGGACCTTGCCCCATATGGGACGCCAGCTGAGTCCCAGAGAAGGGAAAGGGGTTGGAAAATGCAGAAGGTTTAGAGAACTGGGATGTTCCTTCTCCCAGGCTGAAGGCTGTTCCTCCTGCTTCTGTTTCCCCGGTGTACTTTGGAGCTGGAAGCCCCTCTAGGATGTACAGATGAATTGGCTTTTGGACTTGAAGGTAACCAGTGATGTGCAGACATCTCTGGATATTCTCTGCCTCTGCCATTTTGTGTGTATCACGCAGGGGAAGGGACCTGCATGTGTGTATTTCAACATTTTAATCTCTCTCTTCACACACACACACACACACAATTTCTCTTTTTTTTTCTTTCTTTTCTTTTTCTTTTTTTTTTTTTAAGACAGGGTCTCCCTCTGTCATCCAGGCTGGAGTGCAATGGCACGATCTTGGCTCACTGCAGCCTGCACCTCCCAGGCTGAAGTGATTCATGCCTCAGCCTCCCGAGTAGCTGGAATTACATGCCCGGCTACTTTTTGTACTTTTAGTAGAGATGGGGTTTCGCCATGTTGGCCAGGCTGGTCTCGAACTCCTGACCTCAAGTGATCCACCCGCCTCAGCCTCCTAAAGTGCTGGGATTACTGACGTGAGCCACTGCACCTGGCCACGCAATTTCTTAATGACCATGTTGCATTTATTCTTCCTCTTTCTCAGCAGCCCCCCCGCCCCCAAGATCACCCAATCATGTGCCATGTGCCAGGGTTGACTCCCTTCTTCCCTTTGAGGCCTTGTAGAAGGGCCCAGAATAAAAGCCTCAGAAAGGAGGGAACAAGAGGGGAACACAGGAAGCAGCAAATGGGTAGTTTTCCCCGGTCAGGAGAGGAGCCAGATGTCATCTGCCTGGGTGACCAGAGATGCCCTGCACCCTGACAGCTCTGGGAGTGGGATGTCCACCCAAACAGCTGCAGAAGGAAGGCTAGTGTATTGTCCTCACCCCAATAGCAGGCCAGCTCCCCTGCAGACCAGCCTTGCAGAAAAGAAAGCACCTCGCTAGCTTGCTGTTGCTGCTGCTGCTGCCGTCACTTTGTTATGAGGGTTAGTGACTGTCCATTAACTCCAGAGAGCTGATTCTTGCCAGTGCTGCACCAACAGCTGGGAGCCAGAAAGCGATGATGTGAGGAGGGGGGACTGGTCCCCCACCCTGGCTGGGCACTCACAGAGTAATTCGGCGAGGTCACTGGCATGGCTTACTCAGCTCTACCGAAATGCCAATTAGCTAAGGTTTTTCTGAGCTTCGGCTGGGCCTGCCACAGTTGAGGGAAATTATTATCAGAGAAACTCATTTTGTCATATATATATATATATACACACACATATATATATATATACACACATATATATATACACATATACATATGTATATATATACACATAACACACATATAAATTCTCTGTAGGGATGGATATTTCCTGCTTGTCCCCTCCTCTGATCTTCCTAGGAGGGAGATCATAGCCAGGCAGGGTCCCTGGTAGGAGATGGCCAAGGGTGGGGTCCCTGGCCCTTTGTTACTCACAAGAGATGGTGGTGGTGGTGGTGGCAGGGATAATGGGGTGGTGGTTCCTGGCCTCTGGGCTTGGAGGCAGGAGCCCCTCTCAGTTCAGTCACTCTGAGTCACACTTATGGCTTTCCCAGAGAAATAAGAAAGAGAGGGGGTTCTTAAGAAAACATCAGAAATATAAACGGCTTTTTCTGGTTCCTATTGCTCACTTTCACTCCATTCATAAAATCCAGTTCATTACTAAAAGGTCATTAACTTTGTTGTCAAACCAGGTTGATAAAGCCGGCATCCTGTATTCAAGCAGAACTGAGGGGTTTATGGGTTTAGGACAGCCTCAGAGAGCCCTACAGAATATCAGGGCTTGAAATCTTAACTCATCTAGCCCAACTCTCTTCTTTTACAGATGAGAAAAATGAACCCCCAGAGGGGAATGGACCTGCCTGAGACAGTGGCAGATCTGTGACCAGAACACAGGGCTTCTGACTCCCGGTTAAATGTTTTTATTCTGATACATTTTAACATTTCATTCCCTCATTTTACACCCGATTACCGATTACCGAGTCCTTACTATCTTCCAGGTGCTGTTGGGGAAGGGGTCATGAAGCGGGGCAAAGAGATGAAAACAACACAATTCCTGCTTTCAGGGAGCTGTTTCCCTAGACCTATGGTTCTTAGGGAGAAAAAATAAAAACCGGTGAGTCAGACTCTCACCTTATATTATCTCCTATAGGTGATGATGGAAGAGGAGAAGAAGGGAGGGCACACTTTTTTCTCCTTAAGATTTATAAGTTTGGCTTCACTGATTCTGGGACCGCAGGGTGGTCAAGGACAAAGGGAGACATGGCCACGCTGGGAGAAGAGGGGGTAGGGGTGACAATAATCAGGTCACTGCCAGCAGGCCTGGCTAGGGGTTGGGAACAGTGACAGCAGCGCACACTGGTATGGAGATGTACAGGTGGCAAGCCTCCAATCAGGTGCATTGTTTTTCATTGGGTCCCAAGGCAGTTCCCGGAGGTGAGCAGAGCAGTGACCTTATCCCCACTCTAGGGGTGAGGAGGATGAGGTTGAGAGAGCTTAGGGAACTAGCTAAAGCCCGTAAATGCCAGCACCCAGCCAGGAACTCCTACTCGAGTGCTCTTTCTACCCCTGGGGGTAGGGAAGTTGTGTTGGGTTGGAGGGTGGGGATAAAGCAGTAGAAAGAAGTGGTCAGCCACAAGAATAGGCCAAATCTTCCTCCACGCAGTTTTATTTTGATCGCTACATTCTGCCAGTCATAGAGAACTCTGCTCTGAAGAACTAGAAGCACTTTGCAGGCCTGAATGAGCTCATTCAGCGCACTCTTGCCAGAAAGAGACAGAACTCCAAATGGAGGCTCTGTGTAGGGTCACCAGCACATAATAGAAAACAGGACCCAGGTTCCCTGACTCTTTGCCCTCATGCGCCAAGAGATGTGATGTAAATCCTGCCTGCTTCTGTGAGCGTCAAGAGTGTCATAGGAAAAAAAAAATTGAGGTATCTTCCAGGACCTCCTTCCTTCCCTGAAGACATGGGTTAATCCATCCTAAGGGGCCTTGGTCCAAGAGCCCATCCCTTGGCCCAAGAGCCATTTCCAGGGCAGAGAAATCTCAGAGCAGGGGGTACCACAGCCACCTCAGTCACCTGGGTGAACAGGTTTGGGTGCGAGAAGAGGGGAGCTTAGTGAAGCCTGCTCAGATTTTGCTAGTGTCGCAAAATCTTGGTGGGGACTGGGGTACCAGGGAGCCTGAGGCTCTAAACAGTATTTCTTGCCGTCAGTAGGCAGGGTGTCTAGGAGCTGCCTGAGGTCAGGGTCAAGGCCTGATGTTGTGAGGTTATGGTGTCTTGACCCCAGTTCCTCAGCCCCCTCCCAGCACCCCCAGCCTGCAGGGTGAGGGGTAGGGAGGGACGAAGTGCAAGCCTTGGCGGAGCGGCCAAGCAAGCAGTCAGAGCCCCCAGCCCCGAGAGGGCTCCCGTGCCCTCCCCAGCTCACTCCCGGCTCCGCGCCTAGCTCTGCGCTCCCGCGGCGCCCCCAGACCGCCCCTTACCTGTCCCGCCGCGGACGGTCCCGCCTCCTCCGCGGGGCTCGGGGGCTCGGCATGGACTGGTGAGCGACGGCGTCCCCGCCTCGCGGTCGCGGTGGAACTCCCAGGAGGGCTCCCCTGCTCCCGGCCCCGCGTCCCTGAGCCGCCGCCGCTTCAGCACCGCGGACAGCTCCCGCTCGCCGCCCGCCGCCACCGCCAGCCCCGCCCCGCGCGGTCCCGGGAGCCCCGCATCCTGGCCGGGCCCCGCCGCCGCTGCCGCCGCGCAGCCCTCGGCCCGGCCCGAGGCGGCTCCGCGCCGACTTGGGAGAGCAGCGAGGAGGGTCCCCCTCCTCCCCGCCTCCCGCCGCCGCCGCCTCCCTCTCGCTTCCGCGCTCCGTGCTCCCTTCCACGCTCCGGAATCAGCCCACCAGGCACTCCGGACCCGGCTCCGGGGCGGGGCGGGGCGGGAAGTCGGGGGAGCCCGGAGGAGGCGGCGAAGCGAGGGGCGCGCAGCTGGAACCCGCGTACCCGCTTCCTGGAGCCGAGCCCTCTTTGCCAGCCCTTCTCTCCCCTCCTCCCGCGCACCCCAGAGCGATGGGAGGCCCTTGGGCTTCTTGAAGCATTTTGGAGCTCCTAGGCTCCAAAGCTAGCCCTGAGTTTTTAACATTGATCTGCCCTAAAAAGAAAAACAAACAGAAAGCATTTATTGAGCACCTACTATATACCAGACACCATGCCCGATAATGTGTTTAATCAACATAAGCTCATTTAATTTTCCTAACAACTCTATTAGGCAATATAGGCCCCCTGTCCACCTCTTCCCCTCCCCCTGCCCCCCTCCCCCCTCCAATTTTGCAGACGAGGACGCTGGGCTCACAAGGATGAAATCTCATCATTTGGAGATTCAGTGCTGTGCTGGGAAGGGCAAAGGTTTTAAAGCTCATGGACCTAAGTTTTGGTCCTAGGGTCCCACTTGCTGTATAACCTCGAGCAAGTTACCTAACCTCTTAAAGCCTCAGGTTTCTCATGGACAAAGTGAGGGGTCATATGAGGACAAAATAAGATGACATATGTGACACACTGGCACTCAATAGGCCCTCAGTGAGTGAGCATCCCCCTGAGTTTTCCCAGCAAGAGCCCTGAGATCCGAATGCAGGCCTTTTGGCTGCTTTGTCTCCACCCTGTGCTGCTCTTTATCCACCTCCACCTCAGTTTCCTTTTTTTTTTTTTTTTTTTCACATGGGAATGCCCTATCTTGAGTGTTACCAGTGGATGAACCTATTCTTCGAGCGCCTTCACAAGGTCTTGAGTCTCACCAAAGTCCCAGCAGGTCAGGAGGAGAGAGTATTCTCATTTTCTGAAGGTAAGTGTGGGTTTGCAAAGTAAACCCCAGAGCAGGCTGCAGCTGGGGCTGGAAGACACAAGGAACCAGGGTCTGGCAGTGGGATTCCACTAGCATCCACTAGTCTCCTAGCATCCAGCTGAGGATGCTATCGCACATGGCATGGTGGACTCCAGGACTCCCTCACTCCCACAGGATATGGGCATTTGGCACAGTTCGGCGTAGCTCCTACAGTGCACAGTAGGAGCCAGGAGCAAGTCCACATCATGGGGCTTGGGTCTTCTTCCCTTCAAGGCAGGACAGAGAACTCCCTTATCCTGGGGTCTGTCTCAGGGCTGGTATTGGTGTTTAACTTGTTGGGTGCTAAATATATTATTGCTCTTCCTGTCTCTGCCCCATTAGTCGATAATGCAGTGATAAGCCCCCTGAGGCCAGCGAGGCTCTTGGACCACTCATCTGAGGCCCATACATCATCTTCACAGACACCCTCCTCCTCAAAACACAGACATACAGACACACACACAACATAGACACACACAGACACACACACACACAAGACATTGTCTCTGATGTCAGGCCACCCTCCTGTACCTTTGCTTTCTCTGGCCTTCCTCTCACAGGGGCTTATGGCCCCCTACTTGGCCTTGGCCTCCCTCTGCTACTCCCCTCCCTACCCTGGCTGTGCTCCATGCCTGGATTGCATACTGAAATACTAATTGAAAGGATAATAAAAAAGCCAGTGAAGCAAAAGCCGCATATAAATTCTAAATACTAATGTTGATAATTATATGCTGCTGCCTGGAGGGAAAACTCAAAAGAGAGGCTGTTGGTATTGTATCAAGGGCCCTGGCCTGGTGCCAGGAGACCCAGGTTCTAGTCTCGTCTTTGTCATTAATTGGCTGTGCGACCTTAGGCAGTCGCCTAATCTTCCTGGGCCTTTGCTTTCTTATAATTCAATAGCTCTGAAGAAACTATAAGTGCAATCAGCAATGTATGACGCTTGTGACAGAGAATAGTAGGTAATGCAGTGATAGGAATTTCTTCCTGGGAAGCTAACCTTTACCTCTCACAAGGTATAGGGGTGGCTTAGGGACTGAAGAATCTATAACCATGCAAAGTTTCCATTCTTTTTCTGTTCCCTCTCTTTATCCCTCCCTTCCTTTTTCCATCAAGCATTTCCTGCCATGTAATGAAAATCAACCCCTCTGTCAGACACCAAGAATGGAAAGTATAAACCATTGTCCAGGTCTTTGAAGGAGCTGCAGTGAAGGGGATGCGGTCGATAGACATGTTGACCAGCAATTCCAACACATTATGATAAATGCTGTCATGGAGTAAGTGAAGAGTGCCAGAGAAGAAAACAACTCACCCTGCCTGGGGAAGTCCCAGGAGGCTTCCTGGAGAAGGTCTGAGTTGTATTAAAGGATGAGACCGTCATCAGACAGGCCATGGGAGGAGGGGATTGTTGGTAGGAAGGCTGGAGTGAAGAGATGAGCCTGGAGGACTGACGAGGAAGCTGCACCAGAGCCCAGGAAAGAGGTGGTGAGAACTTGAGTAAGGCAGAGTCAACAGGACGGGAGCAGGGAAGGGATTTAAGACACTGCTGGGTGAAAACAGAGAGGAGAGATTGGCTGTGGGGAAGGGAACAAGTCCTCAAGGGTAACGCTGGGGGCTCCTGCTGCTGGGAAGCTAATGCTATTTACCAGAGGGCATCAGGAGGGGAGCAAACTGCTTACCCTGGGTAATGCTGCTTAGCACCATAGCCCCTCAGTTTCTAGGCAATCTCTCTCTTTTTTAAATTTTATTTTCCCTTTGGTTCCTAGAAAATTTTCTTAAGCCAAAAAGGCTCCTCCCATCTTATCTTGATTATCTGAATGGAAAAGGGAAAGGCCCAGGCTTGGGCCAGGAGAGCTGATTGGGGCAGAGCAGCCCTGGAAGCTCACCTGGAGGCAGCAGGCATCCTCGCCGGGACCAGGGTGAGAACCACAGGTAAGGGACAGAGTAGGCACTGGCTGAAAACCTGGGAGGGGATGCCCTCGTGTCCTCTTCTCCTCCCACCTCTCTGACATTCCTTAAGTGAAATCCAACCCTAGAGGGTTCTGTTTTAGTTGGAGTCAGCTCTGGCTGCTAATCTCTTCCCACCTGGGGACTTCCCTTCGTAAGCTTTTTCATGCATAAACTCTTAGTTCTTTTTACAAGGGGTTGATTGCCTCACAGTGTTCCCTAGGGAATGTAAATCAGCACCAAGCATAGCAAGATCTGCCCCACTACTACTTCAATAGGCCACACACTGGAAGAGATGCTTCCCTTAAGAGGACAGACGAGCCCCACCCGTGGCCTAGTGAGCCCTCTACCTCGGAGTTGAGCTCATGGCCAAGGCCATATGGCTGTGACCCACAAAGCCCTGGCTTAAGGAGGGATTGTCTGGCAGAGGACAGGGAGAGGTGGGCCTTTGGACTGCCCATCAGCCAAATCCTGCACTCATGGATATGGCTCCAGGATGACACAGTTCCAAGGAAGGGTGCATATGTGGCTGTAAGCAAGTAGTGGGAACAAATTCTTGACTCTTAATGCTAGAGAGAACCCTGGAAACCCTCATTGCTTCTGAGTCAGGCCCTTTGGTTCGAGGCAGACCCCCAGCAATGAAGTCTAGAGTCATCTGTCTTTTAAACTTCTCGTTTGGGGGGCTTTGGAAGTACATTACCACAGCTGCTCACTTCTTCTCTCCATAGGAGACTGCAAAACTGAAGATGAAGCCATTTCTTTAGAAACACACTGATTCATGCCCAGGAAAGAAGATGAGGAGAGTTCTTAGCACCAGTCCCGCCCGATTCCCTGCTTTTCTGCCAGGCACACACTCGCTCAAGCCTGGGGAGCAGAGTGGGTGAGTTACTGCAAATTTGAGAGGCAGAGCCAGAGCATAAAGTGGAGGAATCCAGCCACCGCAGACTGCACAGCTCTGAACTCCAGCACTAACTCTGGCATCCACAGGCTGCTCGGGGCATGTGAGCATTTGCACCCTGGCAGAGAAACCTGCACTCTTGGCACTTTCCCACTTTGCTGGAGCAAGGATGAGTGAGTGTATATGTGTGAGAGGTTGGGGGTTCAGGGTGGGGCTTATCAACAGTGGCAAGCAGATGGCAGAATTCTTTCACCTGATATGGTGACAAAATGAAAATGAGCGGAAGAATACTCATTCTTTATTTTTTGAGGTAGAGTCTCACTCTGTCACCCAGGCTAGAGTGCAATGGCGTGATCTCGGCTCACTGCAACCTCCGCTTCCCAAGTTCAAGCGATTCTCCTGCCTTAGCCTCTCAAGTAGCTGGGATTACAGGTGTGTGCTACCACACCTAGCTAATTTTTGTATTTTTAGTAGAGATGGGGTTCACCGTATTGGCCAAGCTGGCCTTGAACTCCTGACCTCAAGTGATCCACCCTCCTTGGCCTCCCAAAGTGTTGGGATTGCAGGTATAAGCCACTGTGCCCAGCCTAGCATTCTTTTTTTTTTTTTTCTGAGGCAGAATTTTTTTCTCTTGTTGCCCAGGCTGGAGTGCAATGGCACGATCTCGGCTCACTGCAAACTCCACCTCCCAGGTTCAGGCGATCCTCCTGCTTCAGCCTCCCGAGTAGCTGGGATTACAGTTGCGTGCCACCAAGCCCGGCTAATTTTTGTATTTTTAGTAGAGGTGGGATTTCACCATGTTAACCAGGATGGTCTTGAACTCCTGACCTTGTGATCCACCCGCCTCGGCCTCGCAAAGTGCTACGATTACAGGTGTGAGTCACCACACCCAGCCCAGCATTCTTTATATTTGCTTGCACACTACAGTTTTTTTTTTTTTTTTTGAGACAGGGTCTTACTCTGTCACCCAGGCTGGAGTGCAGTGGTGCAATTGCGGCTCAACACACAGCAATTTTTGAAGCATCTGCTTTGCCATTATCTCATTTCATTCTTATAAACATGTGTAATTCCCAGTTTACAGATGAGGAAACCTAGAGGCTAAGTAACCAGAGAAGCTAAGTAACTTCCAACTTGGAAAAAATAGTCAGAGAATCAATACCAAGCCAAAAGAAAAAAATGAAACTGATGCATAATCCTGCCTCATTCCTGCCTTTGAAGCCAGAGCCAGTGTGATGGGGCTGGGGGAGTTGCAGGAACGAGGCCTTCTTTGTCTTCACCCTGAGCTGGGACAATGCAGAGTGGGCCCCAAGCTCCTACGAATCCCTGATTGGAGCTCTTTAAAGAGCTAAGACCAGGACCCAGGACTGCTCCCATCTTTGTGCATGTGTGTATTTTTGCGTGTGTGCGTGCGTGTGTGTGTGCGTATATGTGTAAGGTAGGGTGTGTTTGCCCCAAGTATGGCTTTCTGAGCTAGGAAAGTGAGCCTTTCTCCCTCTGTGTAAAGGGAAGGACTTTCCTTGTGCCTTCCTGAGGGTCTGGGGAGGCAGGGCACTGGAAGGCAAAAGGGTATTGGCACTAAGAAAACATCCCCGGAGAAGCTGGAGAACTTATTATACTCTTTGGTCCAGGACATGAAAAAGAGTCCATTTTGAGTGCCTACTCTGTATTAGACAGTTTTATCTTTTAATCCTCAAAATAATTCAATAAGTTTGTTTTTAATAAAGGCTCATGGAAGTTAAATTAATATACTAGATTCATACACTCAGCAAATGACTGGGCAAGATTTGAAGCCAGGTCTGTGTGATGCCAAAGCCGATTTTTTCCCCCACTCTCTACCCCAGCAACCTTACTCATCTGCATCATTGTCCAAGGAATTGTGACATTTGATGAGGGAGCAGAAAGAGAAACAAGAGGAAATAACTTCGAAATGTACAGAGAGTCTCTGGACATGCACCCACCTCAGGTGGAATGTGATGATGCAAGGCCCCAAATTCTCTGCTAGATCAGGAACCTGGACTTGCTGAACTCAAAGGCTGAGCCTTTCAATATGCTCTGTTCATTTCTCTTTTGTTTTATCTTAATTTTTCTCATGTTCCTTTTGAAGATTGCAGCCTAATTCAGCTGGGTTAAGGGAACCCGAGAGTGAACAGGTGAGGGAGGGAGGAGCACTGGGAGCACCACCCTGGGGGCTAGCAGGTCTGCAAGCAGAGGGGAAAGTGAATAAATGCCCAGAGAGAAGGGGAAACACTCAGGCTGCTGTTTCCCTTTTGCCAGAACACCCACTCCCAAGGACTCTCCTCTTCTTGTGCCTTGGAAGGTGTGTGTGTGTGTGTGAGAGAGAGAGAGAGAGAGAAAGGGAGAAGAAAGGATAAGCCAATGAGGCCATGCTACTTGCAGTTATCAGCTTCTTGATATCAGCTTCTTGATCCCTGATCGCCCATGGTCCCAGCAGCAAGCAGTGCTTGGGGCACCCATGTAAGGCTGTGCATTACAGCAAGCACATATTCGGTTTCACTGAAGCCTTCATCCCATCTCTCCTCCACACCCTGGTATATAATCCTCTCCCTCTGGCTCCCAAGCCTGTTATTCCAGTACAAACTGTGGGCTCTAACTATACTATGATGGCAAGGCTCTGTCATGTCAATGAGAATGTTAACAACTAGAGTAGTGAAGGCACACTGAGCCAGGTTGGGCACTGGAGAGCTATTGAGAGAGAGGTACACTAGAGATAGAAGGAGAAGGCTGGGTGGGGTGGCTCACACCTGTAATCTCTGCACTTTGGGAGGCCAAGGCAGGTGGATTGCTTGAGGTCAGGAGTTCGAGACCAGCCTGGCCAACATGGTGAAATCCTGATTCTACTAAAAATACAAGTTAGCTGGGCGGAGTCCCAGCTACTCAGGAGGTTGAGGCAGGACAATTGCTTGAACCCGAGAGGTGGAAGTTGCAGTGAGTCGAGATTGCACCACTGCACTCCAGCCTGGGTGACAGAGGGAGATTCTGTCTCAAAAAAAAAAAAAAAAAAGAGAGACAGAAGGAGAGATGGATGGATGGTAGACTTTTTTTTGAGCTCCTGCCATGTGCCAGGAACTGTGTTAAGAGTTTTTAAAAATGTACTATCTCAATGAATTATCTATTAAATCTATGATGTAAACATTTACTATAAAATATAATTTGTATTGATTCTTAAATAATTTAATAGGTGCCAGGTCTTGTGCAGATGCTCTATACACTGTTTCATTTCGTCTTAACAATACTTCATTTCTTTGGCGCTAGGAGAACAATCATTGAGGTGATCTCTAACCCTTGCCTGAGGAGATGCTGTGGGGGGCTGGTGGAATGAGCAGGACTCTTTGCATCAGGCACATCTAGGTTCAAATCATGGTAGGTTTGTCAGTACATGTTTGCTGTTTTTTTGGAAAGCAATTTGGTACCATGTATCAAGGGACAGAGTAAGTCCGCTACTGGGAAATCATCCTAAGGCAATATTAATAGGTAATATTTTTTGAGTAACTACTACATGCCAGGCACTGGTTTAGATAAATAATCTGATTTAATTCCTTTTTTTTTTTTTTTTTTTTTTTTTTTTTGAGACAGAGTCTTGCTCTGTCACCCAGGCTGGAGTGCAATCGTGCAATCTTGGCCTGCTGTAACCTCCGCCTCCTGGGCTCAAGCAATTCTCGTGCCTCAGCCTCTCAAGTAGCTGAGATTATAGGCATGCACCCATCATGCCTGGCTAATTTTTTGTATTTTAGTAGAGATGGGGGTTTCACTATGTTGCCCAGGGTGGTCTTGAACTCCTGAACTCAGGTGACCCGCCCACCTCGGCCTCTCAAACTGCTGGGATTACAGGTGGGAGCCACCGTGCCTGGCAATCTGATTTAATTCTAACAACCCCACAAGGTAGGAACTATTATCATGCCTATTATGCAGATGTGAAAACTGGGACATATAATTTACCCAAGGTTTTATGGCTTGTAAGGACAGAGCCCAGATTCCAACCCAGGCAGCCTGGCTTCAAGGCCTCACTCTTAACCTTAATACCATACTAACTGTGTAAGCTTTGCACACAAAACTAGCCATCACAGTATTAATTATCATTACAGAAAAATTGGAACATATATAAATGTCCAAAAAATAGGGCAATGGGTAAACAAATTTAAATGATATTTTAAGAGTTTGCAATATCATGGGAGAAATGCTTATGTTATAAAATGAAGTGGAAAAAAGCAGGTTACAAAATTGCACATATAATATAACTGCAAGTATGCCAAAAAGCCCATAAAAATCTTAGAAGGAATTAAAACAAAATGCTATTAAGGGTTGTCCCTTGATGGAGGTAACTATGGTTCATTTAAACATTCCTCTTTATTCTGCTTTTGTATTTTCTAACTCTCTGCAATATACACACACTACCTTAAAATTATTTTAAAGCTTAAATAAAAATAAATATCCATTGAGTGAATGATTGCTGCATTGGGTACCCTTTGAAGACTCATCCTCTCTCTCAAAATCTTTACTCCCAGCAGGAACAGTGGTGGGATTGGGGAGTGACCTCTACCCCTGGCCTGCCTCGGTGGGAGAATAATAGTAAATGAGGTCACATTTCTAAAGGATTATGTTCTCCTTACAGCCCTAGCGATCCTCACAGAAAAAAGGAAGGCAAATAAAAAGCAGCGGGGAGGATGCAGGGAGTGGGAAACACAATGGAGGGGGAGAAAGAGGTGGCAGAGGAGATGACTTGGGGAGGAAAGGGGAAGAGATCAAGGCAAGCTGGAACATCCAGAAGGGTCAGGAAACTGGGAGGGGAAAGTGAATGAGTGATGAGGCATGATAAAGAGAGGGCAGATTAGAGAGAGAGAGAGAGAGAGAGAGAGAGAGTGTGTCTACACAGCAAACTGGTAAGGGATTTAATTCATTTCATTCTGCTAAGCTGCAATGTTTTTCTCCAATGTTACAGAAACCATTTTCGTCAGTTAAACGCTGGAAATCTAGGGGAAGCCTGCAGGCCGGGCGTGGTGGCTCACGCCTGTAATCCCAGCACTTTGGGAGGCCAAGGCAGGTGGATCATGAAGTCAGGAGATCAAGACCATCCTGGCTAATAAGGTGAAACCCCGTCTCTACTAAAACCAACAAAAAAAAGCCGGGCGTGGTAGCAGCCGCCTGTAGTCCCAGCTCCTCAGGAGGCTGAGGCAGGAGAATGGTGTGAACCCGGGAGGCGGAGCTTTCAGTGAGCCGAGATCACGCCACTGCGCTCCAGCCTGGGCAACAGAGTGAGACTCTGTCTCAAAAAAAAAAAAAAAAAAATCTAGGGGAAGCCTTTTCCTGGGTTTGCAACTTGAATCTCTCCCTACCTGGCCTTGCCCCCCATCTTCAAGGCTCCAGCCAAGAGTACCTGTTTGGACTGTAGCCATTGCAGTCTTCCAGGGACAACCAGGCCTATCCCTGCTTCAATTCAATCAGCCAACACTGGGAGTTTTGGTACCAATGGACAAGCATCAGGACATAAACACAGGATTAAAGCTCAGCTGTTCCAGAGCGCAGTGTACAAAGCTTCCAGTTTACAAACCAAATTGTGGAACAATGTAAGATTTTTAAGAATCTTCTGTAGAATTCAACCACAGAGAAAGAAATGAGGCCCAGAGAGAAGAGTTGGCCAGGGCCAACAGCTGGTTGGCAGGGGAGTCTGGGTTTTGTGATTCCTTATCCAGTAGAATGATAGCTTTTGATAGGAGTGATGTTTTGTGTTTTCAAAGCGCTTGTTGTGAATCTGACTACTCTTCTTTTTACCTTCATAATATGCATTGGGGTAGGTAACCCAGTAATAAGTTCTATTTTTGTAGGTAGAAAATCAGCAGCTCAGACAGGTCGTGGAATTCTCCCAGCATCACTGAGCTGACGACTGCTGGAACTGGGGCTCTAAATCTTCTTGGGAACGTGTACAGGGGGCTTTTTGCGAGGCCACACACTCTCCAGAGGAAACTTCAGCCATGGAAAGTGAGGAGCAATTTTGATTTCTGCAGTTTGCTGGAGCCCTCAAGTCAAAATGCCTCCTTGGTGCAGCACAGCAAGTGTTAGAGGCATAGAGTGAGTGTGTCCAAGTTTCTACCATAATTTTCTGGTTTCTGCTGTAAAATCCTCTACTTGGCTACAGTTCTGATAGTGTGAGGCCTCAAACCCATTATCACTGAGAGCCATTGAGAAAGCATTTACTATATACAGAAAACAGGGTAGGTTCTGGAGATACAAAGAGATATGAGATATTGCTCTGGTCAGCAAAGATGGAATGATTTTAGCTGCGGAATAAGGACAAATACATACATGTACAAAGTGATAACAGGTCTGGGTTCCCCACAGAGTATTCCCTTTGCATGTGCCATTCTGCTTCCTTGAAATCCCTTACCCCACTCATTTTTTTTTTTTTAAGAGATAGCGTCTTGCTCTGTCACTCAGGCTGGAGTGCAGAGGCGCCATCATATCTCACTGCAGCCTTGACCTCCTTGGCTCAAGCAGTCCTCCTGCCTTAGCCTCCCAAAGTGCTGAAATTATAGGCATGTGCCACCATACCTGGCTAATTTATTTATGTATTATTTATTTTTTGTAGGGACAGGGCATCACTTTGTTTCCCAGGCTGGTCTCAAACTCCTGGCTTCAAGTGATCCTCCTGCCTCAGCCTCCCAAAGTGCTGGGATTACAGGTGTGAGCCACCACGTATGGCCAACCCACTCATCATTAAAAGCTCAGCTCAGCTGGGTGCAGTGGCTCACACCTGTAATCCCAACACTTTAGGAGGCCGAGGGAGGTGGATCTTCTGAAGTCAGGCATTCAAGACCAGCCTGGCCAACATCACAAAACCCTGTTTCTAATACAAATACAAAAAATTAGTCAGGCGTGGTGGCATGCGCCTGTAATCCCAGCTACTCCGGAGGCTGAGGCAGGAAAATCGCTTGAACTCGGGAGGTGGAGGTTGCAGTGAGCCGAGATCGTGCCATTGCACTCCAGCTTGGGTGACAAGAGTGAAACTCTGTGTTAAAAAAAAAAAAAAAGACTCAGCTAAGGGGTTTCCTCCTTGGTGTCTTTTCCCAGACTCCTCCACCTGGGCTGGATACCCCCTCTCTGGCTTTCTGTAATAGCTCGTATTTTCCCTCCCATAGCACTCAGAGCATTGTACTTGTACATCTTACTTGTCTGTCCTTCACTTGACTCTGAGTTTCTGGGAAGAGGTTGGGGTGTATTTCTATCCCTTGTACCTAGCTTATGCCTGACATAAGTAAACACTTAATAGATGTTTGCTGAATAAAGAAAAGCAACCATTCTGCCTCTACTGCCTCCAGCATATAAGCTCTAAGGCCCTTGCAGCTCTGATGTCCTGGGACCTCATGCCTGCTGTTTGAAGCATGGATTTCAGTGACAGAGAACTCAATTCATTGAGGCAGGGCATGACTTCACTTAGTAGTAAAGGAAACCACCTCACTGTAGCCCCTCTTTTCCTCCTCAACTACCTAATGATAAATCGATCATGAACAACAGTGGGGACTTGTGGCTTACTTCACATCTCTTTTGTTAGAATGACCAGGGCTGGAAGAAGTCCAGCAGAAACTTGCTGTCCACTTCTAACAAGGTCTTACTCGTGTACCTGGTTGCCAGGCAGGTGAGGCTGGGAAAATTCAGTGGCTAGACAACACAGAACATGCAAGAAAGGAAACTAGCTAGGAGTATTTACAGATTAGAAGGGCAAGGAAACTAGATGGAAACATTCAAAGTATCTGCCAGGCTTTTAATAATGTCAGAGGAGAAGAGCCTGGAACCAGCTGGAGGAAAAAGATAAGAAACACATTTATTTCCTCTGCCTGGACCACATCAACTATCCCCCAGCTCCCACCCCTATACCTTGTGTTTTACTATTAGCAAACAATTGGTTGCATTTCTCAGGCAAGCTTCATTGTGTCAATCTCTCTTTAGTAGGAAAAACTGAGTCCAAGATGTCAGCAAATTTGTTTGGCAGCCGCTCAGGGGCTGTTTTGCTATCCATGGTGCTGACAGCCCTATAGGCCCCCCAAACCTCTGAGTCTTTAGCCGGGTTCTTCTGCCCCCACAGATGACCCTGTGATGAATGATAGAAAGAAGCTGGGATGTGGACAAAGAAAACCTGAAGTCCTGTCTAGAAATAAAGGTTCACAGTCAGACTTTTATCTGAAACTCTTGGTACCAGGTGTTTTCCAGAATTCAGAATTTTTCAGATTTTAACAAGGAAATACGGTGTACCTACTATATGTTATATAAAATCCTTAGTGAGGTCTGGGGCAGCACCACATAACCAAGCACATCAATATCTCTTCAGTAAAATGTATGACTAGTCATCCTAAGTGTGATCAATAAAGATGTTAAATAATCTTATGGTGATTTAGGTCAGGGTCTTCCTCTTAAGGAGTTCTGTCTAGGCTTACAAAAAAACTTTTGGTTTCAGAGTGTTTTGGATTTCAGAATTTGGGTTAAGGAATTGTAAGCTCACAGCGGTTCCAACTCCACCTTAGGTAAACTCACCTGTAAAAATTCCTGTGATTGATTAAACTTTCTAAGCTTGTAAATTTCCTGGCAGGGAGTTAGTGGCAGGGGATGGATGGGAATGAAACTAAAGCCTGGGCCATCTATTTCTCAAACTCACCCCACCCTCAAAGGTTCACAGGCAGAAAACTTTCTCCTCAGGTCAAATTGCTAATAATTATTGAGGAATAGTTACAGATCCTGGAAGCCTCATGGGTGACACACAGACTGAAAAATTAAAAGGCCATTAGCCCTTTTTTTACTACTCAGAAGCCTGACTGTCCCTTGACCCTGGGCAATCTTACATTTCCTAACACCCAACCATGAGCATAGTTGGAATTCCTGTAATGGGGGAAGAATGTTCTGTTCTCAGTGCCTAAAAATGGCTACTAGCCCTAGTGACTGCTCACTACCTGCCACGTTCTGTACAAAGTGCTTGACACGCATTAGCACTCTTATCCTTATCACTGCTTCGTGAGGCAGTACTATCCCATTTTGCAGGTGAAGAAACTAAGGTTCTTCTGAAGTCAGGCGTTCAAGACCAGCCTGGCCAACATCATGAAACCCCGTTTCTACTAAAAATACAAAAAATTAGTCGGGCGTGGTGGCATGCGCCTGTAATCCCAGCTACTTGGGAGGCTGAGGCAGGAAAATCGCTTGAACCCGGGAGGCGGAGGTTGCAGTGAGCCGAGATTGTGCCATTGCACTCCAGCTTGGGTGACAAGAGTGAAACTCTGTCTCAAAAAAAAAAAAAAAAAGCTCAGCTCAGGGGTTTCCTCCTTGGTATCTTTTCCCAGACTCCTCTGCCTGGGCTGGATGCCCCCCTCTGGCTTCCTGTAATAGCTCGTATTTTCCCTCCCATAGCACTCAGAGCCTTGTACTTTTACATCTTACTTGTCTCTCCTTCACTTGACTCTGAGTTTCTGGGAGGAGGTTGGGGGAGGTTCAGAGGTTAAACAACACACCTTAAATCATAAAGCTGGTAAGTGGTGGAAATGGGGATTTGAGCCCTGATCAGTCTGACTTCAGTGCCTGCATTGCTTCTCTCTTGCCTTCACAGTCTCACTGTCATGAGTCTTGGCTTGAGTGTGAACAGGGAATTAAATTGCTGCTAGTCTTGGATCAATGTACTTTGTGGTGGGTTTTTAGTTAACTATGCTGTGAAATGATGTATATTTACATTTACAATATATTGTTCAACTTAAAAAATTATACAAGTAGGCCAGGCATGGTGGCCCATGCCTGTAATCCCAGCACTTTGGGAAGCTGAGGCGGGCGGATCACCTGAGGTCGGGAGTTCAAGACCAGGCTGACCAATCGGAGGAGATACCCCGTCTCTACTAAAAATACAAAATTAGCCAGGCGTGGTGGTGCATGCCTGTAATCTCAGCAACTCGGGAGGCTGAGGCAGTAGAATCACTTGAACCCGGGAGGCAAAGGTTGTGATGAGCCAAGATCGCACCATTACACTCCAGCCTGGGCAACAAGAGCGAAACTCCATCTCAAAAAAAAAATTATACTAGAAATAATTGCTTATGAAGTGGAGAAGTCAATGGTATAAGGGTGCTCCCTGCTTATGGCCTCTCCAAGCCCACTTCCAACTGATTAACTATGTATTGTATATCCTTCCAGAAGTTCATGTGTACTTTTCAGCACAATAGGAGATTATACATAGTCTACCATGGCATTATTTTTGGCCTTAATAATGTATCTCAGGCTGGGCACAGTGGCTCACGCCTATAATCCCAGCACTTTGGGAGGCCGAGGTGGGCGGATCACAAGCTCAGGAGATCGAGACCATCCTGGCTAACACGGTGAAACCCCGTCTCTACTAAAAATACAAAAAATTAGCCAGGTGTGGTGGCGGGCGCCTGTAGTCCCAGCTACTCGGGAGGCTAAGGCAGGAGAATGGCGTGAACCCGGGAGGCGGAGCTTGCAGCGAGCCGAGATTGCGCCACTGCACTCCAGCCTGGGGGACAGAGCGAGACTCCACCTAAAAAAAAAAGTATCTCTCAATATCTAAACATATAGAATACCTCATGTTTGTTTTTATTATACTAATTTTTTTAAAGACATAATAAATGTACCAGGCAAATAGCAGTGAAAGGGATACATTTCTAATTACTAGGCTTTAAGGCACGTAGATATAGCTGTTTATTTTTGAGGAGGCACAGCACAGTGGTTAAGAGCATAGAGCATTTGGAGATAAGTCCCCAGTCTGTCCCTCAGGGACCTTGTAATTTTGGATAAATCCCAATGTCTCTGAACCTCAGTTTTTTTATCTGTAAAGTGGGACTAATTATGGAACTTCCCTCATGGAACTGTATACACAAGAAAAGATAAGGCAGTTAATGGGTTTAGTACCGTGCCTGCCGGGGACAAAGAAAGTTATTGTGGTTCAAATCGGAAGCAGCCACACTGCTACTGCTAGAATAGATATTTAAGAGTCCTCCTAAATTTGGAGGTCAGATAGCCCTTAGTTGATAACATTGAGTTTTGTTTTGTTTTGTTTTTAATCCTGGAAAGTTGGAATAGGTGGATCCAGGGATCTCTTGCTCTCCTGCCCACCCTGCTTCACCAATTACAAATTAACCACACTCAAAAAAGTTTGGAAGCACTGCTCTTGGCAGATTGAACTTTGTACCTCGGACACTGAGCTCCTGCCCTGGGAGTGGAGGTAGGGTGGGTATATAGAATTCAGGGTGCAAAGCATTGAGTTTGGTGCTAGGAGTTCTAACCCTAAATCTGTTATGACCTTGCTGTGTGACTTGGATAGATTCAGGATTCTAGAATTTTTTAAAAATAAATTTTGTTTATATATATATATATATTAGAGGCAGGGCTTTGCTCTGTTGCCCAGGCTGCAGTGCAGTGGCACCTTTTTAGCTCACTGTAGGCTCGAATTCCTGGGCTCACGTGATCCTCCTGCCTCAGGCTCCCAAGTACCTAGGACTACAGGTGAGTGCCACCATGCTTGGCTAATTATTTTTTAAACTTTTTTTTGTAGAGACAGGGTCTCAGTATATTTCTCAGACTGGTCTTGAACTTCTGGCCTTAAGTAATCCTCCCATCTCTGCCTCCCAAATTGCTGGGATTACAGGCGTGAGCCACTGTGCCTGGCTGATTCTAGGGTTTTGTTCTGATTTTCAAGATTCTGCTTTAAAAAAAAAAATTTCCAAGAGTATGCAGATGTAGCTGCAGGGAACTGGTGTCCTTAGAAAGCTGTGAGTAGGTCTGGTTTTGGTGTTTGGTTCACTTGGAAAAGCAGAGTGCTGCTTAAGCATTGCAGGGTCTGCAATCAGAAAAGCAGGTTCAGATTTTGACTCAGCCACTTCTTAGCTGGGTACATGACCTAACCTCTCTGAACCTTAATTTCTTCATGATGTAACATGGGGTTAATAATAGTACCTTTCTTTAAAATGTACTTTTTTTTTGATCCATTCATTCTACAAATATTTGTTGAATGTTCACCGTGAGCCAGTCACTGGGCTAGGCATTGTCATACGATTATGAGAAAAACTAAATGAAACTTAACAGCCTAGTGCAGAACACAAACAATACCTGAATAATAATATTAACAAAATTAAGATAGTAACTGTGACAAGTGCTACCACAAATGGCAATGTGGTCTTGTAAGAAACTATTTCGGAGGAACCTGATGTGCTAAGGTTTTCCTGGGAGGGTGATACTTGCATTGAGCACTGAAGAATGAGGATAGCTAACTAGATGAAAGGAGAAACAGGATGTACGAAAGTTCTGTAGTGAAAGATAAGAAAGAAGGCCAGTAAGGTGGGAAGAGAATAAAAGAAAACATGTCACAAAGCGAGGGTGGAGAGATAAACAAGGTCTAGGCCATGTTTTGTTTTTATTCTAAAATCAGCAGGAGGCCACTGAGGGTTTAAGCAGGAGGCTGATATTATCAGATTTGCTTTTAGAAGAGATCTCTAGCTAACAATAGATTCTGGGAGGGTGGTAAAATGAGTTTAGGCACAATGGCTAGGAGGCCACTACTATGGTTCAAGTGAAATAATATGGTAGCCTAGAATGGGTTAGGAATGGAGGAAGTTAGAAGTGGACAGATTAGGAGATAAAATTGACGGGACTTTGTAAGAGATTAGATGGGTTGGAGTGGGAGATAGTAAGAGAGGAATTTGTCCTGAATGATGCCTGGGTTTCTGGTTTGAGTAACTGAATGGCTGATGGTGCAGTTTGCTAAAAGAGGGACTCCCAGAGGAGCAGCAGGTATGGGTCAGTGAGCCTGAGTGACTTTGGACCTGTTGGCTTATGGTGCCTCTGAGACATTCAAGCTGAGTTGTACAACAGGCAGCTAGATTGTGGATTTGAACTGGAAATACAAATTTCGGGAAAATTAGCAGACAGTAATCAACACTATAAATATGCATGAGATGCCCCAGGAATTAAGCATAGTGTGAAGAGGGGGCAGGGCTTGAGTCTCAACCTCCTAGAAATACAACATTTAATTGCTGGTTGAGAAGAATGAACCTGAAAAGGAGACAAGGGGGAGGGGGAGCTAAAACCAAGCCAAGAAACCCTGTGTCACATAAGTGAAGGAATTCATGAAAGCAGTTCGTGAAAGAGGGAGTGCTCAGTTGTGTGGAACAATGATAAAAGGTCAAGTGAAATAAGGACTGAGAGATGCTCAGTGCGTTTAACAACACAGAAATCACTGGTGACCTTAGCGAGAACTGTGGATGAGGAGTGACAGGGTGGAAGCCAAGGCTGAGGATTCAGTGAGAAGAGAGGAAATGACCACAGTATAGAGCTATTCTCCACAACTGTGAAGGAGAAGAGAAAGACCAGGCAGTATCCTGAGAGTCTTGAGAGGCTTAAAGAACATGATGTGTATAATACGCTTAGGATGGTGCTTTACCCAGAGAAAACTGGAGCTGAGCGTGTTTGCCTTAGAGAAAATGATATGAATTCTTTGAAAGACCCAGGTACCTGATGTGAGTGCTTCCATGTGACATTAATGAGGCTTACATTCTAGAGTCACAAAATGGACTAAGCTCTCTTGAAAGGGAGACCTGGAGGATGGCTGAAAAGGGAAGAGATTGAAGCTACTTTCTTCAGGAATCACGTGGTCCTGGGGTAAAGAAGGACAGGCTGGCCAATAACTGTCATTAGGTTAGGAGTGAGGGGTTGGGGGGATGACTTCCCTAGGAAGGTCCAAACCTCCAGGGAATCTCTGAGCATATTTCAGTTACATTTCATGAAGCATTCATCAACTACTTCAACTCACAGATCTCTCTCAACTCTTGCAGCTCTTAGAGCCCTGTGTAATTTAGCAATTGTTTATTTGAGACTCTAACGAATAAATGAAGCAGATAAAATAATATTCATTTGAAGGAATTTATTTTATTTTATTTTTTTTAGATGGAGTCTCATTCTTGTCCCCCAGGCTGGAGTGTAATGACGCGATCTCAGTTTACTGCAACCTCTGCCTCCCGGGTTCAAGAGGCCTCAGTCTCCCGAGTAGCTGGGATTACAGGCGCCTGCCACCACACCTGGCTGATTTTTGTACTTTTAGTAGAGACGGGGTTTCACCATGCTGGCCAGGCTGGTCTCAAACTCCTGACCTCAGGTGATCTGCCCACCTCGGCCTCCCAAAGTGCTGAGATTACAGGCGTGAGCCACTGCGTCCAGCCATGCTTCATGAATTTATTTTATAAGTTCAATTTTTACAACATCTATTTATTATAAGATCAGTAAATGAGAAAAATGAGACTATTCTGATAATGCAGAAAAACAAAATAAGGGTGGGCATGGTGGCTCATGCCTGTAATCCCAGCACTTTGGGAGGCCAAGGTGGGCAGATTGCTTGAGTCCAGGAGTTCGAGATAAGCCCAAGCAACACAGCAAAACTCTGTCTCTAAAAAAAAAAAACCCAAAAGAGCTGGGTATGGTAGTGCCCACCTCTAGTCCTAGCTACCTGGGAGGCTGAGGTGGGAGGATCACTGGAGCCTAGGAGGCGGAGATTGCAGTGAGTCAAGATTGCGCCACTGTACTCCAGCCTGAGTGACAGAGTGAAACCCTGTCTCAACAAAACAAAACAAAACAAAAAAACCCAAAACACAGGAGTTCTATTGACCTCAGAAACCAACTTCTTTATTTTGCTTTGATTGTAAAAGAATCCTCAAATCCTGATTCATTCAGATCAGTAGTTACAAATAATAACAGTTTTTCCTTCTAATTTCAGTATATTCTCTAATTAATCAACAATGGCAAAAGAACATGTATATAGTTTGGATGCTTATTCCCTCCGAATCTCACACTGAAATGTGATCCCCAGTGTTGGAGGTGGGGCCTAGTGGGAGGTGTCTGGATCATGAAGGTGGATCCCTAATGAATGGCATGCCACTGTCCTTGTGGTAACTCTGTTCTCACTCTATAAGTTCACATCAGACCTGGTTGTTTTAAAGCACCTGGCATCTCCTTTCTCTCTCTTGCTCCCTCTCTCACCGTGTGGTATGTGGGATTCTCTTCACCTTCTGCCATGATTATAAGCTTCCTGAGGCCCTCACCAGAAGCAGATGCCAGCATTATGCTTTGTGTACAGACTGCAGAACTTTGAGCCAAATAAACGTCTTTTTAAAATATATATATATATATATAAATTACCCAGTCTCTGGTATTCCTTTATAGCAATGCGAACAGATTAACAGACATTTATTCTAATGTCTGCACAAAAATGAGCTAGCCACATTAGCATGTTGCAAGCTTCCTTACAATGTATTAAAATTTGTTTTTTTTTTTTTTTTTTTGAGACGGAGTCTCACTCTGTTGTCTAGGCTGTAGTGCAGTGGCGCAATCTTGGCCCACTGTAACCTCCACCTCCTGGGTTCAAGCGATTCTCCTGCCTCAGCCTCCTGAGTAGTTGGGATTACAGACATGCATCACCATGCCTGGCTAATTTTTTTGTACTTTAAATAGAGACAGGGTTTCACTATGTTGGCCAGGCTGGTCTTGAACTCCTGATCTCAGCTGATCTGCCTGCCTTGGCCTCCCAAAGTGCTGGGATTACAAGCATGAGCCACCGTGCCCGGCCTCTGACACATATTTGAGTATGCATGTAGTCTCTTTATAAAGAGATATATGTGAGTGTGTTTGTACAAATATGTCTATATATACATTTGATTTAAACTATTTTACAATCATTGTATAAGCTGCTTTATTACCTTTTAAAATTTATTCCTCAAAATAACCCTATGAGGTAGTTATTATCCCCATTTAATGTAAAAGAAAATTGAGGCACAGAGAGATTAGGTAGACTTCTATTTCTGGAAATATGTAAGTCTAGTTCCATTAAACAAGCCTTCCATGGAAAACAACTAAAAATTCTGGATAAAATATTTTTAGTGATCAAACAAGAAAGTAAGGAATTTAAAGAACAAAAGAAGCAACTCATATAATTAAGCAAACCACTAAAGTTGGCTATCACCCTGAAGATGCCTTCTCAATCTCAGTAAATTTAAGTTTGTGATTTTGTAGACTACCAAGACTCAAGAGAAACAGCCTAAATATTCCAAGGTCCTTGTAATGTTTGAAAGAGGGTAAAAAATTAACTAATGTGAGATTTCAATAATTTAAACCTACAGAAATTTTCTAAAATAAGCACCAAAAAAATTAATGATAGAGAATATGTCTTCTAAATAAGTACCAGAAACAAATGGAGTGAGAAAAATTCAATTCATGCAAAAGAAGCCAAGAAAAGAGAGGGAGGAAACATAAAAAGAATGAGACAAATGGACTATACAAAATACTATGCAGAAATTAATCCATACATTGTTTATGCTATTACAACAAATGTAAATGAATTAAGTGCTGTGGTAAAGAATTCTCAAACTAGATTAAAAAACGAAACCCAGTTATGTGCTGGCTTTTTTTTTTTTCTTTTCTTTTTGAGATGGAATCTCACTCTTTCGCCCAGGCTGGAGTGCAATGGCATGATCTCGGCTCACTGCAACCTCTGCCTTCCCGGCTCAAGCAATTCTCCCGCCTCCACCTACCGAGTAGCTGGGATTACAGGTGCATGCCATCACGCCTGGCTAATTTTTGTATTTTTAATAGAGACAGGGTTTCACCATGTTGGTCAGGCTGGTCTTGAACTCCTGACCTCAGGTGATCTGCCTGCCTCATCCTCCCAAAGTGCTAGGATTACAGGTGTGAGCCACTGCACCCGGCCTGTGTGCTGTTTTAAGAGATGCATTCAAAACCTAAGATATGAGGCTGGGCACAGTGGCTCATGCTTGTGATTCCAGCATTTTGGGAGGCCAAAGCAGGAGGATAGCTTGAGCTAAGGAGTTTGAGACTAGCATGGGCAACGTATTGAGACTGTCTCTATTAAAAAACATTTTTTTAAACCATAAAATACGAAAAGAAATAAAAATAATATACTAGGCAAATACTAACCAAAAACCTCTGTTACAACTGTATTAATAACAGTTAAATCATAAGGTAAAAAATAAGCAAAATAATATATAAAGGGAGTCTCTGCATAATGAAAAAAGTTTAATTCACTAGTCAAACAATAACAGCAAAGTTTGGAAACTTACATGTTTCTGGTAACATAGCCTTAAAAAAATTACAAAATTGGCCAGATGAGGTAGCACTTTGGGAGACCAAGGTGGGTGGTTCACCCGAGGTCAGGAGTTCGAGACCCTGGCCGACATGGTGAAACCCCATCTCTAATAAAAATACAAAAATTAGCCGAGCGTGGTGGGGCATGCCTGTAATCCCAGCTACTCGAGAGGCTGAGGCTGGAGAATTGCTTGAACCTGGGAGGTGGAGGTTGCAGTGAGCCAAGATTGCACCACTTCACTCCAGTCTGGGCAAAAGAGCAAAACTCCATACAAAAAAAAAAAAAAAAAAATTACAAAATTATGGTGAAAAACTAGACAAATCCACTCTCATAGTGGCAGATTTTAATACTTTTTACAAAAATTGATAAATTAAGCTGGCAAATTAAAGTCAGGAAAGTATAGGATATTTGAAGAACACAAGTAAAAGTCTTGGTCTAATGATAAAATATAGAACATTGCACCCCAAAGTGGAGAATACAAACATAATAAAGATGTATTGTGTGATGTATAATATATATATATATATATATATATACACACACACACACACATAAAATGTATGACAACAATAGCATAAAGGCCAGGAGTGGAGAAATAGAAGTATCATAATGTTCTTATACTCTATGTAAAGTGGTAAAATATCACTTTGAGGTAAACTGTGATAGTAAAAAATGTATACTATAAACCCCTAAGTAAGTACTAAAGTAACAAAACAAAGAGTTACAACTAATAAGCCAACAAGGAGATAAAATAGGGTCAGAACAAGATTTAATTAAGTCTAAAGAAGGCAGAAAAGAAGAAAAGGAAACAAAGAAGAGTTGAGACAAGTAGAAAACAAATACTAGGATGATAGCTTAAACCTAACTATATCATAATCATATTAAATATAAATAATTTAAATAGTCCAACTAAAAGGCAGAGACTGTTAAATTAGTATAAACAAAAACTAAGCCCTAACTATATGCTGCTTATAAGAAACACACTTGGACTATAAAGGCACATATAGGTTAAAAGCAAAAAGATGAAAAAAGATATACTATGCTCCCATTAGTCAAAAGAAAGCTGGAGCTGAAATCTATTAAGCAGATATCAGAGCAAAGAATATTACCAGAGATAAAGAAGTTTATTTTATAATGATGAAAAGGTTAATCAAGAGAACATAACAATCTATACAGTTATATACCTCATAATAGCTTCAAAACACATAAAGAAAAAACTGATAGAATTGCAAGAAGAAACAGATAGATTAGTAATTATAGCTGAAAATTTTTAATATAGTAACCTCTTCTATGTCCATGCTTTTTAAGTACACAGAGACCATTTACCAAGATAGACCATATTCTGGGCCATAAGTCAATCTCCATAAATTTAAAAGGATTCAAGTCATATAAAGTGTGTTCTCTGATCATAATGGAATTATTATTATGAAATGGAATATTACAAATCAAGAGAAATATATCTAGAAAATCACCAAATATTTAAAAACTAAACAATACACTTCTAAATGATCCAGGAGTCAAAAACAGAAATAGAAAGCACTTTGGGAGGCTGAGGCAGGAGGATCACTTGAGTTCAAGAGTTTAAGACCAGCCTGGGCCACATAGTGAGAACTTGTTGCTATTTTAAATAATTGGGGCTGAGCGCGGTGACTCAAGCCTGTAATCCCAGCACTTTGGGAGGCCGAGGCGGGCGGATCACGAGGTCAGGAGATCGAGACCATCCAGGCCAACACGGTGAAACCCTGTCTCTACTAAAAATACAAAAAATTAGCCAGGTGTGTTGGCGGGTGCCTGTAGTCCCAGCTACTTGGGAGGCTGAGGCAGGAGAATGGCGTGAACCCGGGAGGCGGAGCTTGCAGTGAGCCGAGATGGCGCCACTGCACTCCACCCTGGGGGACAGAGCAAGACTCCGTCTCAAAAAAAAAAAAAAAAAAAAAAAAATTTGAAAAAAAAAAAAGGAAAATTAGGGCTAGGTGCAGTGGCTCAACACCTGTAATTCCAACACTTTGGGAGGCTGAGAGAGCAGGATCACTTGAGGCCAGGAGTTCAAGTCTAGACTGAGCAACAAAGTGAGATCTCATCTTTATAAGAAAATACAAAAATTAGCCTGGCATGGTGGGGTGTGCCTATAGTCTCAGCTACTTGGGAGGCTGAAGTGGGAGGATCACTTGAGCCCTGAAGGTCAAGGCTGCAGGGAGTCAAGATCACGCCACTGCAGTCCAGCTTGGGTGACAGAGCAAGATCCTGTCTCACAAAAAAGAAAAAAGAAAAAAAATAGAAAGTATTTTGAACTGGATGAAAATGACAATACAACACATCGAAAGTTGTGTAATGTGGCTGGGCATGGTAGCTCATGCCTGTAATCCCAGCACTTTGGGAGGCTGAGGTGGGAGGATTATTTGAGGCTAGGAGTTCAGGACCAGCCTAGGCAATATAGCAAAATCCTGTCCTTAAAAAAAAAAAAAAAAAAAAAAAAAAGCCAGGCATAATGGCATGTACCCATAGTCCTAACTACTCAGGAGGCTGACATGGAAGGATTGCTTGAACCCAGGAGTTTGAGGCTGCAGTGAGCTATGATTGTGCCACTGTATTTTAGCCTGGGTGACAGAGCAAGACTCTGTCTTTAAAAAAAAAGAAAAGAAAAAAGAAGAAGAAAAAGAAAAGAAAGAAAGCAAAGAATAAAAAGCTTGTGGAATGCCGTTAGAGCAGTTAAAAAATTTTTTTCTCCGCACCATGATTCTGTACTAAAGCAGTTCTTAAAAGCAAATTTATAGCATTAAACACTTAGAAATGAATAAAAGTCTCAAAATGATGATCTCAAATTCCACCTACAAAAAGAGGAGCAAATTAAACCCAAAATAAAGAGAAGAAAGGAAATAATAAGTCAGAGCAGAAATTAATGGAATAGGAAACAGAAAAACAAAGAAGAAAATTAATAAAACCAAATGATAGTTCTTTATCACAAAAGTGATAAATCTCTAGACATACAGAGTAGGAAAAAAAGAGAGAAGACACAAATTGCTAACATCAGGAGTGAGAGATGTAACATCACTATAAATTCTACAAAATTACAAAGATAGTAAAGAAATACTATGAATAATATTATACCAATAAATTTAACAACTTAGGTGAAATGGATAATTTCCTTAAAAGACACAAGTACCAAAGCTCACATGAAAAGTAATAGATAACATGAATATTCCTGTATCTATTAGAGAAATTGAATTTGTAGTTAAAAATCTTCCCACAAAGAAGACTGCAGGCCCAGATGGCTTCACTGGTGAACTTTATCAAATATTTAATGATGAAGCAATACCAATTCTACCCACACCCTTCCAGAAAATGGAAGAGGAGGCCAGTATTACCATAATACCAAAATCAAACATAGACATTATAAGAAAAGCACAGAACAATATCCTGCATGAATATGGATAAAAAATTCTAAATAAAGTTTTAGCAAGTTGAATTCAACAAAATATAAACAGGATAATACATTATGACTAAGTAGAGTTTCTTCCAGGGGTGCAAAGTTGGTTTAACTTTAAAAATTCAATCAGTGTAATTCATCTTGTTAATAACCTAAAAATAAAAATTATAAGATCTTCTCAATAGATGCAGAAAAAACATTTGACAAAGTCTAACACCATTTCTGATAAGATCTCAAGAGAACATAACAATTCCAGACATTCATTGTAAAGACAATGAAAAGACAAGCCATTGTTTGGGAGAAAATATTTTCAAATCATATATCTGATAAAGTACTTGTACATGCAATATAAAGAACTCTGGTAATTAAATAACAAGAAAACAAACAACTCATATGATTTAAATGGGCAAAATATTTTTAACACTTTACCAAATAAGATATAGAAATGACAAGTAAACACATGAAAACATATTCCCAGCAAACTAGGAATAGAAAACTATAAAATGTTACTGAAAGAAATTAAAGAGTAGAAAGCTATACCTTGTTCATGGGTCAGGGGACTCATGTTTAGATATCAGTATCCCCCAGATTGATCTATGGATTCATTGTAATTCCAATGAAAACTCCAGCAGGCTTTTTTGAAAGAAATGGACAAATTTCTAAAATTCATATGAAAATACAAAATGCATAGAATAGCCGAAACAACTTTGAAAAAAAAGGAACAAATTTAGATGGCTGACACTACCTGATTTCAAAACTTAAAAAGCTACAATAATCAAGACAGTGAGGTGTTGGCATCAAGATAGAAGAATAGTCAGTTAACCAGAATTCAGAGTTAATAAATATATATATGAACAGCTGGTTTTTGACAAAAGTGCAAAAAACAATTAAGTGGAGAAAGAATAGCCTTTTCAAGAAATAGTGCTGAAACAATTGATGTCCATTTGTAAAATAAAGACATACAAATGTTCAATCCATACCTTATACTTTATACAAAAATTAATTCAAAGTTGATCATGGAGCTAATTTGTAAAACCTGAAACTGTAAAACTTGTAGAAGATGACATTGGAAAAAAATCTTTGTAATTTGTGCTAGGCAAAGATTTCTCAGCTATAACACCAAAACACAATCCATAGAAGAAAAATGGATAAATTTACTTCATCAAAAGTAAACCTTCTGCTCTTTGAAAGACATTTTAAAGAGAACAAAAAGATAAGCCATTGTTTGGGAGAAAATGTTTTCAAATCATATCTGATAAAGTACTTCTTTATGCAATATAAAGTACCTCTGTAGGTTGGGCACAGTGTCTCACACCTGTAATCCCAGCACTTTGGGAGGCCAAGGCAGGTGGATCACGAGGTCGGGAGTTCAAGACCAGCCTGGCCAACACAGTGAAACCCCATCTCCACTAAAAATACAAAAATTAGCCGGGTGTGGTGGCACGCGTCTGTAGTCCCAGCTGCTCGGGAGGCTGAAGCGGGAGAATCACTTGAACCCAGGAGGTGAAGGTTGCAGTGAGCCGAGACCGTGCCATTGCACTCCAGCCTGGGTAACAGAGACTTTGTCTCAAAAAAAAAAAAAAAAAAAGAACCCCTGTAACTGAATAATAAGAAAACAAACAACTCATGTTTTTTAAATGGGCAAAAGGCTTTTAACACTTTACTAAAGAAGATATAGAAATGGCAAGTAAACATATGAAAAGATACTTAACATCATTAGTCATTAGGGAAGCACAAATTGAAACCACAATGAGATACCACTATATTCCTCCTAAAATGATTAAAATTATAAAGATTGACCATAGCAAGTATTGACAATGACATGCACGAACTGAAACCTCATACACTATTGGTGGGATTGTAAAGTGGCTGATATGGTTTGGCTGTGTCCCCACCCAAATCTCATCTTGAATTGTAACTCCACAATTTCCACATGTCATGGGAGGAAACTGGTAGGAAATGATGGAATTATGGAGGTGAGTCTTTCCTGTGTGATAGCATATGAGTTCTCATGAGATCTGATTGTTTTATAAAGAGGAGTTCTCCTGCACAAGTTCTCTCTTTTTGCTGCCATCCATGTAAGATGTGACTTGCTCCTCCTTGCCTTCTGCCATGATTGTGAGGCCTCCCCAGCCATGTGGAACTGTAAGTCCATTAAACCTCTCTCTTTTGTAAGCTGCCAGGTCTCGGGTATGTCTTTATCAGCAGCATGAAAACGGACTAATACAGTGGCACAAACGCTTTAGAAAACAGTTTGTCCATTTCTCAAAAGTTAAATATAAACTTGCTACATAATCTAGCCATTACATTCCTAAGTATTTACCCATGGGAAAAGAAAGCATAAGTCTGTATAAAGATTTGTGCATGAATGTTCAAAGCAGCTCTATTTCTCATAGCCAAAAACTAGAAACAACCCAAATATTCAGCTAATAGATGGGTGAATAAAATATGATATATCCATAGAATGGAATACTACTCAGCAACAAAATAGAATGAGGTATTGATACACATAACATGGATAAATTTCATTTTTTTTTTTTTTTTTTTTTGAGACGGAGTCTCGCTCTGTTCCCTAGGCTGGAGTGCAGTGGCACGATCTCGGCTCACTGCAACCTCCGCATCCCGGGTTCACGCCATTCTCCTGCCTCAGCCTCTCCGAGTAGCTGGGACTACAGGCGCCCGCCACCACGCCCGGCTAATTTTTTGTATTTTTAGTAGAGACGGGGTTTCACCATGGTCTTGATCTCCTGACCTCGTGATCCACCCGCCTCGGCCTCCCAAAGTGCTGGGATTACAAGCGTGAGCCACTGCGCCCGGCCACATGGATAAATTTCAGAATAATTACACAGAGCTCAAGAGCCAGACCAGAAAAGTGTACATATAGTATTACTCCATTTTTATAAAATTCTAGAGAATGCAACTAATCTATAGTGACACAAAGAAGATCAGTTATTGGCCAGATGCAGTGGCTCACACCTGTAATCCCAGCCCTTTGGGAGCCCGAGGCAGGTGGATCACCTAAGGTCAGGAGTTCAAGACCAGCCTGACCAACATGGAGAATCCCCATCTCTACTGAAAATACAAAAATTAGCCAGGTGTGGTGGCACATGCCTGTAATCACAGCTACTTGGGAGGCTGAGGTGGGAGAATCACTTGAACCCAGGAGGCAGAAGTTGCAGTGAGCCAAGATCACACTGTTGCACTGTAGCCTGGGCAATAGAGTGAGACTCTGTCTCAAAAAAAGAAAAAAAAAAAAAAAAAGAAGAAGAAGAAGATCAGTCGTTTGGGCAGGGAGAGGAGGAGTAAGGTGAGGAATAGGGTAGCAGGAAGGAGCATTTACAAAGGAGCATGAGGAAATTTTGGGGAATGATGAGTGTGTTTGTTATTATGGTGACAGTTTCATGGGTATATAGATACATAAGTCAAAACTTAGCACATCGTACACCTTAAATATATGACACTTATTGTATGTCAATGATACCTCAATAAAGCTGTTTTTTTAAAAAGAAGTTAGAAAAAGAAGACCTGAATAAAAATACAGGCCAGGCACGGTGGCTCACACCTGTAATCCTAGCACTTTGGGAAGCCAAGGTGGGCAGACCACTTGAGGTCAGGAGTTCAAGATCAGCCTGGCCAACATGGTGAAACTCAGTCTCTACAAAAAACAAAACAAAACAAAAGAAAAATTAGCTGGGCATGGTGGTGCACACCTGTAATCCCAGCTACTTGGGAGGCTGAGGAGGAGAATTGCTTGAACCTGGGGAGGCAGAGGTTGCAGTGAGCTGAGATTGTGCTACCACACTCCAGCCTGGAGAACAGAGTGAGATTCTGTCTCAAAAAACAAACAAACAAAAAACTGAATAAAAATACAAAGAAAGAAGGAAATAAGAAAGATCAAGACAGCAGAAGTTAATGCAACAAATTAAGTAGATTGTCCAAAGCCACACAGTTAGAGAATGGCAGAACTGGCTCAAATTCAGATTTTTCTGACTCCGAAGCCTATGTTCTTTACAGAAGTTAAACATCTTCACCGTTTTCCAAATTTCAGTTGCAAAGTACTATCACCTTCATGATTTTTTCCTCTCAAGTACTACCTACTATTGTTTACTTCATATTTTTCTTTAAATTAGCTCACTTTTAAAACTTAACCTCATCTTAGTCAATAACAGCTATGAAATCAAGGTTTTGATAAGCAGTTAGAATGTTCCTAACACACATTAGGAAATGTAAATATCAGTTCAAAGGAAAACTGCCGGGTCTGTCCCACAGACCCTGGCCGACGGATGAAATGAGTACTCACACACAGGTATGCAGTGTAAGAGCAGCTAGGTGACTGCCTGGCTCTAGTGGTCAGAGAGCAGCCCTAAGAAGCTGGAGCTGCTTCCTTTTATTCAGTATAGGCACAATGCCAAAAACCTGGAGCCAACACAACCTGTAGGTAATTAACATTTATTGTTCCCCTTTCAGGGAACGTGGGTCAGTTCCTGATCAACATAAGTAAACAAGCCTGTTTAAGATAAATTCCCCGACACTCCCTTGTACTTACTCCTTGCCCTCTGCCTCAGGGTTATAGAACAGCTGCCTTCAGCTAGTCTCCCCCGGGGCTCTGCAGAACCTTCCAACCTTTAAGAAGGCTTGCATCCTTTCCCCTATAGTTTTTCCCACCATTCTGATCGATCCTCCACAGAAAACAAATTCACCCATTATGAAGGTTAATTGTATGTGTCAACCTGGCTAGGTTATAGTTACTCAATCAAACACTAATTGAGGTGTTGCCATGAAGGTAGTTTATAGATGTGGTTAGCAGTTGTCTGTGACTGTAAGTCTATAGCTGCCTTTCAATGAAGGAGATTATTCTTGATAATGTTGGTGAGCCTCATCCAATCAACTGGAAGGCCTTCAAAGCAAAACTGAGGTTTCCCTGAGAAAGAAGAAATTCTGCCTCGAGACTGCAGTGTCAGCTCCTGCCTGAGAGTTTCCAGCCTGCAGGCCTGTCCTGGAGATTTCAGACTTGTAGCCTTCACAACCGTGTGAACCAATTCCTTGAAATAAATCTCTTTCCATTCTCATTATTCCTTGTGCTCTGCCTAGAAGGGGCTGAAAGAACCAGGGGAGGCCAGCCTGGCCGAGAACACCTTTCGTGTGCCTGCACTACCCTGGAGTCCCGCATGCCTCACCTGGCTCCACTCTCATCTGGAGCTGTGCCTGGCTGGAGCAGAAGATGCCAGTACCCTTCCTTCTTCCACAATCTTTTTTTTTTTTTTTTGAGACAGAGTCTTGCCGTGTTGCCCAGGCTGTAGCGTAGTGGCGCCATCTCAGCTCCCTGCAACCTCCTCCTCCCAAGTTCATGCGATTCTCGCCTCCCGAGTTCGAGTGATTCTCCTACCTCAGTCTCCTGAGTAGCTGGGATTACAGGTTCCTGCCACCACGCCTGGCTAATTTTTGTATTTTTAGTAGAGACAGGATTTCGCCATGTTGGCCAGGGTGCTCTCAAACTCCTGACCTCAGGTGATCTGCCTGCCTTGGCCTCCCAAAGGCTGGGATTACAGGCGTGAGCAACGGTGCCCAGCTCCTTCTTACCCAATCCAACCCGGCTTCTAAGCCTTCCTGCTCACTCTTCAGCCTCCCATCTTCTCCCTTCCAGACTCCTAACGCCTTCTTTACCGCAGTTCTGAGCCTGCTTCTGGGTGTTCCTCCCTCCAACTGTGCTGTTCTCCCTCCTGGGTTGGTGACTGAATGGTGTTCCCCTTTCTCTGGAGAGAGATGAGACTCCTTTCAGTGGACCCCCTGGCTGCCCCCAGCCCCATGCTTGCTCCCCAGATGTCCATCTCTTGCTAGGATCTGGGCTGTGTTTATCACTGTGGGTGTCAGGGACTTTAGGCTGCAAGAGAGGGGACTGAGGCCATTGAGGCCAGGGGACAGCCTCACACAGTACAATACAGGCTGGGTCCCCTCTTCTCTTCCCTCGGCACCACCTGAGAAAATCCCTTATGAGAAAACTGTGGTAATTGCTATGGGGACAAAGGACTGCTCTGTGTTGCTCTCCCAGTATCTCAGAATCTTCTCTTGAGGCCCTGCTATGTGCAAGACACTGGAATTACAAAAGCAAATTAAGTATTGTTATTTCTTTATAAAGTTTTTTCCCCCAAGGAATTTCTAATCAAATAAAATGCTGAATTTCTTACAAAACTGAGGAGGCAGGAGGGCAAGAGTAGAGACGGAAAAAAAATCCCCCTTTTTTTTTTTTTTTGAGACGGAGTATTGCTGCTCTGTTGCCTAGGCTGGAGTGCAGTGGTGTGATCTCAGCTCACTGGCAACCTCTGCTTCCTGGGTTCAAGTGATTCTTGTGCCTCAGGCTCCCAAATAGCTGGGACTACAAGGGTGTGCCACCGTCACGCCTGGCTAATTCTTGTACTTTTTGTAGAGATGGAGTTTCGCCATGTTGGCCAGGCTGGTTTTGAACTCCTGGCCTCAAGTGATTCACCTGCCCCAGCTTCCCAAAGTATTGGGATTACAGACATGAGCCACTGTTCCTGGTCCCTACTATTATTAATAACATATTATGTACCTGGCAAGATGCCATCTTCTAATCAGATCACAACACCTCATATGAGAGGCACTGTTGTCCCCATTAGATAGATGTGGAAACCGAAGCAAGCAAGGTGAAATAACTTGCCTAAGGTTATTTAAGTATTAAGGGACAAAGACAGGATTTGAACCCAGGTCTTTAGACTCCAAATCCAATGATTTCTGTAGGAGTCTGACAGTTATATCGCTCAGCTCTCTTCATCATATTGAGCCAAGGAAAGAGTGAGGACCTGGCTTCTTGTCCTGTCCTTGCTGCCAGCAGCTGTGTGCCACTAGATGGTCTCATCCCCTCTCTGGGTGTTGGTTTTCTTACATATAAAGTGATGGAGGTAGGTAGGTCATATTTAAGATCTTTTGCTGGGCGCAGTGACTCATGCCTGTAATCCCAGCACTTTGGGAGGCCGAGGCAGGTGTATCACCTGAGGTCAGGAGTTTGAGACCAGCCTGACTAACACGGTGAAACCCCGTCTCTACTAAGTACAAAAAAATTAGCCGGGCTTGGTGGTGCATTCCTGTAATCCCAGCTATATAGGAGGCTGAGGCAGGAGAATCGCTTGAATCTGGGAGGGGGAGGTTGCAGTGAGCTGAGATTGTGCCATTCACTCCAGCCTGGGCAACAAGAGCAAAACTCCATTTCAAAACAAAGCAAAACAAAAAGCCATAAAATAAAATAAAATAAAATAAAGATCCTTTTCAATTCTTTGACTTTTAAATTTCCATTTCCTTTTCCCAATGAGGTATAAATGCATTTTGTTTCCATCTTATAAAAGAGGGGTCACTGGAGCTGGGGGTGGGGGTTATGCAGCCAATTTCCTTCCAAGCTGGAGCTGGAAACCACTGTCCAGGAGCCTGGTGTGTTGTCCTTCAGTCGGGGCTGGACGTATGAAATAGGACTTCCTCGTAGGGCCACCTTGGGTCTCGGCGGCAGAATTCTAGGAGCAACAGCTGTGCCCCTGCAGGAGCCATGCAGGGAAGTCACTCAGTTCATGGAGTCAGGAGTCAGGCCACATAGGAGAAGAAGGCAGCCTAGAACTAGTCATGGTGAAGCCTTCCCAGGCAGTTCACGCTTTTAAAAATGGCCCTGAGAGAGATGCTATCAGGAGGCGTATTTAATGGGTTTTGGAAATTGGCTAATTTTGTCGCAACCGTCTGAGTGTTATCCGATGCATGCTAAGCATCTGGGGCCAGCATGCCCAAGGCCTTCAAAGAGATTTGACAGCCGGGAAGGCTGGGCAAAGTAGCTAGTGGTTTCCATCACTCAAGGGAGCCCAGGCGACCTCAGAAAACCAGGTCAGGTGCTGGGTCAATGCCCTCTCCTGCTCCACAAGGAGTCACCCCACCTACCTCCTCCATCCCTCTCCCTCCCTCACACTGGTCCTTGCTCCCAGGCCTCCTTTCCCACAGCCCCTGCCTCCCCATTCCCCCAGCCAGCCCTGGGCTGAGCTCCTTCTCCCCTAGCAGGCGCCCTCTCTCATGCTTTGGGTCAATAAGCCATCAATATCCTGCACCGAGGAGAAACAACAGTTCCTTGCACGCCTGATTCACCAAGAGCCACTCTCCCGTCCTGCTTCCCTGGGCCTCCTGCACCCTCCTTCCATCCTCTGGGGCCACGTTTCCTCCTCCAGAGACGCTGCCATCCATCAGCTCTCTGCCTCGCTGGTCACATTTATTTTCTATGGCTGTCTTCAGCTTGGTTGTTTATTTTCTTCCTCTCCCTGCTTCCTATTCCCTTTTTCTCCACTTGTTCCTGGACACAGGATTTCTGTAGGTTGCTTCTCAGGATTGTCCTATAGAAGGGGGGCAGCAAAGAGGCCCAAAGCCATACGGTCCATTTCCTTTAAATTGATGCAATTTAAAGGGCTCGAGATTTGGAATCAGAAGCCTTCAGTTTTGGAGCTGCAGTGGTGTATCACAACTCACTGCAGCCTCAATCTTATGAGCACAAGTGATGCTCCCACCCCAGCCTCCTGAGTAGCTGGGACTACAGCCAAGAGCCACCATGCCTAGCTAATTTTTTATTTTTATTTTTTTGTAGAGATGAGGTCTCACTATGTTACCCAGGTTGCTCTCGAACTCCTGGGCTCAAGTGATCCTCCTGCCTCGACCTCCCAAAGTGCTGGGATTACAGGAGAGCCACTGCTCCCGGCTTGGAACAATTTCTGAGAGAAACTTGGGTAGGTCTATTAACCCCTTTAAACCTCAGTTTTTTCATTTATAAAATGGAGCTGTGAGGACTGAGTGAGAAAATAATAACTCATTTACTGAGTGTAGTCTGTATGTCAGGCTCGATGCTAGGCCCTTTCAAATATGATTGCCCCTAAGCAAGCTTGTGAATGTGCTCTGCAGGTTAGAAAGTGCTGTGCAGGCCGGGCGCGGTGGCTCACACCTATAATCCCAGCACTTTGGCGTGTCATCTCAGCACTTTGGGAAGCCAAGGCGGGTGGATGACCTGAGCTCAGGAGTTCAAAACCAGCCTGGCCAACATGGTGGAAACCCTGTGTCTACTAAAAAAATACAAAAATTAGCCGGGCGTGGTGGCAGATGCCTGTAATTCTAGCTACTCGGGAGGCTGAGGCAGGAGAATTGCTTGAACCCAGGAGGCGGAGGTTGCAGTGAGCCAAGATCGCACCATTGCACTCCAGCCTGGGCAACAGAGTGAGACTCCATCTCAAAAAAAAAAAAAAAGTGCTGTGCAAATGCTAGTTATTACAGACAAGTCCAGAGAGCTGTTATAGCATCGCCCAGAAAATATTTTTTTGTACGTAGAAAGTAATTAAATGGGCACTTTTGAACAGTCCTGTCAGCAAACATTTTATACACACCTTGACATGACTGCTGTGAAGGAGTCAGGCAGATGTGATTAACCCCATTCTGTGGGTAAGGAGACCAAGCCCTGGGTCTGGGGAACTCTGCTTGCTGTCTCCACTTTTCTCTGCACCCTCTGGAACTCCCTGCTGTCCACCGTCTGCAGTGCACAGGGGAGTGTGCCTGTTTCGTGTGATGGTGTCGGGGGCGTGGGCAATGTGTGTGAGAGCCTGTGGCAGGACCCGCACAGCATCTTGGAGGTCGGGATGAGACGCCGAGTGGAGAAGTTCTCTAGAGCAGACAGCTTGGAGCTCTGAGAGCAGCAGCATGCACCCGGCAGGCCAGGGGGAGCAAGCAGCACTGTCTCTGTCTCTGGAGGGGAGAGGGCACGGTGGGGAGAGTCCCCGAGTCATTGTGTTGGCAAGCTGGCTGTGCCTCAAAAACCAGCAGGAAACGGGGATGCATAAAAACAGATGGCTGGGTGTGGTGGCTCACACCTGTAATCCCAGCACTTTGGGAGGCTGAGGCGGGCAGATCACTTGAGCCCAGGACTTCCAGCAACATGGCGAAACCCTGTCTCTATAAAAAATACAAGGTATTAGCTGAGTGTGGTGGTGCAAGCCTATAGTCCCAGCTACTTGGGACTCTGAGTTGGGAGGATCCCTTGAGATTGGGAGGCGGAGGTTGCAGTGAGCCCAGATTGTGCCACTGCATTCCAGCCTGGGCGACAGTGTGAGACCCTGTCTCAAAACAAAACAGAACAGATCTCGGGAATCATGGGACTGAAGTTCTGAGGACTTGTTCTTACTTGCTGCTAAACTCAGGCCAAACAGATCACTTTCCAAACCATGCTTGGTACCCTGCATCTTCACGACACAGGGCCAGACTCTGGTCCAGGAGCCTGTGGGGGAACATGCAGCCCCTTCCAGGGCTGTAACATCCAGGCCTTGGCTACCTGTACATTAGTTGGCCAAAGCCCCCCACTACCGCCACCAGCCACCGGAGGCCACTGCTAATTCCAACCCAGGCTGAGTCATGGCGCCAGCTTGTGCGTGTGGTCCAGGGCTATTGCTGACTCCTTCAGAGAGGCCCTAAAAACTCACTGCCCAGATGGATTTCTTTAAAAATTGCAGCCAGCCAGATCTACTTTCCCCAGGAAGTAGCCCCTTCTGCCAGCCAGGCTTCTCCTGTCCTCCCAGACGCTTCTAGAATTCTCCTTCCCTCCTTCCATGGCTCCCCGTCCATTCAAAATTTCCCCTGGACCTCCGGGGACCCCCAGCTCTTCCTCCCCCTCATCTCTGTGGCCTGATGGCCTGGCTCTCTCCTAAGGACACGGCTTCCCTTTGTGCCTTCTCAGGTGGAAGCTGCCCTTTCCTCTCAGGCTTTAAGCTCAGGAAGCAGATGGCAGCCTCCGGATCAGCAAGCCATTATTAAGCCCTGCCCTATCTCACTGTCTCAGCCCTGTTCCAGTGGGGCTCCTGCCACCTACTCTACACGGTGCTGTGGAGTTCTCGGTGCTGCCATGGATCCGTCTTGTTCACAGAAGACCTCACTCTCCCTATTAACAGCTGCAAACTTAAATGTCATCACATCTGGGATGATGTCACATCCCCAGGGACCACCCTCCCAACAGCTTGGTCACTCTACTGTAGGCCCCCATTCCACAGCCACCCCTTGAACCTGGTCATTTCAGAACTACCCCACCTCTGGAATGTTAGATCCAAATTTCCTGTGGGTGGATTACAACTCCACGCGCTTCATGCTCTCCCCAGCCTTTCAAACTACAACTGCCTGTGACAGCGCTGGTCCACTGAGAAACCCTTGGCTTTTTCTTTTCTCCTCATATTGGCCCTTTCTGTTTTCCATTCCATCCTGGGCCAGCCTGGGTCCATGTTCCACTTCTTCTCATCACTCTTGCTTCGTCTCCCAGGCTGGAGTGTGGTGGTGTGGTCTCAGCTCACTGCAACCTCTGCCTCCTGGGTTCAAGCGATTCTCCCACCTCAGCCTCCCATGTATTAATAGCTGTAGCTGGGATCACAGGTGCCAGCCAACAATGCTGGGCTAATTTTTGTATTTTTAATAGAGACGGGGTTTCTTCCATGTTGGCCAGGCTGGTCTTGAACTCCTGAGCTCAAAGTGATCTGCCCGCGTTGGTGTCCTAAAGTGCTGGGATTACAGGAGTGAGCAACTGTGCCTGGCCTCTTTTAATCGCTCTTATACGAACAGCCTCATCTCTGTGGCCCCCTTGTCTTTTCATGACTCCCCTTTGGCATAAGCCCCAGCTCAAAGAGAATTCAATTATTTGCTTTTTCTGCACCCATATCTAGCATTCTGGGCACCACTGGAGAAAAATCACACAGCTGCAGAGACCGAGGGGACTACACAGTCATGGCCTCCATCACACCAAGTTTTCAACATGGCCCAGAATTTTCTCTTTCCTTAGCTCTCTCTCTAGAGCTCGCCATTAGCTCTTTCGGACTTCTCTACTTTTTTCAATACAGCACCTTCCCCAGCATCTCCCTGCATATTCTCAGTGGATAACATCACGAGAAAATAAGACATTTGGCAGAAATTCCATCAATATCCTGCTGCCAGATTTTGTCCTTTCCTCCTTTGCTCCCTGGTCACAATGGGAGAGGATCCAGGTGTCCCTCCTAGGAACTTAGGCTAACACCTTCAAGTACATTAGGCCCACTCTCTTTCCACCTGCCCGAAAACCTCATTCAATTGATTTTCCATGCCCTTCTGTCTAATTTTCCACTTTCCCCTGTCTACTGGCTTCTTCTCATTAGCATTTAAACATGTTTGAGATTCACTCTTTAAAAACAAAACAAAAATCCTCTCCCTTGTCCTCATATCCTTATCTCAGTCTCCCTGCCTTCATTCTCTGTTGCTTATGTAACATATTACCTCGAAATTTAGCAGCATAAAACAACAAACATAAAACAATAAACAAGGCTGGGTGCAGTGGCTCGTGTCTGTAATGCCAGCACTTTGGGAGGCTGAAGTGGGCAAGATTGCTCTAGCTCAGGATTTCGAGGCCAGCCTGGGCAACATGGCGAAACCCTGTCTCAACAAAAAATACAAAAAAAATTTAGCTGGTCTTGGTGGCACATGCCTGTAGTCCTAGCTACTCGGAAGGCTGAGGCAGGAGGATTGCTTGAGCCTGGAAGATCAAGGCTGCAGTGGGCCATGGTCACACCACTGCACTCCAGCCTGGATGACAGAGTGAGACCATGTCTCAAAAGAAAAAAAAATTCTGAGGGTCAGGCATCAGGAAGTAGCTAGGCAAGATGGCTAAGGTCCCTTTCATGAGGCTGCAGTCAAGAGGGGGGCTGCAGTTTCCTGAAGGTTTGACTGGAGCTGGAAGATCTGTTTCCAACATGGTTCACACATGTGGCTATTGGCAATAAGCCTTAATTCCTTGCCATGTGGGCCTTATCACATGCAGCAAGCTTCCTGCAGAGTGACTGATCAGACAGAAAGAGGCTAAAACGGAAGCTACGATGTATTTTTTTTTTTTTTTTTTTTTGAGACGGAGTCTCGCCCTTGTCACCCAGCCTGGAGTGCAATGGCGTGATCTCAGCTCACTGCAACCTCCGTCTCCTGGGTTCAAGTGATTCTCCTGCCTCAGCCTCCCGTGCAGCTGGGATTACAGGCGCCCGACACCACGCCTGGCTAATTTTGTATTTTTAGTGGAGATGGGGTTTCTCCATGTTGGCCAGGCTGGTCTCGAACTCCCAACCTCAGGTGATCCGCCCGCCTTGGCCTCCCAAAGTGCTGGGATTACAGGCGTGAGCCACCGCGCCTGGCCGCTACAATGTATTTTATACAGATCATCCCTGACTTACAATGGTTCCGCTTAAAATTTTCAACTTTACAATGGTGCAAAAATAATATGCATTAAGTAGAAATCATACTTCGAATTTTGAATTTTGATCTTTTCATAGGCTGGAAATACACGGTATGATACTCTCTTGTGATGCTGGACAGTAGTAGTAAGTGCTAGCTCCCAGCAGCCATGCAATCACAAGGGTAAACAGCCAATACTCGGCCAGGCACTGGTGGCTCACACCTATAATCCCAGCACTTTGGGAGGCCGAAGCAGGCGGATCACTTGAGGCCAGGAGTTCGAGACCAGCCTGAGCAACATGGAGAAACCCTGTCTCTACTAAAAATACAAAAACTAGGCAAGCGTGGTGGCACACACCTGTAATCCCAGCTACTCGGGTGGCTGAAGTACTAGAATTGCTTGAACCTGGGAGGTGGAGGTTGCAGTGAGCCGAGTTCACACCACTGCACTCCAGCCTGGGGACAGAGTGAGACTCTGTCTCAAAAACAAAACAAAACAAAAAACAATCAATACTCTGTGGTGTGCTGTGTTGCAGGATGATTTTGCCTAACTGTAGGCTAACATAAGTGTTCGAAGCACACTTAATGTAGGCTACATTGGCCAGGCACCGTGGCTCACTCCTGTAATACCAGCACTTTGGGAGGCTGAGGTGGGTGGATCACCTGAGGTCAGGAGTTCGAGACCAGCCTGGCCAACATAGTGAAACTGCATCTCTACTAAAAATACAAAAATTAGCCAGGTGTGGTGGTGCATGCCTGTAGTTCCAGCTACTTGGGAGGCTGAGGCAGGATAATCACTTGAATCCGGGAGGCGGAGGTTACAGTGAGCTGTGATCACACCACTGCACTCCAGCCTGAATGACAGAATGAGACTCTATCTCAAAAGAAAAAAAAAAAAAGTAGGCTAGGCTAAGCTATGAGTTTGGTAGGTTAGGTGTGTTAAATGCCCAGGCTGGAGTGCAGTGGTATGATCATGGCTCACTGCAGCCCTGAACTCCTGGGTTCCAGTAATCCTCCTGCCTCAGCTTCCCAAGTAGATAGGACTATAGATGTGTGCCATCATGCTTGGCTAATTTTTGTATTTTTTATAGAGACAGAGTTTTACTATGTTGCCCAGGCTGGTCTTGAACTCCTGAACTCAAGCAATCCTCCCACGTCAGCCTCCCAAAGTGCTGGGATTACAGGTGTGAGCCATTATTCCTAGCCTAAATGCATTTTTGACTTATGATATTTTCCACTTATGATGGGTTTATTGGAATGTAACCCTCTCATGAGTCAAGGAGCAACTGTACTTGAATCTTGGAAGTGACAGTCCATCCCTTCTGCTGTTTTCTATTGGGCACACAGACCAACTCCAATACAATGTGGCAGGGAACTAACAAGGCTGAGAATACCAAGATGTCAGATCACGGGGGGCATTTGCAGGCTGGCAACCATGCTTTCCTTCACAGCCAGACTTCTTGAGAGAGTCATGCACATTGCCTGCCTCCACATTTTGCTCTCTTCATTCAGACTGCTCTCCCTGGGTCTCCAGTAACTTCCTTGTTTTGAAATCCAGTGGCCACTTCTCAGTCCTTATCATATGTGGCTTCCCTGCAACACTCCACATTGGGCACTCCCTCCCTAGCTAAACACTTCTTCCTTGGCTCCTGTGCCCTCACAGGCTCCTGGAGTTCCTTTGCCTTTTGCCCCTCCACGGCTGTAGTCACAAGCTTCTCTTTACTATCTGTCCATCCCTGAAGGGTTGGAGCAGCTCAGGGTTCTGCAGAGTGTCCCTTCTTTGCCTATGGTGGATGAGGCTGGCATGATCTGGCCTCTGCTAACCTTGTCTTCTGCCACTCCTGCACACCAAACCCTCCATGCCAACCCCATAGAGCGTCCCATGGTTCCTGACCTTTTCCCACTGTTGTCAGTTCAGATCAGCACTTTGAGGCTACTCTTTGTCCAGTCTTGGATTCCTCAGCTAAAAGACGAGGGAAGAGGCCTTAAGAAGAAGTACGGATACAGCCGTAATTAAAGAGGAAAGCAACTGAGATCCATCAACCTTAGATGGAGAAGCCTAAGGGGTGATTTGATTATGGTTTTCAAGCCTAAGGGGGCCCTTTGCCTTAAGAAATATGAACGACTGCTCTGTCTCCTTTAAAGACAAAATAGAAAAAGGTTAAGTTTTAGTCATGACAGAAATGACAGATCCAGGTTAGGGAAGAGAAGCATTAAATGCCAGGAATTAGCTAGAGCAACGTGCAATCTGATCAGCCTGCTTTAGAAAGGAGGCTAGGTTTCTGCACATCTGAGATGATTGTTGGGTAGACTGAACTAAGGGTAGGCTGATGAACGGGGCAACTCACCAAGCCTCAGGATCTACGCTGCTGCATAAGCAGCAAGTCTGAGGTAGAGCTGGGCTCAGAGACCAATTCCTTGTCCATTTCCAGCAATGGGGTCTGACCGTGGCAACCCTTGGGCTGCAGAATGGGTTTGTTCTGGCCTGTAGGGTCAAAGCAGGAGTCTAGCTACTCCTGCTTGGTTATACCTGCCCTGAAAGAGGCCAGAGGGTAGGGTTGTGGGTAGGGAGTAAAAAAGGGTGTAGGTTGGTATTTAGAAGAGTGGCACAATCAGGGGGAATAACCTTGGCTAAGGAGCTGGTTGGTATATCACCTCCTTCAGGAAGCCCTCCCTGATGCACCCATACTGGCTTAAGGCTCCTCCTCTGTGCTCCCACACCCCTGTGCTACCTTGGTCCCTAAATGAATCCTATGGTATTGAGATGATCTAAGGATTTCAGTTAGTCCTCGCCAAACTGTGAGCTCTTTGGTGGCAAGAACTATGTTTCATTGATGGCTGTTTCAGGTCTGGCACAGGGTATACGTTGTGGAAGTGCTGGGTAAACGGGTCTTAACTAATTGACCTAGGGAATAAATGCATTGCTCTGGGAGACTGTACTACATTATCCCCAGCGGCAGCTTCAGAATAACCCAGCAGAAAGCTCCGGCTTTCTGGAACCACACATTTCAATGGGACAACCGAAGAGATGACCCCAGGAAATCTGGGCTTTCGTCTCTTCTCAGCCACTTATTAGCAGTATGGCCTGGTTAGCACGTAACAATCCCCTCCCTGTCCCTCGGTTTCCTCCTCTACCAAATGCGAGCCATGGTCCCACAGATTCACAGGGTTGTCTTGAAAATGGAATGAGACCATGGGTGTGCAGGCAGTGAAAACATCTTCAGAAAGGTCTTTAAGACTTACACAGAGGTAAGGAGTTATTAATAGCCTCATTATTATTCTTACCCAGAATGCCCATGGCAAAGCAGCATGTGGCAGCCCCAGCCCCCGCACCCCACCCTTCCATACTATTTCTGTACCTGGAAAGCAGGTTCTTGGAGGGATCGTCCCCGTGTGGGAAGAGGGTGAATGCCGGGCAAACCTGCCTCCACTGGCTCTCCAGCCTGCTCCTCCCTGGGCACTCTCCGCAAACCCTGTGATTCAGGAAGCGTGGCCGACCCTGGCCCACCACCCATCTGGAGGGCTTTGGATGGCGTCTGTCTCTGTCACTTCATTTGGTGCAGTAGTGGTGCTGGTGAGGTACTGAGGGGAGCCCCTAGAGTGGTCAGGACAAGTCTCATCACTTGGGCTAAATCCTGGGGCAAGCTGTCTTCCTGGGGACCTCTGGTCCACCTTCTTTAGACCCACTTGATTCAGAGTTCAGTTAGGCCCAGGCACGAAAGGAAGCAGCTTTCATGCTGATTGCACATTTCTAAGTGAGCAGCTCAAGTTGGCTCATCCTACCTCTCCTCCCTCTTTTCTTCCAATGGCCCCACCATTGCCTGGAGAGTGGAGAGCTCTGGGCAGGAGTAGGAACAGATCCAGGTGTTTCTCCTCCCCAACACCTCACTTCCTTGCCATGTGAGTGTGATGCTTGTCAACATCAGCTGGCACACACCAGGGAGCAGCAGAGAGATAGAAGTATCCCAGAGAAAGGAGGAGAAAATCAGATATGTGGGTGGGTGAAGGGTGACCCCATCTTCCATAAAGCCCTGGAGGCAACATCCAGGTTCTGACAGCCAGCAGAATCCCCCAGGGTATAAGCCCCAGGACTCCCAGTGGAGGGCCTGATCTCCCCAATCCTGGGCCTCATCTTTCAGCTCCCGTTGGCCCTCACCCTAACCTGTGAACATCAACATGAGGGCCGAACAGATCCATAGAAGTGGGGTCTTCAGGCTTTGGGAATAATCAAAGCCCTAGGGTCAGCAGAGCAGTGGATACAGAGGAGAAAAAGCCAGCAGAATCTATCTGCAGGTCAGGGAAGACTGGAGCCTGGAGTGAGGTGTCAGACCAAAGCTCCACCAGCCCAGTCCAAGGATCTCTCCACAGGAGGAAGGCCAGCAGCTCTCATAGGAATGGTCCACTATCAGAGAAACGCAGCCTGATTGCTTTGAGGAGATCTCCTAACTCGGCTTAGCTCCCCCTTCCCATTCGGCCAGCCAGGTCTGTGCGCTGCTGACTTAAAACGCTGCCCTCAATTCTATCTTTAGCTCTGGCTGCTGGGAGCCTGAGTGACAGGGAGGGTGGGGGCTTGTGCTGGGGGTGGGAAAAATTTGCAGCTACCAGGTTTCCTGAGAACGTGGCATTGATTGCAAGGAGCAGGGCCCATGTTATAATCACAGAATCATCTGTGACCAGTGCAATGGAAAGCACAGAACTCCACGGAGAATGGTTGGGTGGGTGGATAGATGGATGGATAGATAAATGGATGCATCCATGCATAGACGGAGCAGAGGCCCCAGGGAAAGGATGAGAACAGGGCCAATTGGTCCATTGACCAAGGCATGGACCCTGAAGGAACTCTGCATGATATTAGGCAAATGACTTCCCCTGCTGGCCTCAGTTTCTTCATTTGTAAGAGGGGACGAGATAAGTGGTTTTCAGGCTCCCTCCAAGGGCCATCACCACTGCCTCCACCACCACATCTCCTCCCCACCCTCGCCCTTCACGAACAAGGGGCTGCTGCCGGGCTTGAGCTGGGAGGAAGGGAAGCGATGGCTCCACAGGGCTCTCCTCCCGCTTCCATCCCGCTGCTCATTGGTATCAACCCTGAGCATTGAGCTTCCTGGAAAAAATTCTGTTAGACAAAAGGTCCGGTGGCTAAAGAGTGTGATAACCACTGGGTTAAACAACCTTAAAGGTTTCTTCTGGCTTCTGGAGCCCCTTGGAAGCCATTGCTCAATCACACATTGGAAATGTTTGGGTTGCTATGGATGGCTCCAGGGGTGACACCAGAATTAACACAAGTTTTCCTGGAGACGGGAATAACGAAGACCCCCAGATTTTACCCTTCTTTCCTCTCCCTCAGAAACCCCTCACACTTCACAAGGGAGAATTCCTTGGGCCATGTTGACTGCAGAATGTTTCCAGGTTACTGGCCTTGGGTGGAGAGGTGGGATTCTGTGTAAATGCAGTTTTCTCACACTTTTTTCATTAATGGGTCACCGTGTTATTTCCTTTAAAATTTTAATTTGTAGTAGAGACAGGGTCTTGCTATATTGCCCAGGCTGGTCTTAAACTCCTTGGCTCAAGTGATCCTCCCACCTTGGTCTCCCAAAGTGCTGGGATTACGGGTGTGAGCCACTGTGCCCAGCCTGTTATTTCCTTTCAGAAGCTTGAGTGTTGCCCACTCTGTCCTTCCCAGTATAAGGGTCCTGGTTGGGGGTGGAGTGAAGAGTCAGGTTCTAAAACGAGGGCTGAGAAGGGGCAATGTCCAAGTCAGTTGCGCTCCCACCTACCTTAGGCAGAAGCTCAGTACCTTTTCAGCCCCAGGAGAGGGGATAGGGGGCTCAGATTATGAAGTTCCCCTCCACCTCCCAGAGCAGCTCAGTTTCCCAAGTGCATTCAGACTTGGCCAAATGAAATTGCCTTTTGCAGGAGGTGGCAAGACTAGTCCATCAACTGCTTCTCATCAGGACTGATATGAAAATCCCTTATCTGAGCAATAAAACACTGGCAAGCTCCCATTCAGCCAAATATTTTTTCCAATAAGAGAAAGTGAAGTGCCCAAGAAAGGATGAAGAGGGATTGGGGGAAAGCCCTGGCAGGGCAGTAGGAGCACGGATTGAAAGGGGCTGATGGGGGGTGTGACCCAAACCCCCAGCCAGGCCCAGGGGAGAAGTGAGTGGAACTGACGTGGAGCTGGAGAGGAGACTGCAGGCAGACACAGTTCAGAGAAAGGTGCCAGGAGAGGGAAGTGGAGTCAGATCCACCCATCCCCTGTCCATCCTAAGGTGGCAGGACCCCACGGCACAGCAGGCCTTTGTCTGAGGTCCCACAGTCGGGGGGGATCTAGTGGCCTAGCGTCCTGGGGATCTGGATGCAGCTTAGAGTGCAGATCCATGGAGCCCAGGGAAAGAGGCCATTGGCAAGGCAGGAAGGCTCCCTGTGGAGAGGGAAGCTGGGCCCACCAAACTCCTCGTCCTTTCTTTTGGCCTGACCTATGAAAGGAATGGGGTGTGAGTAGACCTTGGGTGAGTTACTTTAGCCCCCCGTGCCTCCATTTCCTCCCTTGTTAGATGGAGAATCTGCCTCCATCACAAAGATGTTCTAATCCAATCTGATGACAAACGTGAAGGTTTTTCTTTTGAAATAGTAGAACTGCTTCACAGGCATTACTCGTGGCCGGAAGGCTGCGGTCTAGCGGCCTGCTCTTTGCTACTTTTGGGCTCTCTTCTTTCTGCTCTTATGGATTTGCACCTGGGAAGGCCAGGGCCTCTGTCTCTCCCTCATTTGACCTTCCCTTTACCTTCCTACTTCCTTCTTGGGGACATTCTGCTCCCACTCCTTTTTTCCCACAATCTTTATCCTGGCCACCCTCTGGCAACGAACTCCCAATAAGGCAAATGTTCCTGCATCGACCCTGTGCTCCAGCCTCTCAGGCCCAGCTCTTCCCCCACACACTCTGCAGCGGGATCACGATCCCCCTGCTTGGAAACCTGCTGCTGTGTGCTCAGGTGTGCATCCCACATCGTGCCTGAGTCACTCATCGAGGACTTGCGTGGGCCCACTCACCTCCCACTGACCCAGCCACCCCACGCAGCAGTCTTGTAGGACGTGGCCTTTCTGTAGATAGTCAGCTTTACCTCCTCCTGCTTCCAAACCATCGCCTCACCCACCACCCTCCATGTCCTACCCTTTATCTCTGCTAAATCAAGTAAATAGCCTTTGAATAATTGTCTATCTCCTCCCCTCCAGGAAACCTTCCCCAAATAACCTCACTGTATCTTGTCTTCCCTTCGCTTGGACACCTTCTGGTTTATCACAGGATTGGTATCTCTGCAGTGTGAAGTGTGTGTCTGTGTGTCCTGTCAAGGCCCTTGGGGGTCATCCTTCCCAAAGGGGCCATACCAACTGGCTCCCCATGGTGAGGTTATATGGGCTGCAGACCGACTGCAGCCTCATTGTGTAGGAAGAGAACCAGGTCAGGTTTGGTGTCTAGAAGATGGCAGGACGGCACCCAGTGCAGTGGCTGCAGTAACCTTTATGACAGTGACACGTCCCAGAGCCTTTTCATGTCCTTTGTAGGGACATGGATGAAGCTGGAAACCATCATTCTCAGCAAACTATCGCAAGGACAGAAAACCAAACACCGCATGTTCTCACTCATAGGTGGGAATTGAACAATGAAAACACTTGGACACAGGGTGGGGAACATCACACACCGGGGCCTGTCGTGGGGCGGGGGGAGGTGGGAGGGGGGAGGGACAGCATTAGGAGAAATACCTAATGTAAATGACGAGTTAATGGTGCAGCACACCAACATGGCATATGTATACATATATAACAAACCTGCATGTTGTGCACATGTACCCTAGAACTAAAAGTATAATTTAAAAAAAAAAGAAGAAGAAAATGTGGCCACATGGCTTTCTCCTCTAACCCTAGACTGCAGCAGGCATCGCCTGAAATTGTAGATGAGGTGCAGAGGTCGTCACCTGTCGCCTGAAGGGTGGTTTCGATTGTTTGTGTTCCTGCTCATTGCTAAGGGATAAAGGCTCAGGGGCTACTTATGCTCACAGATTGGGCTCAGCACACAGTCCTGACCTATTTTGTGGCTTTAAATTCAGAGATGCCAAGAACACTGTGTTTTTGCTGCTAAATCTGGCAACTTAACCCACAGTAACCTTTAGGTGCTTTCCAACCCTGGAATGTCTTTGCTTATTGTTCTGAGTGGAAAATGAAAACCCTCTCTGCCAGCAATTAATTCACAGAAATAAACAGGATTTCTGCTTTTCGTGACAAAGACAGTCCCGGAATGCCAATCTTAGGGCTGCCAGATTGCAATTTCAAGTGGGTGCAGTCAACATGGTTACAACCTGCAGGTGATTTATCGAGAAGGTTATGAGAAAAGGAGAAAACGCAGTCAGGAAAGGAGAAAACACAGTCAGGAGGAAGTGGAGAAAGGCATTGTCTAGGAGTTCTTGTACTCATCTCTAACTTCTCTGGCAACAAGTCTCTGTGCCCTTGGCCTTCTACCTTCCCTTTATTTTTTTAATTGCCGATGATTCTTGTTTTTTCACTCTGTTCTATTTGACTTACTTCCAGCCCTTTCCTGACATGGGTGCAGCCTGGCCCCTGCTTCCAAGCCACATCCCTGCCTGATGGCATCTCTAAAGCATTTGTCACCCAGAACCCTTGGCTTGCTGCATTTTGCCTGTGGGTCTGGTCCCTTCATCTAAGAGCTGCTTCTGGGGTGGTTGACTGGATACACTCTAGAAACAACATCCAGACTGCAGAAGCGACCTCACTCCTTCTCCTTCCCTGGATACTGAATGAATAGGGACATGAGGCATTGGAAATGAAGGGGGCAGGCATAGAGCTGAGACACAGACTGGCTGAGAAGCTGGAAGGATTTGCTCAGGTAGAAAGAGTGGCATGGGTTTGGGGGTGGAGGCTCTGAGTGGCACCAGCCAGGGACCATTAGAGATTATGTTGGGGGAGTTAAAAGCAGTGATTAAGTCTGAGAACACTGTCTCCTCCATCTCAGCCCCTGCTGAAAATCAATCCTTGTAATCACTGCTCCTATCACCACTGCTGCTCTTCAAGGCTCAGTGCAATAGTTTGTTAGGTAGATTAGGAGAGAAGAGAAAGGACCCACTGGTCTTCCTCAGACGCCTGCTTTTCCAACATCCTGCTTCTACTGCCTGCCTCTGAGAACTTCGCTGTTTAGGGCTTTGCAGTTTGGATGCTTATCTTTCTCAAGACTTTATCTGCGCTGATCTCAGGGGTTCCCTGGGCCGGACAGTGAGCAAGTATTTGTTGTGCATGGTTTCAAGGTGCCTAGTGTTAAAAACGGACACAGCCCCATCTTCAAGGAGCTCACAGTTGCTCCTGGAGTCAAGATAAACACAGATAACAATGGAAACCTGCAGAGAAACTAGAGAATAATTTCCTTTAGGCAATCACTGGAAGCTAAATGTTCTTCGTACTTTCTGCTTTCATCTTACTCTTGGTACCTCCCCATCGCCTCCCTCACGATTCCATCCTGGAGTAGTTTAGACACAACACCCTGCAGAGCTTGATCCTCTTGATCCTCTGCAGAGAGACACAGAAGTAGCACCAACTCTCTCTGGAGGAGTGGCCGGCAGAGGAATCTTGATAATAAAGTCTAATTAACAGGCCAGGTATGGTGGCTCATACCTATAATACAACACTGTGAGGCTGAAGCGGATGGATCACTTGAGCCCAGGAGTTCAAGACCAGCCTGAGCAACATGTCAAAACTCCGTCTCTACAAAAGAATACAAAAATTAGCCAGGTGTGATGGCGCACACCTGAAGTCTCAGCTACTTGGGGGACTGAGGCTGGAGGATTGCTTGAACTTGGGAGGTTGAGGCTACAGTGAGCTGTGTTCACATCACTGCACTCCAGCCTGGGTGACAACATAAGACCCTATCTCTCTCTCTCTCTCTCTCTCTCTCACACACACACACACACACACACACACACAATCCTCACAATTTGCGGACCAAACTAAGAGTGAGTTGTTTGCTATGGATTCAATTCAACATTTAATGTGCAACGATAGTGCACCCAGGGCATTGTGCTAGGTCTTAGCAGGAGTGGTTGGTGGTACAAAAATGAGCAAGAGAAGTTCTGTCTCTAAAGAATGTGTCCTCCATGTGTTTCTAATATTACTTGATTTCCAAAACTTCAATTCATACAGGATCCTTTGGAGGTACCCATGCTTCTCTAACTCTCTTCCTGAACTACCACTGAAGTCATAGCATTAACATATTTAAAATCTCAGATGAATTTTTGTAATCATACGAAATTTATTATCTACTCTATATTGGTATTGGTTTCGATATAAAATGATCCTCCTCTTCCCCAACCTCATACTCCTCAAGTTCTACTTATAACACTGAAGCAGCAGGAAAACGGACTAATTGTATCCCATCTTTTGTATCCCTGGCATACTATCTTACACCCAAGGAACACAAGTACCCCTGAGAATCAGAGTTATAGATACTCAATACCTATTTATTGATTTCGAAACCCAGAGAGGTGTAAGATACCAGGGCCTTGGAATTCTCCCTCTCTCCCTCTACATTTTTCCTTTCTTCACCCTCTAGTCCTTCATGCCTTCTGGTCTGGGACACCCCTCCCCTGGCTTACCTTCTTTCTGCACATTTCTTACAGGGGCTCCCTGTTTGGTTCTGGTCTTTGTTTTTGCATTTGGCATTGTTTTAGTTTTGAACACAGAACCATTTAGGCCCAAGGCAAATGGTGGCCCAAAAAAGATAATTAACCATTCTATTAAGTAATTCTCTCGAAAACCACATATAGGTCTGCTCCGTGGACTAATAGCTGTGCTGGACAGTGGGAGTACAGTGATGAACAAAATGGAAATGTTGTCTTTCCCAAAGATGCCTTCAAGGGACTGGGAAAGCCAGACATTGATCAAATAATTATACCAGTATATAGTGTTGAATTGTGCCATGAAGGGAGAGAACGGAATGCTATGAAAATGTATAGCAAAGTGTTTGATCTGATCTGGGGGAGGTGGTCAGGGAAGGCTTCCTGGAGGAAGAGACATTGCAGGAGAAATGAGGATGAGTAGGAGTTAACTAAATGAAAAGGGGTTATGGGGCAGCATTTCAGGCGGCAGAGCAGCATGTGTAAGAGTCCTGTGGCTGACGGAAGGAAGTATAGCCAATTTGAGGAACTGAAAGGAGACCGACATGGCTAGAGCATAGACAGAGAAAGAAGTGGTGTAATGTGGGCTGGAGAGTCAGAGGAGGGGGGCGGAATTCTAAAATCCAAATAGATCATGATAGCTGGGTATACACTAGGGTCGGGACATCACCAAGTATGCTTACTCAGGTCCAGAGTAAATTAAGTAGGAGGAACTTTAAATGAAACCAAATTAACCAAGACCAGTAATTCAGGAGGAGGTAAATTCACCATAAGAAATACTCCAGGCTGGGCGTGGTGGCTCATGCTTGTAATCTCAGCACTTTGGGAGCCTGAGGCAGGTGGATAACTTGAGGTCAGGAGTTTGAGACTAGCCTGGCCAATATAGTGATACCCCGTCTCTACTGAAATGCAAAAATTAGCTGGGTGTGGTGGCAGGTGCCTGTAATCCTAGCTACTTGCGAGGCTGAGGCAGGAGAATCACTTGAACTCGGAAGGCGGAGGTTGCAGTGAGATCAGATCATGCCACTGCACTCTAGCCTGGGCGACAGAGTGAGATTCCATATCAAAAATAAATAAATAAATAAATACATAAATACTCCAAAAAAATCTCAGAAGATATGTTGGCTGAATGAATGATGGATAAAGACCTAGTACATGATTATGTGTCTCCATTTCCAGCCACTTTCTAAGCAGAGGCCTGACCTGGCTCTGCCTCTTCCAGAGCAAATCACCTCAGTACTCTTCCTTTTTGTTGCCATGGCATTCTGTACATGTGACTGTCATGGCTTTGTCCCACTGGATTGCAGTGGTGGTTTGCTGCTAGCTTCTCTCATTAGACTCTAAGCTCCTTGAAGGCAAGGACCATGCCTTACTCATTTTTTCATTCCCAGTGCCCAGCACAGTGCCTGGCACATAATAGGTGCTCAGTAAGTATTGGTTGAAGGAATGCATACTATCCTGTCCATATAAATTCCACCAGACTTCATGATGACACAAGTGTACAGCTGCCTAGGCCTCCTATACCCTCAGAACTAGAAGCCAACATTTCAGGAGAGCCAGCTGCATTACAGGCCTGTTTTGTAGTCAAAGAAAGGCATTCACTGAGTCAGTCTCAACCTTGTTCTTCTGGTGACCAAATCCGGGACCTTGTTTTCCTTGTGAGGTTTTCTGTGGGTGTGCCCAGACAGCTCATCAAGCCAATGGGATCTAAGTAGGAAAATCCAGCGGGTTAACTGCTAGTCCTCTGCACTAGCCTATGATATTAATATTCCCAGTATGAATAGCCTTTGTATTTCCAAGCTACACGTGCACATCCATTGTTTCCTTTTGTCTATGCAACACCTCTATGAGGTATTTAGCTGAAAGAGGTTAAATGGTTGATTCATGGTCCCATGGCAAGTCAGTCAGGCCCGAAGGCTTTTTCTCCTACATTCCCCTGCCTTACTCCCTACCCCAGAACTTTCTCTGTTACCCACCTTGAAAGGAGATGGTTCTCAGTGGCCACTGTCTGGGAGATGCTCTGTGTAGCTCTTTGGGCCTTGTTCCTGCCGAGCCAAGCCTTGGCAAGCTCTGGTGGGAAGCTGAGGGGGTTGGCCAGGAACTTCAGAGATTCGGTGTATGGGGAGAGAGAGTTGCATAAGCCAGGTCTGCTTTCTGTCTTTCTCCCAGAGGCAACCTGATGCAACTTGCAACTACAGAGCCATCTTCATGGCTTCTTGCTTCAGCCAGAGCAATCAGGAGGGAGAGGCAGGCTGAACTGAAGACAGCAGCCAGGAGGGGAGGAGGAGCCATTTCCGCCTGAGCCCAGGGCCAGGGAGCCTTCAGGCTGGAGACAAGCTGGTGTCAATGAATCCTAGAGACAGACGACAGCTGGCTTCTAGAAGATGTGCGCCCTGGCCCTGCTCTGGAGCTGCCCACTCAGGATGGGGCAACGCTGTGCCATTCTTCAGGAGAATGAAGCCTAGCCCACTGTTACTCTTTTCTCCCATTTGGAGACAAGGCTGCTATAGGGTTAAATGGTCTGATCCAAAACCTACAGAAAAAAGACGTTTTTCCCTATTAAAAAAATTCATTAAACAATTGCTGAGTTCTAGGCATTTATTGAAAGATGAAAGGGTAGTCTCTATTCTCAAGATGTTTACAGTCTAGTAGGAAGGTAAGCGGACACATAAAAATCATACATGGAAAAGAATGTGGTTAAGTGTCTTAAAAAGAGAGGGTTAGAATCTGGCTTAATGAAGGCAAACTAGAGGGTGGCATCAGAGAGGCCATCAGTCTTGAAAGGCACCTGGAATTAAATTTGGAAGACAAATGCATGGCAAATGCCTATGATTCTAGGCCACTGAGCAGTTTCCATGGCTGCAACCTTCCTTTTTTATCTAGGATGATAATAATAATACTAACGACCTTTCTCAGGTACTTATTATGCATCAGGTACTGCACTGAGCACTTTGCATCCCCCACCTTATGTCATCATTAGAACCACCTGAGGTGGGTATATTCTTATCATCCTATTTTACAGCTGAGGAAATTAAGGCCCTAGGAGGTTAAGGAACTCATCCAAAGTCAAGCAGCTGGAAAAAGTTGGAGGTGAGATATAAACTCAGCTTGTATTTAACATTTTAAATGTTACAGAAATCTGTAAACAACTACTGCTTCCAAAAGTGAAAACCTCCCCACAGATTCTGGGGAAGTGCTCAATTGTCCTGTGGAGCAGTCCAAGTTCTAGTGGCATCTCTCTCTCTCTTTCTCTGATGTCAGGCTCTTAGACTCTGAAGCTCCTGGGAGGGTCTGAGACTAACAATTCCAGGCAGGAAAAAGGCAAGATTAGGAGAAAAAAAATCAGCATCACACATCTCAGAATTCTGGAGAACCAAGTGAAAGTCTCCTGGGCCAAACATATCTGAAATGGTCTCTAAAGCAAATGTCTTGGCCTTAGTCTCCATCCTAAGCCTCTCTGGAGTTCGGAGATTTTCCCCGCCCTCACAATATGAGTAACTAGAAAGCGATTCGTCTGTGTCCATTTGCCAGTGGTTCTTCAACTTCCTTTCAGCGTCTCAATGCATCATAAGCTGTTAGTCCTGACAGAGGCTTTAGTGATTAGTCCAATCCCTTCAATTCGTACATTACACATTAACAGTGGTTAATGGAAGAGCTTCTGGGATGTTTTCTCTTTGTTTTAGTAAAAAAATCATCTTACCACTAAACACTAATGTGAGAGTTACTTTGATTGCAAAACAGAAAAGAATCTTACAACCATTGTGTGTGTACACTGAGAATCTCCATCAAACCTCATCTTTCCTATGTTGATCCATTTGCAGTACCCCCCTTTGTGGCAGAGGCATATGAGTGGTTGAGGGTGTAGTGGGCAGAGCAATGCATTTCTCCAGCGCTGAGAACAGTCTGCTGCTGCTGGCCTGCTCTCTGCTTTTTGATCTGGCACACCCAGCAGCTCTGCCATGTTCAAGGCCAGCAGCCATCCATTTGTCTGCCAGGCTCCTTCTTGGCCTTACCCACTGGCAGTCAGAGCTAAGCTGATCTTTCTGCCTGCTGGCTGCTTATCTGGGACATATGATTTGTGGAGGAGGGCCTGCTAGAAGGGAGCCGTCCTTCTCCAAGCCCCTGCAGGTGAGGGGGAGCCGCACTGACATGCCACGTCCGCTCCAGAATCTCAGGCTCTTAGTCTCCATTTGCAACTGCAAACACCTGTGCTCTGTGGCTAGCATTGGGCAGAGAGCAGAGAACAGGCAGGGGAACACCTGCAGAAAGTAGAAGAGGTCACTGTTCTTCTGCCCCAGTCGAGAGGAGCTGGCCGGATCCACTTACCCACATTGCCCACCCTCTTCCAGGACCCTTGAGCCACCTTATGCAGGCCATCTCCTGGTCTCCGCCCTCCCCTCCACCCCTTTTTAGGAACCAAACCCCTGGTTTGGAGAGCCTGGTAGGTTCCCATAGCAATGGGCCTTTTAGCTGTTTCCATGGCAACCAACACCCAGACCATTTAGTTGCTAGTCAACTGACAGCTGTAAGTGAATCGGATTCAGTTTAGAATCTAGGGATAGGCTGAGGAATTCTCTTCAGAGAAAAAGACACAACCACCCAAAATGACTCAAATCCTTCAAAGACTTTCAGGCAACATCTATGGAGATCCAGAGCCACTTTTACTTTGGGTCACTCAACCCTGTCTCCCCCCAGCCCCATTCCCAACACACACACACACACACACACACACTCAACCCTGTCTCCCCCCAGCCCCATTCCCAACACACACACACACCCACCCTTGCCTGAGTGTTCCAGGCCTTTAAATAAGGCATACCCCAGCCTCTATTTCCTGTTCTGTCTCTTCCTTGGGAAAAACACTTGTTTAATGTGACTCTCACCTTGGCGACTTTCTTACACAACTCCTTTTTCTGTGCTAATGCTTTTCTTATACACTGTGACCCTGTCCTTGTACCAACCCATTTAACCATTGCTTTTTGGATTATCTGAAGTGAATGGCTGATCCCAGATCATTTTCTCTTAGTTGACCTCACCTATTTCAAGCCACTCTTCCTATGTCTGGAGGGTGTTCTCAGAGAACAAGCTGTTTTTATCAACCTTTCCAAAGCATAATCAAGATCACTGTGCTTCTTTTCTGAAAGATTTTGTGTTAAAAAAAAAAAAAAGATCACTCTGTTCCTTTTAAAAAAAGTCAACTAAGATTTAAAAACCAAACATGCAGGATTTAAAATTACTCCATGCTTGTTGCTTTTTATTAGTATGAAGATTTGACTGAATACCAGTCTTCACATTTAACTTTCTCCCAAACTGGAGATATGAGGTGTTGGGTTCCCTTTATTCTATAAGCAGGGGTGCCCCTCATTATTATTTTAACAATTAGAATCTGGGATTTATCTGTCCTGGAATTCATGTAAGAGCTGAGCCTCCAAGACCTGCTCTGTGGACTAGAAAAGCATGAGACGGTCATTGGAAAGAGGATGACCTTTTTGATATACCTAAGATTCAGTGCTTCTCAATGTTTTAATGACTCACGGGGGCATCTGCGAACTGTCTGTAGAAGACGACCTTTCAAACTAATCCCCCCACGGGAGCCCTACCTAGCTCACAGCTGCAGGCTTCATGTAGCCTCGCAATGGCTGGCAAACAGTCACAAGCTGTTGTGTTCCCCTTTTGCTCTGCTGGAAGGGTATAAACTAGCCGAAATACTTTTTAATTTCGATTTCTGAAATATCTACTTATACTCTTTGTCTTTAGTGCTTCCCCACCCTTTTCATTATCACTCCTTACAGGAGCTTTTGTGGACCTTTTAATCCTAATCGACCACCCCACCAAATTTTAATACCGCAGATATAATATATCTGTTTATGTATTATCTGTCTATTCCTGCTTTACACATAAAAAGAATAAGATTTTTTTTTGTCCCTAAGAACAAATTTTCACAAAGAATGCAAGGTAGAAACAATGAAAGATACACAGTATTAAAACATTGTTTCAAATTTGAAGAATAAGTGGAGGAAAGAAAAATATATTTTAGAACTTAGATATGTAAATTATTTCCAAAATAGTTTAACACTCAAACTAGTCAGCTGTATCAAAATCAATTCTCCCTGAAGTAGGCACTGTTCCTAGCTAGAGGCAAGTACTCATTTTGCATGGTACTGTGAGTCCCGTCTTTTATCCCAAGGGCAGAGGAGTATGCAGGGCGGGTAGCTGTTAACTTCAAAGGAGCTAAATGGCATGAGAAATTTTCTGGGAATAGGGAGACAGTGGACACATGAGAATTGAGCTTTACTAGGCCTTTCAGAAAGTTCCTGTGCACAGAGGATAGCCTCGTCCTTCTGAGAAGACATCATCAAATCTCAGATTGAACCTTCTGATTTTCCTGCTATCTGTAGACAAAGAACAATGTCTGTCTCCTAGAGTGACAGCTAACATTTAGAGAGTATATACTATAGCCAGGGTCATTCTAAGTGTTTTACATGCCTCATCTCATTTAGTCTTCACAGCCCCATTATTATTAATCCTATTTAACAGATAAGGAAACTGACACACAGAGAGATGAAGTGATTTCAAGATCACACTGGTAGTCCTGTTAATTGTTGGTGCCAGGATTCAACCATAGGCAGTCCGAAGCCAGAGACCCGCACAACAGTTAGCCTCAGGAATTCACACAATTCTGATACATCTAGAGTCTGGTATGGGAGACGGTGGACTGTCGCTCTAGACTCAATGCGACAATATACACAAAAGATCTTAGGTAAAAAGTACACTGGTTGACTGGCTCCTGGCATTAACTAGGAAAGCTTGGCTGTTGATAACTGTATTCCTGATCCATCACTGTCCCCTGGTGGTTTTCCTGGGAAACTCACAAACCAAAGAAATCCAAGGGTCTAGTGAAATTAGTGGGATGAAAAGAACTGGATCAAATCAATTACTTGCTCACAAGCATTTTGTATGAATGTTCCGTCCTTTTGCCCTAACAATGGATGACCTAAGGTCCATGCTATTCAACTCAATTGTGAATGGGGTTGTAATCCCCGTACCACCTAAGAGCTGACTGCTAGTATACTGACTCAAAATAGGTGGCAAAATATATGCCCATGATTATACTTGTACTTCAAGAGTAGGAAGCTCCAAGATTTAATTAATTTAGCCACTACTTGCTACAACTTTACATTTCATTTTTAAGCTTCTAGGCTTTCTTCACAGCAGAGGGTTCCCAAAAGATCACCATGCCTCACCCTAACCTGTAATCCCTAACCCCTACCTGCCCTCCCCACTAAATTCAGTTCCTTCAACCTTTCAGGCATTATTATTCAACTAGGCGATTTTTACTTTCACTGCTTCTTTCAAGCATGCTTGGTGGTATAAGATTGTGTCAAATAAAGCAAAACAAGGCCATTTTATATAAAATAGATATGGTCTTACTGGGCAAAAAGGAGGAAAAAGAGTTTCTGAAAAAGTCATGTCTTCAGTGCACTCTGGGACCATGGAACTGGGGGCCTGCTTTCCATGGTTCTAGCAGAATGTACCCTGAAAAGAGCAGGGGAAGACCACAGCCCACATGCAGAAGACAAGACAAACGAGTTTTTGTTTATTCAAGGGTACATTTCCAGGTGTAGAAAGAGGCCACAAGTTAATGCTGTTAAAAAAAAATAATTAAATATCTGCTAACCAAGTGCTGCATTTAATGAAAACCACCTAAGACAGAAAAAGAGACATGAGACAACCATTGAGAACCAGCCACCCAGAGCTGAGTTTCTGCCACAGAGCACCTCCTCTTCAACGAATCACTGGATACCACTGGAGAGCAAGTCACTGTTGTTGAAGCAGCAGAGCTGGAGGTGCTGTCAAGAGTCTCAGCAGACTCACTGGCCAGATGTACCGAACTCAATGAGGCACTTAGAGATGAGAAACCTGTGGATGTAATGTCCTAGCTCAGTGGAAGTGGTTTGGAACCTTTCCTCCACTGTGAGGGCAATAACCCTAGGGCAAGTTATCAGACATTCCTAAGCAACCTCCTTCAGGTCCTGTCTGGCTGGACCTTCCTTACTCCAACAGAAAAAAACCAATGAAGACAGTTAAATCAATCTCTATAGTCTCACTCTCTCTTCTTTCCTTCAACCTTTTTTTTACAAAGCCTATTACAAAGGCAACGGTTCTGAGCTCTCAGGAAATAGGGTCTTAGATGCTTTTAGAGGCTGAGAGGCATAAAACAGCAGTCTTGAAATTTCTTTTATCTTATGGCACTGATTTAGTTTCAGTCTGATTTCTCCTCCACTCCTTTCTTCCCTCCACCCATGCCCTCTCACCCCCAGATAGACTTACGATCTGTACTGGGATTTCCCAGCAGAAGAGACTTTGGTTTTTGTCATCCTGAAGTTGCCACTCCACCACCAGTTTTATCTGGAGAAAGAGAAAAATAATTGATAAAAATGAAAATAGGACCTGACTTCTATCCATAATTGGCTTAACTATGAATCCTAGATGTACAGTAGCAAACCTCCTAACTCCTCATACTTTTTTTCTTAAATCATGAGGGCTGCTTAGCATGTGGGCACAGCTCACAGCCTTAAGAGAGTGACCTAAGTTATACTTGTGATTTGATGCTAGCAGCACCACATACTAACTTGGTTAATTTATCAAATGTAATTTCTAAAGCATTCTCTTCTCTCTTAGATCAATGGCACATAAATGAAGTGATATGGTTTGGTTATTTGTCCCTTTGAAATTTCATGTTGAAATGTGACCTCCAATGTTGGAGGTGGGCCTGGTGGGAAGTACTGGATCATGGAGGAAGATCCCTCATGAATGGCTTAGTACCATCCCCTTGCTGATGAGTGAGTTCTCACTGACTTCACGTGAGATCTGGCTGTTTAAAAGAGTCTGGGACCTCCCCCTTCTCTTTCTTGCTTTAGTGCTGGCCATGTGACACGCTGGCTCCCCTTTGCCTTCTGTCCTAACAGTAAGCTTCCTGAAGCCTCACCAGAAGCAGGTGGTGGCACTATGCTTCATGTACAGCTTGCCGAACCGTGAGCTGATCAAACCTCTTTTCAAGTTACCCAGTCTTAGGTATTCCTTTACAACAAGGCAAATGGACTAACACATGAAGGCTTACAGGAATAATTTCACATGTAAGCAATTTTTCACGTATTTGGCAATCTGATCCAGCTTTTTCCCAATGTAACCATGACAAGCAGAGATTAAAAAAAAATTTAGATTCTTAGGTATAAGGAAACGTTCTTGTTGGCTAGAAATGGAAATGTCAAAGCACAAAGGATGGCCCAGGTAAGTCTGGAGCTGTATGAATAATTCCAAGGATGACAACCTTTTGTAGCAATATAGTTTCAGTTAACGCCCTTAAACTGCTTTCTAACAATGTACTTCATCAGAAATCCCTGCCTTGACTTGTTACACTCATATCATGTGAGTGGTCCCTTCCAATTCTTGATAATCACTGACACTCTGCAGGTCCTTTCTTATGTGGACATTAGCTCACTTGTCACTAGTTACTACCTCTCTTTTGTACTCTAATGTTTCTTCACAATGGAACATGTGAGTGGCAATGATATTCAGGTTCTTGAAACTTGCTTTGTGAGTTTTTCCAGACTAGTATACATTAACTACTGCTTCATTTAGTGCTTAAAACAGTTTGAGCTATTTTTCAAATTAAATGTAACTCATTTAACAGACAACAACTACCATACATAAAGTACCTACTACGTATCAGGCTCTGACTAGTCACTGCATATGTAACTGAGGTTCAGACATGCCCATGGTTATATGGATATTCATCTACTAATCTGTCCCTGACCTCTAAGGTCTCCAACAGCCCTTAAGCACAGACACCCTATATTTGAGTCTCTTTAGAATGTTCTTTAATTACTTACCTTTCCTAGAAAATAAATGGCCAGATATTGCTCCCGAGTTCTACTTGATTTCAAGAAATGCGGCTCTTTTTCTTCATGGAAAAAGGCCATCCCTCTATTTCCTCCATTCTTATCAAGATACATATCTTTAATACAGGTCCACTGCAGCAGGATCTACCTTACGAGTGCTTGGTAGAAAAAGAGGTAGGTGCAGCAGGGATGGGTCGGAGGTGAAGGTGGGGATTGGAGGGGAGAAAGGAGGCTGGAAAAAGCTACCTCTCTGCCATGGAGCTAACAAACCACTGCTCTCTTGTTTTGTTAAGAGATTAATGGAGAAACCAGGATTTTCTGATGACAATGTTAAGACAACTTGGATCTTTAACTATTTGGTACCTGGCTAAAATCTTTTAACATTGCACAGGCTTTGGAGTTATAAGACCCAGCTCGAAACCTGGGCTCTACTACTTCTTTTTTTTTTTTTTTTTTTTTTGAGACGGAGTCTCGCTCTGTCACCCAGGCTGGAGTGCAGTGGCGTAATCTCGGCTCACTGCAAGCTCTGCCTCCTGGGTTCACGCCATTCTCCTGCCTCAGCCTCTCCGAGTAGCTGGGACTACAGGCGCCCGCCACCACGCCCGGCTAATTTTTTTGTATTTTTAGTAGAGACGGGGTTTCACTGTGGTCTCGATCTCCTGACCTCGTGATCCGCCCGCCTCGGCCTCCCAAAGTGCTGGGATTACAAGCGTGAGCCACCGCGCCCGGCCATGGGCTCTACTACTTCTTAGTGGAGTGGACTCTGTTCATGTTGCATAACTTCGGAGGCTCAAATTTCTTCAGCTGTAAAATAGAGATAAGATCACCTCTACATAGGATGGTCATGAGAACCAAGTGAAATATTGTATATAAAAATGGCATCAGCCATTGCCGTGCAGAGCCAAAGCAGGAGCCACAGCCAGGAGGAGGGAGGAGGGAGGAGGAGGTGGAGGAGGTGCTGGACCGGGGGAATGGTCAGTATTTAAACAGACCACATCACGGGTGAGCTAGTGGTCCTTGGTTCAGGAGGTGTTGGGAAGTCTGCTCTGAAGGTTCAGTTTGTTCAGGGAATTTTTGTTGAAAAATATGACCCAACGATAGAAGATTACTACAGAAAGCAAGTTGAAGTCGAACTGCCAACAGTGTATGCTTATACTCCTAGATACTGCAGGGACAGGGCAATGTACAGCAATGAGGGATTTGTATATGAAGAATGGCCAAGGTTTTGCACTAGTATATTCAGTCCACGTTTGACTTACAGGACCTGAGGGAACAGATTTTACTGGTTAAGGACACAGAAGATGTTCCAATGATTTTGGCTGGCAATAAATGTGACCTGGAAGATGAGTGAGTAGTTGGCAAAGAACAGGGCCAGAATTTAGCATGACAGTGATGGAACTGTGCCATTTTAGAATAATCTGCAAAGTCAAAGGTCAATGTTAATGAAATACTTTATGACCTGGTCAGACAGATAAATAGAAAAACACCAGTGGAAAAGAAACAGCCTAAAAAGAAATCATGCCTGCTGCTCTAGGCCCATAGTCAGCAGCAGCTCTGAGCTAGGTTACAGGAATGAAGAACTATTGCCTAATGGGAAAGTGCCAGCATTCCAGACTTCAAACAATAAATTTGAAGAGGCTTCTCCTGTTTTATACATTATGTGAAGAATTGAGATCTTATATTGGTTTGTACAAGTTCCCTGGAGAAAAAAAATTGCTGTGTATATCTCTTGGAAAATAAGACTTAACAGATGTGAAAATATACTTGACTCTAATATGATTACACAAAAGAGCATGGATGCATTTCAAATGTTAGATATTGCTACTATAATCAAATGATTTCATATTGACCTTTTTATCATGATTCCTATCAAGCACTAAAAAGTTGAACCATCATACTTTATATCTGTAATGATATTGATATTGCAGTGGATAACTTTTTTGAGTCAATGACTTCATTTTATGTTTTAAAAATTATGGAATATCCTCTGTCATTATATTCTAATTAAAATTATGCATAATGCTTTGGAAAAATGGGTCTTTTATAGGAAAAAAACTGGGATAACTGATTTCCTGGCTTTCAAAGCTAAAATATACAATATACTAAACCAACTCTAATATTGCTTCTTGTGTTTTACTGTCAGATTAAATTACAGCTCTTATGTATGATTAAATTTTAGTACATTAAAAAACAAACGGCATCATTAGGCCCAGGCTAACCATCAGGTCATAGTGAAAGAATGAAGAGACACAGAGAAAAAGACCTGCCCTACCTCCTGATGCCTAACACCGCACCCATCTCCTTTCCCTCGGGCTTCTGCTTCTTCATCATAGAGATAAGGGGCCCTTTACCCCCGTCTCTGCTTCTTGCCCACTGCCCTCAGAACTCTAATCCAGTCCCAAGGCCTCCCGTGTCCTCAATAATGGTATCACTTACAGAGGGATATTCGCTTTTCACTGGTAGTTTATTCAGGTAGCTATAGGTCTTGTCTTTTTGGATGGGGCAGTTAATTCCACTCTTACAACCATCAGGCTCAGGAATGGGAAAGGGAACTGGGACGCCCATCAGGATGCCATGCACCACGGCCTTGCTGCTTTTAGACTGAATATCTAAGAGAAAAAAAGAGAATCAGATGGCAAAGAAAATAACCTATTTTCAAACTCTAAATCAAAAATTCAGAAATAATCCCAAGCAACAGCATTCCTAGGGTCTATTTCTCTTGGTAGTGGTGCTCAGTACTAGCACAGTGCAAGCATTCACTCCAAACATAATTATGCAAAAAAAAAAAAAAAAAAAAAAGCAATCAGCAGAAGCTTTCTTTGCTCTTAACCTTGTTCTTCATGGCCCTTCATAGTTTCTTAGAAGAATCAGAGACACCTGGATAAACAACCTTATCTAACAAGGCAACTGATTTTTGGCAGTAAACTTTCTGTTTGCTATTTATATCAGCTTCTGTCCACGTATATTGTGTGTCTTAAATGTCATGGTCTATAACAACAGTGAAAGAGGTAACCCTTTAGTGGGGTAAGATTAGGCTGGATCACGGTGGCCCACACCTGTAATCCCAGCACTTTGGGAGGCTGAGGCGGGTGGATCATCTGAGGTCAGGAGTTTGAGACCAGCCTGGCCAACATGGAGAAACCCTGTCTCTACTAAAAATACAAAAATTAGCCAGGTGTGGTGGCGCATGCCTGTCATCTCAGCTACTCAAGAGGCTGAGGCGGGAGAAGCGCTTGAGCCCAGGAGGCGGAGGTTGCAATGCGCTGAGATTGCGCCACTGCACTCCAGCCTGGGTGACACAGTGAGACTCTGTCTCAAAAAAAAAAAAAAAAAAGAGAGAGAAAGAAATTGGGTAAGATTAGAAAGACGTGCATTTTTTTTTTTTTATAAACTTTACCCTCCATATCACAAGATGCCCAGGAGGAATAAAGGTATTATAAAATGAGGGCAATCAGACTTATGAGTTATTAGGGTATTTTGGAGACCCAGAAAATTGGTTCTGTTTCTTTCTTTCTGTCTGGGTTGGGGATGACTTGTTCAGAAGGCTTTTTTTTTTGGTTTGGAACAATAGAGAGGCCAGGGTATAGTCCAGAGAGGAAACAGGGAGCTAGTACTTAGAGCTGTCTTTAGGCTTATGAACAAAAGATGACAGGAACATTGAGGTTTCTTATTAGACTGTCTAGTCTAGTTTCACAGGACAGAAAATGAGGAAAGGATTCAAGGAACATGCCCTGCTTAGTAATAAAAGATTTTATATTTGTCTAGATTCTTAAAAATCTCAAAGTGATGGCCGGGCGCGGTGGCTCACGCTTGTAATCCCAGCACTTTGGGAGGCCGAGGCGGGCGGATCACGAGGTCAGGAGATCGAGACCACGGTGAAACCCCGTCTCTACTAAAAATATAAAAAATTAGCCAGGCGTGGTGGCGGGCGCCTGTAGTCCCAGCTACTCGGAGAGGCTGAGGCAGGAGAATGGCGTGAACCCGGGAGGCGGAGCTTGCAGTGAGCCGAGATCGCGCCACTGCACTCCAGCCTGGGCGACAGAGCGAGACTCCGTCTCAAAAAAAAAAAATCTCAAAGTGATGTGGTACAAGAAAGCAAAAAGTTCCAGTGATATTTCTTGAATATTGGAGAAGAAAGCTCAGATTTCTTGGCTGTTTCTTGGGTCCCCAGTGGGTTCCCTAAATCTTAAGGAGGCTGTTAAGTATTAGTTGCACCTTTATTTTCAGGTGGGATGTAGACTTAATAGCTGAAAGGCATTACTGCTTAAAACAACATTTTGGAGGAGTTCCAAAGCTTAAAGAATTGGGGTCCAAACTAATACTCTGCAGTCTGTAGCTAAACAGAGCTGACATTCCCATCAAAGCCTGCTATGCAATATGGGTCAAGACAGGACAGAGAAAAGCCAAGCCATCTTCTCTAACCTGTGAACACATGGACATCTCCCTGTTTGCTTAAAGGGAGTCTGGGAGCCACGGACTCTGCATGAGAAGGGTGTCCAAGGACACAGTGAACCTTAGCTTTGCACGAGGTGCAAAAGAAATCATAAAATTCATGACTGCCAATTCCCCTCCCCTCCATTCCCATGCTTATTCCAACACTTGATATTTAGGTTATGCTTTAACATGAATTTGAGGTAAGAGCCACTTTTACGCACTGCTGGTGAAGGTGACATTGACGCTGTAAGACTGTCCTTTGCTCAGTTGGCAGGGCTGGGTGGGGCATGGGCTCACATTCACTTCCTTTATAACTCCATCCACAGAACCTGCAAAAGAAAAATGAATTGGAATAGGAGAATAGGAGGAGAAATAAGCCAGCTAGGCTGCCCACCACCTAATGGGAAGGTGCTCTGCTCTCCCATTTAGGGTCAACTCATTCTCCTCTGACTGTTTCCCAGGATGGAATCTTTAAGAATAATGCCCAATTAGAAGTCAGAATCTTGATTCATCTTGCTGCTAAAATCATAGCCTCTAATTCAGATGATAAAGAAGCTAGTTGGTTTTTTGACCAAGAGAAAGTTAATATTTGTCAAACTAAATAATATCAAGACCATATCCATAAATGATATTAAAGGAATTAAACTTCAATCAGAGAAATTCCAAATGTTCCTAGAGTCTTGTCTTGCATTCTTAATGGTAAGGGTCACAGTTTCAACTTAAACCTTGAAGATGTTTGCTTCAACCTTCCTTTGGATGAAAATATTCCTATTTTCCCTTTCTTTTTCTAGTATATAGATTAGCATGTAAATTTGATGAAAGTTGTTCACTACAGGAAAAACTACATTTTTTTTTTTTTTTGAGATGGAGTCTTGCTCTGTCACTAGGTTGGAGTGCAGTGGCGCAATCTCAGCTCTCTGCAGCCTCCACCCCTCGGGTTCAAGCCATTCCCTGCCTCAGCCTCCCGAGTAGCTGGGACTACAGGCATGCGCCACCATGCCCGGCTGTTTTTGTATTTTAGTAGAGACGGGGTTTCACCATGTTGGCCAGGAGGGTCTTGATCTGTGATCTGCCCACCTTGGCCTCCCAAAGTTCTGGGATTACAGGCGTGAGCCATCGTGCCCTCCCTGTTTTGTTTTTTGTTTTTTCGCTTTTTTTTTTTTTTTTTTTTTTTGAGACAGGGTCTCACTCTGTCATCCAGGCTGGATGCAATGGCACAATCTCAGCTCACTGCAGCCTCAACCTTCCCAGGCTCCAGTGATCCTCCTACCTCATCCTCCTGAGTAGCTAGAACAATAGGCATGCACCACCACACCCAGCTAATTCTTGTGTTTTGTAGAGACAGGGTTTCACCATGTTGCCCAGGCTGGTCTCAAACTCCTGGGCTCAAGCAATTTGCCCACCTTGGCCTCCCAAAGTCCTGGAATTGCAGGCATGAGCCACCGCACATGGCCAAAAACCGTACTTTATGCAGAAACAGCTAGAAAGCAAATGTAGAGCCTGAAAGTCCCCAGAGGAAGATCAGAAATGAATTACACCATCTTTCTACCTCAAGTTCTACATGAGCAAACACTGATTGAGGGAGTCTGCTATTATGGCTTGGAAACTCTGCCAGATCCCAGAACAGACTGCACCTCTTGAATCTGGCTTCAGGAGTTTTTAGTTCCTGAATCACTCATTTTTAGACCCTATGGAAATTGTACCTTGAGTAGCAAGGATGAAGGAAAGCAGAGGCATCTGAAGAAAACATCTCACAACAATGGGATTTATCATCCTTGTTTTAGGGGTTAGAAACCAGAAGAGCAAAGATTACTGAGATTTGTCCAAGGTCACGTTGCCTGGAAGGAGCAGATCCAAGACTCAATGGGTGGGCCTGACTTGGAAGCCCTTGTCACCGGACTCTGAAAGAAGCTTTAAATATGTAGCCATGGTGACGAATGGAAGGACACCCCAAGGAAATTCACATCTGAGAACTACTTGAGGACTCTGGATGAAGGTCTGTCTCAAACTCAACTTTTCAGGTTTCTTAATTCAGCATCACCTCTTTGCCCCTCACCATGATTCTCTTTCTATTGTAGAGGTTCAACCCCTATATCCTCTGTGATTTTCAGTGATGAAGTATCTTCTATCCAGATTTTGTACCCTTTCTCCCAAACTGCTGGTAAATCCTTTGCCCAGTATTTTATCTTCCTGGAATCCCTTCATTCTTTCACCCCAACTTGACTTCCTAGAGAAATAAGCAGCACTATTAAAGGTATAGGTAAAACAATGAAAAGTGTCAGAATCTCAGTCTTAGCTTTTAAAATTAGGCTGATTCAAGGGTGGGCATGGTGGCTCATGCCTGTAATCCCAGCACCTCGGGAGGCCGAGGCAGGCGGATCATGAGGTTAAGAGTTTGAGACCAGCCTGAACAACATGGTGAAACCTCGTCTCTAATAAAAATACAAAAATTAGCCAGGTGTGGTGGTGCGCGCCTGTAATCCCAACTACTCAGGAGGCTGAGACAGGAGAATTGCTTGGACCGGAGGCAGAGGTTGCAGTGAGCCAAGATTGCGCCACTGCACTCCAGCCTGGGCGACACAGCAAGACTCCGTCTCAAAAAATAAAATAAAATAAAAATAAAATAAGATTGATTCCAGAAGCCTACTCACTTCCGAGTAAGCAGACTATGGAATCTAAGAGGAACTACCACTTAACACTGAACAGAGGAGTGACCCTAAACAGAAGAACCACCTACCATCTCTGAACTAGGAATGACCCTTAAGAGAGGAACTACCTCCCACTTCTGAATTGGGAACTGCACCATTTTCACTGCACTTCTGCAGTTTCTTCAATGATTTAGTCCTGTTCTTTAAGGCCCACTTATGAGTCATGAAATATTTTGGTTCCAAAAACAACATGAAGTACCTTAAATCTTGACTAAGGTTGTTAAGATCCGGATTTTTTCCAAGAATCAAGGGGATGAAGAGGAGTACAGAGGTTAAGGTCTTTATAGTTTCAACACAAGCTTAGGGCACAAGTTAAACTTAACTCCAAATAGCACTGACTCACACAGCCAAGATGGCAGAAGTGCCAGCTGCATTAAAGAAGAATACTGCTACCTGAGTCTGGGTTTCATTTCCTCTGAAATATTAACTTGGCCTAGGTCTATATAGCTGCTGGGAATGATACACTTGCAAATACTGCATATGTTAAAAACATAAGGATGAGACGTAAGAAGGTACTAGAAAGAGTCAGAAATAGGATTTATCCCTGGGAATCCTCAAAACAAATACACATTTTTCAAAATTAAAAAATTTAAGAAAAGAAATTGGACTCATCTGACTTGTCCAGGTTGTTTCTAAGTAGTTTCAAAAACTGATTTTAAGCACACATCTGCAATCTACAGATGTATACTCAATTTTGGGAACCTGCGTTCTTAAAATAAGTGTGTGTGTGTGTGTGTGTGTGTGTGTGTGTGTGTATTTAAATCTCAGTCTAACCAAGGACAAAAGTACTTGTATACAATAAATGCTTGACCAAAAAAGGTTTAAATACAGTCTTTAAAAATCCCATTTCCTCCTGCCCCAGAGACTGGGCAGTTGAATGGGAGAGAATGCAAGTGAGTCGCCTGATAACAGTGTCTGTAACAGGGTAAGTTAAGTTCTGCCATTCAGCCATCATTGCTGAGAGGCAGACTCTGGTGCCCGATGCCTCGGTTTGAAATCTCACTATCTCTGCTACTTACTGTATAGCCTCAAGGCAAGATACTTTACCTCTCTGGGGATAATAGTGTAGCTGAGCTAACACAAATACAGATCTTAGGTAAGTGTTTGGAACATAGTGATACATATATTTATTATTGTTATCATATCTGGATTTAGTCCATGAGTTTAATCTAGGATAGCTGCTCCTGGGTAGGTTAGCAAGTTCCCTTCTGACACAAAAACTGGACCTCTCACCTCAAATATACTTTGTGGATAGAAATTATGTTTCTAGCCAATAGGATGGACTCTTTCTGTCTCAAAAATAGAATGCATGAAGACAGAGGCAAACTGCAGGTTGAGAGTACATTATCTGCTATGCAGTCAGTCACCAGATTAGCTCAGTACTATAAAAGTATGATATGAACTGAGAAATCTAAGCAGATGTTCTTTGCTGCCTGTACCTGCCCTTGGGTGGAACAGTCTCTTTAACTATCATCACATTGACCGACACTGCTTCAGCTAGGTCGGTAAATAGTACCTTGCAGTCCTTTACCCCTCAGCTTGCTTCTCCATCATTGCAAAGTTCTCAAACGGCACACGCTCTTAAGCATCCAAACCAGTTTGAGAAACACTCTCTTCCACTCCAACCCATTTTTGGTGAATAGGGAAAAAAAAAATCCCAAACTTCAATCAACAATCTACTGAAAATCAGTGCTAATGTTAAGGCTTTCAATGTCCAGCTTCCACCTGCTTCTTTCAAGGCTGAGTCACATAATCTAGTAGGAAGTAAGTAAACGGTAGTACTTATAGCTCTTTCATCCAGTTTTCTGATGACAAGAGGTTCTTAGACTTACAGTATCAACAGAACAAACTCCTCTGTTCTAACCAGCAAACATTACAAAATTAGTTTGCTTGGTCCACTTTCTCACTTGAGGAAATCCCATGCCAGGGAAGGTGGGTGTAGAGTGGAACACAAAAATCTTTTGATGTGGGCACTTAAGTCTTTATATCATATTTCCCAATTCAAAAGTAAATTAAAAATCTGTAACTGAAACCCTTCTTCCCTTTAAAAACTTCTTCCCATAGGTGTACTCCTGCTTTTTCAAATGAGTAGAATAATTTCTGGATTTATTTCCCATCTTTTTTTGGAAACCCAAAGTGGCTCACAAAGACCCACTGTTTCCTACCACTTACTGGGTGTGAGATCTTGGGCAAGTTACTCTATGTGCTTCACTTTCCTCATCTGCAAGACAGCTTGTGAGGATGAAATGAGTTATTTTATTTTATTTTATTTTTTTGAGATGGAGTCTCTCTCTGTCGCCAGGCTGGAGTACAGTGGCATGACCTTGGCTCACTGTAACCTCCACCTCCCGGGTTCAAGCAGTTCTCCTGCCTCAGCCTCCCGAGTAGCTGGGACTACAGGTGCACGCTACCATGCCCAGCTAATTTTTGTATTTTTAGTAGAGACGGGGTTTCACCATGTTGGCCAGGATGGTCTCAATCTCTTGATCTCGTGATCTGCCCGTCTCGGCCTCCCAAAGTGCTGGGATTACAGGTGTGAGCCACTGTGCCTGGCCGGAATGAGTTATTAAAATTAATAGTGTCTTCATCCAAACGCTGGCTACTAAGTTTAATGGAAGGAAAGGCAGTAATGTGAAGAGATAACAGCTTTCAAGTGCCAGTCTCCTGAATCAATGGAATAGCATTTAAGTGTTAATCGGCCAGCACTCCATTCCTTAATCAATCCTGTCCCCTAATCCCCAACTTTGCTTTTGTCTCAACGTGAATTTTTATGACATAGGGGAAAAAGATTTCCATCTATGTTTTCAATACATTTCATTGAGCAGTTACTATTACCTGGGCACTGGATATAAAGCAGCAAACTTATGAAACCGCCTTTGCAAAAATCCTGAGGAAATTAAGTCAGTGAAAGAGATCAGAACTCACCTACCCATCTTCCTTCTAACCTCTAAACTGTCTTTGTTCATTCCTGGGTGTAGGCTGAACTAGTCTTGGAGAGGAATTTATAGTTTAAACTCTGAAACGAAATGGATAATAGCCCTTTCCTGAAAAACCCCTTCTTGCCTGGGGACCAGTCTGCCTTTGTAGGACTAACAAATTAGCTACGAGTTTAGGGGCCACGCAGCCTCTGGCTGTAAGAGTCTGAACCTCCCCAAATTGCTCCTGGTAATATTATCACTATTGTAAAACCTAAGGTCAGTGCTTGAGATATTTTGCAGATCCTGCATTCCGATGCAGCAAATGACACCACCCAGAGGTCAACAAGAAGAACTCACTTCGACCCCCTATGATTTTATCTTCAACCTGACCAATCAGCACTCCCCACTTTCCGAGCCCATATCTGCCAAATTATCCTTAAAAACTCTGATCCCCGAATGCTTGGGGAGACTGATTCGAGTAACAGTAAAACTCCGGCCTCCAGCATAGCCGGCTCTGCGTGAATTACTCTTTTCGCCATTGCAAATCCCATCTTGATAAATCCGTTCTCTCTAGGCAGTGGGCAAGGTGAACCCCTTGGGCGGTTACACTACTCTGGTTCCCCATTCTGCTGCTTGACTTTAGGTAGGCTACCCAACATCCCTGGAATTCAGTGATTGATTATACGATCTCCGTGCTTCCTTTCCACTCATAGATCTTACAAAATCAGTTTCATGCCTCTTTCATTGACAGTTGTATCTCTCTACCTCCACCTCTGAACAAAATTGCTCGAGTTCTGTTCCGACAATTCTATAGACTCGACTCAATGAAGGCACTCAGAATTTCTACCACCTGTTGTATTTTCCAACAAAGATTCCAATTACAGCGGCGAGAGGGAGTTATGTGTCACAAGCTGTGATTAGAGGAGACACAATGAGATTTATACAAGGAAAAACTGATTAAGAATCACAAGATTCCAAAGCCCAAAGGAAGTCCTATTTGTAACAATAAATGATGAAAAAGGGGAATTGACTTTTGACTTGTCAGCAAAAACGAAATTAAAAGAAAAGCAAAGGGAGAAGGAAGGGGTAGGCGGGATTCCAAGATACAAAGCATAAATAAAGACAAGTTCTGTGCTCCACCCCTCCACCAGCGCTGGATACAGCCCTTCTGTTGTCCGCCCTACAAACTTTAGGAAACTTCAGCAAAAGGCCCACCTCCTGGAGTTCCCAGGAACCCCAAAACACGCGTTCTAAGGAAAGAAACAAAGTTGTGTGCGGTCGGGTTTCATGGAGGCCGGCGCCTTCTCGCCCGACCCAGCCCATTCCAGTTAGGTAGGGTCCAAGGCTCAGCCTGGCCGCCCGAGGGATCCGCCCAGCCCAGCCCCGGGGGTCTCAGCGCGGGGGTCCGGCGGCGCCTTCCACAGAGGGCACGGGAACCTTGGGCGGGCCTGGGGCTCACCGCAGTCCTTGAACTGCACCGGTTCGGCCTGGGCAGCGGTGCTGAACGCCAGGAGCAGGAATGTAGCGGCCAGGAAACGCATCGCGGCTAACGAAGTTCCAAGCTCGGGAAAGAAGCAGCGGCAGCCCGCGGTCACAAGACAAACCTGTGGGGGCGGGCCCGGGGAGCAGCCCAGTCAGGCGACATGTCACGAGTAACCACTGCCGAGGCCCGCCCGCGCCCCGGCCCCGGCTCCGGGAAGCCAGTTCCGCCCTCTCGGGCCCAAAAGCCTGCAGTCTCCGCCCATGCCATCCCCTCAGAGGCCTGACCCGCCCGGACCCACCTCCGCCCCGCCCCGACTCACTCCTCCCCGCCTCGTTCCTTCCCTTTAGAGCACCTCCCCGGCTTCCTGGGTGCGTCCCCGCCGCTGCCGTCCGGAGCATTTCTAGCCAATCAGACACCTTCTCCTCCCGCACTACCCAATAGGCATGTTGGGGGCGGGGCCTCCATGAAGTCCCGGCCTCCTGTTCATTCTCTCCGCCTCCCGAGGCCCCGGGTGAGAAACGAGGAGACGCGAGGGGCGGAGCTTGTGGAGGAAGATGGCTGCCGCCCGGGGGTTGTCCCTAACGGCCGCGACGCAAAGAGCAGTCACTCCCTGGCCGAGGGGCAGGTACCAAGACTAGAAAGGCACCTGGAAAGGGTGTTTGGTTCTGCGCCTCTAGGACAAATGGGAAACTAAGGCCTGTGGGGGAGGCGAGGGTTTGGTGGGAGGCCGTCCAGGTGGGGGTCGCCAGGTTTAGCGTGAGGCGCTCCGGGTCGAGGGTGGCAAGGTGCTCCTTCTGCTCCCGGGCTCACCCTCCTCCCTTGCGCGCAGGCTCCTCGCGGCCTCCCTGGGACTCCAGGCGCGTCGGGAAGCGTCGTCCTCCAGCCTCGAGGCCGCCGAAGGGCAGATCCGCCTCACAGACAGTTGCGTCCAGGTAGGAGGCCGGACGCGGCACTGCGGTACCCAGGCGATTGGCGGGAGCAGCGGGAACTGCTCTTCACTCAGCCCTTTAACTCCCGTTGCCCGCTATTCTTGATCCCCCTTCCTGCATTTCAGAGGCTTCTGGAAATCACCGAAGGGTCAGAATTCCTCAGGCTGCAGGTGGAGGGAGGTGGATGCTCCGGATTCCAATATAAATTTTCACTGGATACAGTTATCAACCCCGACGACAGGCAAGGAGGAAGGGGTGGGTCCCCAAAGGAGGTACGGGAGGGATAAAAGTGTCTCCAGTTTAAGGTGCACTTTTATTCCAAATTTAAAGGGTTTACCTGGGATGGTTAACACCGCCCGTCTCACAGCGAGGATGCAGTAAAGGTTTGTTGTCCTGAATCCAAATAACTAAGTTATAGGAGAAAAATTGACCTGCTCAGGTCCATTGGGTAGTCGGTAGAAAGTCAGGCCGGACTAGATTCCAGGCTTAAGTCCCTAAACGTTTCCCAGTATTTATTCCATTGAATCATTTTGCCTCAAAGAAAATCAGCACCTGTTAAAGGTCATCGGGAAGCTCCCTCTGTACTTTAGAAAACAGAGGATGTGCACCTCTGGTCTCGGGGTGTCTTTTTTGTGTTTGCGATACTCATTAATGCCTTCCTCCTGTCTTTTCAGGGTATTTGAACAGGGTGGGGCAAGAGTGGTGGTTGACTCTGATAGCTTGGCCTTCGTGAAAGGGGCCCAGGTGGACTTCAGCCAAGAACTGATCCGAAGCTCATTTCAAGTGTTGAACAATCCTCAAGCACAGCAAGGCTGCTCCTGTGGGTCATCCTTCTCTATCAAACTTTGATGCAATGACTGGTGACTGTGAGATTGTCACCAGTTGTACCAATTTGAAGAACCTGGAATTAGTAGAATTCTAGAGGTTTCCTTCTAATCATGTCCCTCTCAATTTTATTTCCCGCAGTCCAGGAGTGTTGTGTTTTGCCACTATTATTTTCAGAACGTGAAGATTTTACTCTTGGCTTAATTTTTCCCTCCAACTCCACTCAGTGCTAAGGCTGAGCCTCCAGATGCTGTTACCTCAGATTTAATCACTGGTTGAAACTCCGTATAATCTGTAGAGCCTGCATGGCTCTAAAATTGGAATTAACTTCTCTTGCCTTAAGAGCTGCCTGTACATATGTGGATAGTTATGTATAAAAGCTTCATTTTAAAGAAGGTTCTTATTGTGTTGTGGATCAGGGTCACAGATTGGGTAGCTTGGACACCAGTTATTAGAGGATGAGAAAAGTAAATGAAATGTTCTCTTTTTCATTTCACCCTGCCAGAATGTGCCACTTGACATATCTTTATTGTCTATGCAGCCCATTTGCCACTTCCTATTTGATAGGACAGATACATTTTACTTTCATACTCGTGGATCTGCTAGGAGTCATAAAACCAAGAGCCCGTTACCCAGAAAACTTGGACCAAACCCTCACTGATACTGAATTATTTCAAAAATAGCCTCCCTACTCATACAGACATTTTAAGATTCTGTGACAATTTAATGACTGAATCTTTTTAGGATATGTTGCTTCACCTGCCTTCTGTTGTAAAATGGCTCTGGTCTCATGCACAGCAGGAAGTGATCCCTTTATTGTTACAGGTAATAGATTCTTAGGAACCTTTTTTTAGATTGGGTTACCAGATGAAATGTAGGATGCCCAGTTAAATTTGAATTTCAGGTAAATAATTTTTTAGTATGCGTATGTCTCAAATATTGCATATACTAAAAATTATTATTTGAAATTCAAATTTAACTAGGCATCCTATATTTTTATTTGCTGACCTTGGCAACTCTACTTTAGGGTCACCAAACAGAAAGCTTTTAAAATCACAAATTCTAGTGAATTAAAGTACTTGTGTAGGTGTGGTACTTAAATAGGCTCCGGAGCTTGAAATAATCCTGTTACAGTGCTGTGGAGCTGTGTGAACAGACAGTGAAAGAAAATCTACCACCATCACCACACCGAATGATTTATTAATACTGATGTTGGAGAAACTACAGGTTGATTCTGGAAGAGTTACTGGCTAAATCCGTCTTTTGCTTGGGAGCCTAGAAGTTTGTTACAGCAAAGACTTGCATTTCTGCACTGGATTGGAATTAAGGTCATTTAGTAAGAATTTACTATTTAAAAAAATGGGGGCCGGGCGCGGTGGCTCACGCTTGTAATCCCAGCACTTTGGGAGGCCGAGGCGGGCGGATCACGAGGGCAGGAGGTCGAGACCGCGGTGAAACCCTGTCTCTACTAAAAATACAAAAAAATTAGCCGGGCGTGGTGGCGGGCGCCTGTAGTCCCAGCTACTTGGAGAGGCTGAGGCAGGAGAATGGCGTGAACCCAGGAGGCGGAGCTTGCAGTGAGCCGAGATCGCGCCACTACACTCCAGCCTGGGTGACAGAGCAAGACTCCGTCTCAAAAAAAAAAAAAAAAAAAAATAGAACTAGAGTTTAGAAAATATCTGAGACAGAAACTTAGATACATTTCCAACATGGCAAAACCTAGGACTTAGAGAAAACAAACCTATCATGCGGTTAGAGGAGAGAAGGGGACACTCAGAAACCTGAGCACATTTCTTAGAGCTGATGGAAGGAGGCAGCAGCATACAATGGGAGCATCTGTGTGCACACATGACCAAGACAGTGCCACTGGTACCTGCGCCTGATAGGGTTTCAGTTCAGACTACCTGTCCTTTCATCCTCCGCAAAAAGATTTTGCTACATTTTAAACATTAGAATCTATTCTTTAAGAATATTTTTGTGGGTTATTTGATTTGGTGGTTTTAAAACTCTTGAGCACAAGCAGAACAGCTTTTGTTGCTAAATCAATCAAATTACAGTGGTGCACTAGACAGAAACAGAGTCCCTTAGAATGCAGAAGCTTGTATGTGAGTATCTACTGTTAATGGGAGAATTGGAATTTTATGTTTAGAAAAAGGCAGATTTGGGGCCGGGCACGGTGGCTCACGCCTGTAATCCCAGCACTTTGGGAGGCCAAGGCAGGCAGATCACCTGAGGTCAGGAGTTTGAGACCAGCCTGGGCAACATGGTGAAACCCCATCTCTACTAAAAATACAAAAATTAACTGCGTGGTGGACACCTGTAATCCCAGCTACTCGGGAGACTGAGGCAGGAGAATCACTTGAACCCGGGAGGCGGAGGTTGCAGTGAGCCAAGATTGCACCACCGGACTCTAGCCTGGGCGGCAGAGTGAGACTCCGTCTCAAAAAAAAAAAAAAAAAAAGGCGGATTTGGGAAAATCATGTTACTTCACACTGAGAAAGCTTCATGGGGAAACCAGAAGTGGCAGCAAGAAGTCTCCATTGGTGGAGACTTTATGTTGTTTTTCAAAGAGAAGGTCTCTTGGTCAATGCACAGATTTTATTGTGGTACCATACTTCAGTTATGTGATGACAGTGACCAATGGTATGTAAATTATGTGTCCCATCCACTCTTAGTTTCTTTTTTTTTGAGGCAGGGTCTCAATCTGTCTCCTAGGCTGGAGTGCAGAGGTGCAGCCTCTACCTCCTGGGCTCAAACAGTCTTCCCACCTCAGCCCCCGCAAGTAGCTAGGACTACAGGTGCACACCACCAAGCCCAGCTACTTTTTGTATTTTTTGTAGAGGTGGGGTTTCACCATGTTGCATAGGAGTCTCGAACTCCTGGGCTCAAGCAATCCTCCTGCCTCAGCCTCCCAAAGTGTCGGTATTACAGGCACGAGCCACCATGGCTGGCCCACCCATAGTTTCTTTGTATGGGAATGTTGACTGATTACAAGGGATAGGAGGAAAGAAGTTGAGAAGTAAAAGATTAGGAAGGACTACTAAAGTAGGTGTTCAGGAAGAGACTCTTCTTTCTGTAACTTCTGAGAATCCAGCTCTGTTCTTTTGTCGTTTGTTATAAAGCATTAGAGTGCAGGGGTGGCATTTGGCAGGATCAATCTGGTATAGGGAAGTGGGCAGCACTGATCATGATGGTACAGCTCTCCCTTGAAATCTGGACCCAAGCTAATGTTGTGCAGCTGGCTTTGGGCAGGGCCTAACACTGTTCACTGCATGTTTTGTCTGAAAGTAAGGAATCTCTTCTATTTTTCTTCCTATCTAGCATTGATGTTTATGATCGCTCTTTTAAAATCCGTATTTTCCACTCTTCATAAAAATGCCACAGGGCTGCTAACAAATTTGCGTTAAGGAATTTTGACATAATTAGCACCTGGCTTTAGTTGTAAATTATAGTCAGATAAATATATAAAGAGAGGGAGCATTTAAGCAATCTTTGGCCAGCAACTGTATTTAAAAATATTTTATTTTTTTTTGAATAGGTGATACATATGGTACAAAATTCAAAAAAATACAAAAGGAGATACAATGAAGTCTCCAAATCCTGCACCTATCCACCCTGTCACCCTCCCCACAAACCACCATTGTTTCTAAGAATTTATCCTGCAGATGTAATCCCATAAATTAATGTGAAATATGCACAAGAATATTCATTACAGTATTATTTATAGCAAAAGACAGGAAACAATGGAAATGTCTGTCAGTGAGAGACTGATTAAATAAATTATGGTTTATCCATTCAATGGAATAGTATACAGCTGTAAAATGAAATGAGCCAACTCTAATTGCAAGTATAAAGCAAAAAAAAAAAAAAAAAAAAGCCAAGTGCAGAACAGCATGCATAGTATGCTATTTGTATTTTAAACAAAGGAAATATGTATATATGCATGATCTCAAGGTTGGCAGGAAGGCAGAGATTAGAGTGTTGTGGGGGCAGTGGGAACAGCAGTTACGAAGGTGTAGTGCCAGCAGGATATATTTGGGGGATGGTAAGTTCTCCGATGGTGAGGTATAAGGCGGAGTGGCAAGGATGAGGTGAACAGACAACCGCTTCTCTTTCCCCATTCTTTAGACAAATAGTGTTATGTTACATGCTGTTATACAACGCCCCCCTTTTTCCCTTAATTTGTTTTGGGTATCTTTTTTAAGGAATTTAGAGCCACCTTTTTTAAAGGTTCCATAGCAATTAATTGTTTCTAATCTTTAGCTATTACAAATGATGCAGTAATAACTTCTTACATATGTCATTTTATATCTGGTGAAAATATATCTGAAGGTTAAGTTCCTAGAAGTGGAAACTACTGGATCAAAGAGTTAGTGCTTTTATAATTTTGAAGGACATTGCCACATTATCCTCTTCAATATGTACTTCTGTCAGCTATTATGAGAGTGCCTATTTCCCACATGCTTGCCAGCTAGGAGTCTTAACAAGCTTTTTGATCTTTGCCAATCTGACAGTTTTAAAAAGGATCTCAGTATGGTTTTAAGTTGCATTTCTTTTATTATGAGTGAAAGAATGTTTTTACATGCGTAAGACTGACTTATTTTTGTCTGCTGAAAACATATCAATTAGTATAGGGACCTAGAGCAAATTATTTAAGCTTTCTATGTCTCAGTTTCCTCGCCTGTAAATTGAGAATAAACAATAGTAGGATTATTGGATAATTAAATGAAATGTGTGTATGGCACTCAGCACAGTGCTTGGCACATGGCAAGCATTCAATAAGTTATGTGATGGCTAACAATCAGAGGAGCAGGTAGCACAGGGCAGATTAAATTAAGAAAGTAGCATTCACTTCCGTGCTCCAGTCACATGGAGCCTTGTTCGTTTACATTGCCATTCATCAGAGAAGTGCGAAGTCAGAGCTTTCCTTGTCTTTTAATAGTAAAGAGTCATTTCCCATTGGAACCCATCATAGGTTATCAGCAGAGCTGGCCAGGGAGTAGGCACAGCCTCATCTCTAATATTTAGACTTAGCCAACATGGTAAAGAAATTTGATCTGATATGAAATAAAAACAAGAAGAGACCAGATGTACATTTCTTTATTCCACCATGGTTCTGAACTCCCAGCTAGTTTGGGTTGGAGTGAGTCTCTGCTTGTAAACTCAGAAGAATGTCTGCCATCGTTTTCTGAAGGGAAAGGGCAGGGGCTTCTGAGTAGAGGGGAAAAACAACACTGGAAATCTGGCTTCTTCTGAACAAGACCACACTGGAAAATAAACTTTTTACTTTTAGCACATCAAACTGGTTTTCACAAAAGGAGAGCCCAGAAGAGGTTTGTTTCCTGTAAGAAACAGTGTTTATGTAATAGAGGTCTGTGTAGAGGGGTACTCTATCCTGTGGCAGCCGTTGCTGCTGGTGCCCATGGGCTATCGCTGGGTGGATTTGGAATGTTTACAGCTACTGAATATTTTCTTTAGACATGTAAAGCCTTGGCTCCCCTTTCTCATCAACTCCACATATTTTTCATCGTGTCCTCTTGCTGCTTTCCCAGGCTCTTTGTTTTTCTTCATTTGTGTCTCTTACACTCGACAAGCTAATATCAGTCTTGCTTCTCTGAGTGAAGGGATCTTCTGCCATCCTTGGGGTCAGAGAATGGGCTACAGGATGGAGGTGTGGCAAAATCAGGGCCCAGAACAGATTGGCTGAGTGGTGGTGATGGTTCTTAGGAGGGGGCGCTGGAGTCAGTCCCCAAGCTTCCCCAAATCCTTTCTTGCTCCACAGATTCTGAAGGACCTCCCTAGGGCAGATGTAGCCTCTGTCCCAGTTGTGGGATCATCAGGATGATGGTAGATTATGGCTGGAAAGGAGTGTCTGCAGTGTGAGGCCACGGGGCCTTGCATGTTTGCACAGCTTGGGAGGGTGGATGAGGGCCATCCTTTGGTAAGCATCCCATAGCAAGGCCAGGAAAGGTGGTGGATAGGGCCTCATGTGGTGGCTGAAGCATTAAAGCGATTGGTGGTGCTTGAGCCAAGCAAGGGCACGGAGGCAGTGACCGAAGCTTACAGCCAGAGGCTAAGCTGGGAGAGATGAAAGCAGGCAAGGCTGATTGGGAACCTCTGGCCTGATATCGCGGTGTCTTCCCAGCTAGGAAATCATCCTCAAGGCCCCTGCCTGTGACTGGAGGCCATTTCCAGGTAGTTGCCACACTGACCCCTGACTGCTACTCCTTGGCAGTGCAGTGGGGGGGGCCTGCCTCGGCCACATATCCTGGGGAGCAGTGGCAGCGGTAGGAGCCCTCTGTGTTCTCGCAGTAACCGTGGACACAGAGCACAGCAGGCCCATTCAAGTCATCACACTCATTCACATCTAAGAGGAAACAAAGGAGAGAGCTGTAGGGAGCCCAAGTACCTCTGCTGGCTGCCTCCACCCCTCTGGTTACTAAGCCCTGGCCCCTGCCCTGGAGTGAAACCCTAAGTGTGACAGCCAGAGGTTGAAGTCACTTCCCAAAATCAAGCAACTCAAGGACAAAGCAGGGGGCAGCAAGCTCATACCATGCCCAAGACCATGCTCTCTTGTCCTTGTCTTTTGTCTGGGAACCTGCACGGAAGGGGCTTTCTAAAGCACATAATTAGACCTTCCTTTGGTGCTTTCTTCCCTCCCAGCCTGACGCAGACAGCCCCACTAGGAGGCAGCAGTGGCTCTTCCAGCCTTTCTGAGTTCAGGCATCTCTGTGGGCAGTGGGCCAGCCTGACTCCTCCATCAGAATTCTACACTCACCTACACAGGCCATGTGGGCCGCATCCAGCTGGAAGCCCTCAAAACAGTCGCAGGTGTAGCCCTCCCGCACACGCACACAGCGGCCGTTCTCACAGCCGTTCAGGATGCCACACTCCTCCGCCTGAAGCCCTTCGAAGCCTGCTGGGGACTCTGGGAGGGGGAAATCGGAGAGAGGAGGACGCTGAGGCCTGTGTCCAGACTCTCCCTAATGCTGGGACCCTCGCCCTCCTGGACAAAGGGTGCTCCTGTGGAACTTTGGGGGTGGGGGCAGAGAGGATCATAACATTCTCATGGAAAGATGCTAGAACAAAAGGCAGTACTCTTGAAAAAAAAAGTGTGTGTCATTTTAGATGGGGAGAAGTGCTCTGGGCTTTAAATGAGGGCTCCAGGGAGGCTGAGACTCGCTGCTTCCACAATGCCCGGCTCCTGCTGGGGTTGGGGGGTGGGGGAGTGTGTTGCTATATAGTTTTTGGGTTTGAGCGTGGGGATGGGGTGAGTTTTGTTTAAATCTTCACATTGTGTTTTTGGGAAGTGAGGAACAATTGGTAGCAGAGGGGCCTCACTCAACACAAAGCAAAACGTTGACCAGATCTACCTAACCCTCTTCACTCTCTAAGCACCCCTCCACCCCATGGCAAAGGCCCCACCCTGCCCAGCGGTATGGTCTTAGTCTGATGTGGTAGCTTTGCCTGTGGTGGGTGCCGTGTGCATTGCACAGTGCTAGGCCTGACTTCCTCATTAGACTCCGAGGCCTGAGTGTTTGGATCACACCATTCACAAACTGAGTCATCACAGTGGGCCTTTAAAGTCCTTAGAAAACCTTAATCCACACTTCAGGTCACAAGTGTGAATGCTGGGTGTCCTTAGAGCAGGTTATTCTGCAGCCTGTAGGTGGCGTGGAGGGAGAAAATGACTGCAGTGAACAGCTTTCTCTCGCTCTCAGTCCCCACAGGAAGCTTGTAGGTTGGGACAGGGGCAGTGTCCTGTACCTTTTTGTGTCCCTGTGATAGTTTATGATGAAGTTGTTAGGGTCGGACCTGGGCGTATGTACTTGTCTCGAGCGAGCCGTGAACGGGGACCTCTGGCTTGGTGTGTCTTTCCCCTTCCCAGTCCTCACTTTGCTGGCAATATGACTAGCAGGTGGAGGAGATGGAAGTGAAACAGCTTTGGTGCCCACCTCTTCCCCATTTTTGCAGCAACACAGACCTGGATGGCTGGCCACGTAGTGGGGCTGGAGTTCTGAGGGCTGCAAAGGAGACTCAAGGATGGGTGTGCGGTCCCCTGGGTGGCCGGCTGTGTTGGGGAAGGCAGGCTCAGGGACGGTGTCCTCGGGGCCCAGGTAGTTGTAGAAGGGGGCCCCATCTGGGCCATAGATGCTGTAGTGCAAGTCATCGGGTCCGGGGCCATACTCATAGCCTGGCCGGAAGTGGACCCCGGCCTCCCGCTCTGCCTCGATGCGAGCCACATTGCACAGCTGAGCATAGACCTCTGTCAGGAAGGATGGAGAGAGGGAGCTGGGTTCCAGCTTCTGCCAGCTAAAGCCTGGTTGGCTTTGTCTCTGGGAGCATGCAAGGACTGGTACCCTCTGGGAGATCCTGGCAGCATTCCTTTCCCCACCTCTCCCCTGCCCTACTTTGTCCCCAAACAGCAGGGATGGAAGACAGGGCCTGATTGCTCTGCTCCTTCTTTCTAGATCCCCCCTTCCAAGGTGAGGGCATCCCCCTCCCTGGGGCCTGGCCCAGCCCTGCAGGGTCTCCCCTTTGCTCCCCCCTCACCAGAGCTCCTGGGGGGACACAGAGCACACTGCTGGCTCCAGGCCTCGCCGTCCTGGCAGCAGCATTCCGTGTAGGTGGTGCGGTGCCCACGCAGGGGTTCGCTGCATACATCATTGGTGACTTTTTTCCAGCAGACGTCCATGTGGATGTCGTGGTCAGGGAGGTCCTCTGGTGGCACAGGGCACGGAGGCACATGAGCCCCCCCAACCCAGGTCCCCTTCTCCTGCTGCCCCACGCTCAGGCCCACTCACCCATGCTGCTGGTGCTGTTCATGCAGCGCTGCTGGCTGAGGTCCAGGGTGAGCGGGGGGCTGCAGAAGCAGTGGAAGGAGCCCTCCGTGTTGACGCACTCGCCATTCTCACAGGCCAGGTCCTGGCACTCATCGTGATCTGGGGAGGCAGGAAAGGGTGGGGCATTGATAAGGTGGCCTGTCCACTCACCACCCTCAGGGAAGGGGGTTTTCCTATCACTGATAATGAAGAGTTAGTGCCCTGCCTCCCTCCCCTCAACCCAACCCAGCCCAGCCTGGAAGGCCCCTCCCTGGGGACAATCTCTGACAGCCCAGAGCTCCTTCACCTGGGACCAGCCTGCTGCAGTGGGCGGCCTCCCTAGGAAGGGGGACTCTCAGCAATAATAGGACTGGCTGGCAGGGGCTGGGTGGGCCATTATTCAGCTGTGGGCCAGGAGTGGGGGCAGGGATCATGTGTGTCCTCACCCTCACACTTCTTGTGGGAAGCATCGTAGTGGAAGCCGGGATTGCACAGGCAGACATAGCCAGGCATGGTGTTGAGGCACCGGCCGTTCGGGCAGAGACCAGGCCCGAATATCACACACTCATCCGCATCTGTGGAAGGGCAGAGCTGAGGTGAGAGGAAGGTGAGAGGCAGTATGAGGGGTACCTAGAGCAGGGAATCCAAAGCCAGGCTGGGTTTGAATCCCAGCTCTGCCACTTACTAGGTGGCTTTGGGCAAATTGCTTAAGTTCGCCTTGCCTCCGGTTCCTACATGCTCTTAGGGTTGTTATAAGGATAAAAAGGTGTTAATATGTGTGAGGTGCTCAAAAAAGTGCACGGCATGTAGCCAGCACCCAAGAAAAGCGATCTCTGTCTCCATCATTTCCTTGTCAAGACTAGCTTCAGGACTAGGGTGCTGAGGGGCGCAGTACCTGGACCATCCTACTGTGAGTGTGGGTTCCCCAGAGTTTCTGGCCTCATCAGTGCAGCCAGGGAGATGAGCGCAGCCTCTGGCCTCCAGAGCAGTGCTCTCCACTCTGTCCCTGTGCCCACATGTGGCTGGGGGTGAGAGTTAGTCAAGGCATCATAGTTTGTTTCTGGAGGCGCAGCCTTGGGAGAGCAGGGAAACTGAGGTGAGGCTCATGTGGACACTCCAAGAGCAGCTTGAGTCAGAACTTCCAGCTAACACTCTGCAGGGAGTCAGCCCTGGGACAGAAAAGGTGGAGGCAACCTGGGAGGCCAGGGCTGGATGTAGAACTTCCCCAGGGACCCTGTGGAGGAGCACGCTAGGGCCCACTCAGGTGAATGGAGTTTGGGGCGGAGGATGGAGCAGGTTACCTGTGTACATGGTCTGTCCAAACGTCCAGGCTCCTTCCACAGGAATGTAGCCTTTTCCACTAGGGCAGATCTCGCTGAATTCAGCTATGTAGAGAGGCGTTTCAGCTCCGAGTGGGGAGGGCCCTGCCCCCTTCCTCTCTCCCCTTCTTTCAGTGTCACCTTGCAGAGCTGACCCTTCGAGGATCTGGAACCCTTGGGGTCTTACCTGAGTCCTCAGACGGGCAGAGGTCACAGGCATCTCCCCAGCTAGTGCCCTGGGTGCAGCAGCATTCGGCCTGTGTGGTGTTCCGGCCCAGGACACTGGAGCAGGGCGCGTGGCCATTCTGCCCAGAGTAGCAGTCCATGCGGGTGGGGGCCGGGGCATGGTCCCCCGTTGGGGCCTCAGAGATACTCTGACCTGTGCGTGACAGATGCTCATTACTGTCTGTTCAGGACCCTCTGAGGGGGGTCAATAGTCCTTGACTTTATTTCCTAAATTTAACATTTGTGTAGCACTTTACAGTGGAAAAAAATTCTGTTACCTGTATTACCTTGCTGATGCTCTCCACAACCCTAAGAAGTGGCCTAATCATCATCTCAAGAAATTGAGGCTTAGAGAGGCTTGGGGCCTTGCCACCGCTGTGCGATTAAGCTATTAAGCAGTGCAGCAGGGATCTGACCCCAGTTCCTCCTCAGCGAAGCCCCTGCTCTTTGCGGTATACCACCCTGCCTGCCTCCCTGTGATGGGCTGCCCCCAGTCCCTGGCATGCCATATGGGCAGCCCTCTGGTCCATTCTGCTTCACATGTACCCCAGCCCCTTCCACCCTTCCTTGTCTCCCTCACTTTCCCCCAAGGCAGTGAAGACCAGTTGAGTCCTAGTCCAGCCTGGCGTGAGAGGCTGAACCCAGTAGCTCTCGGGTGGAGTGGGAAGTGGGAAAGAGAGAGCCCGGTTTAGTTCAGCTCCAAGTCCTCTCTCATCCAGAAAGTTCCCAGGGATTAGATGGATTCAGAGTCCCTCCAAGGCTCAATCTATGGTCCCTGGGGCCACCCTAAGTCAGCATCAGGGTTTCCTGAGCCTCCTCTAGGATCGTCGCCACCCTGTAGCTCCTGGTTTCGCTGCGCGCGGCCCTCAGCCTCCTCACCCCTTCATGCACCAGTCCCCACCTGCGCCTCCCTGTGCTGCCCCAGGCCCTGGCCCAGTGTCTCCCTCAGCGGCTAGAGGCTAGAAGAGGGATGCAGAGGGACACACTCTCTGTAAACCTCTGAGTCACCATGGATAATGCATCTCCCAGGCCTCACCTCCAGCCCCCCGCGGGCGGCAGTGCCCCTCCTGGGCATCGTACTCCTCCAGGTCACTGGCGCAGAGGCACAGGAAGGAGCCCTCCACGTTCTCACAGAGCGCGGCCCCACACACCGCCAGCATAAGCTCACACTCATTCACATCTGACAGGTGTGAGAACAGGCTCGTGGGCAGAAAAGAGTTAGCCCGTGCCCCCTGCCCCTGACTCCAGCCCACTGCCCCCAAAAGAAGCAGGCTAGGCCTTAGGGAAGAAACAAGAGTAAGTATAGATTTGCAGGGAGGAGGAACTGATGGACAGAGGGCATGGGAAAGAAGAGAGAAGGAGAGGAGTGGCAGCAAACGGTCACAGAAGTGCACAAAGAGGAAGAGTTACCCCTCAGTGCACATTCTCCAAACCTCCTGCCTCCTGAGGCTCTGAGGCTTGAGGACACCTGCTGCCCTGCTGGCAGAGCGCGGCTGTGCTTCCCCTTATCCGCCCGGCCCATGTGCCCCTGGGCGAGGAGTTGAAGTCTCCCTCTTCTTTGAAGTCTCCCTTGCCCACGCTCTGGGGACCCATGATGGAGCCACATGACCAGGACCAGTTGAGGAGGACCCTAGGGCCTTCCCTTCCCTGGCCCAGACCTTGGGTAGCCCACAGGCTCCTCACCCACACAGTCCCAGCCTGAGGGAGAGATCTCAAAGCCCTGGTCACAGAGGCAGCGGAAGGAACCGTCAGTGTTGTCACAGAAGCCGTGGCTGCCACACATGGTGTCATTGGTGCACTCGTCTATGTCTGTGGGACAGTGGGAACCAGGGTAGAGGGTGTGTGTGTGTGCACGTGTGCACTCTCTCACACACATGCACACTCTCTCATTCTCTGCTAGAATACTTATTTGGCTTATTAGCACCAAGACCTGTGAAAAGCAGCCTCTTAACCCAGGATAAGAAAACCCTAACATTCACAGTCCTGTGGCATCTTTCGTAAGCTCTGCTGGATGGAAAATATACAAGCTACAATCAGCTGCAAAAAATCGTGTCCTCAGGAGAAAATCATGTCTCGCTCAGTATGTGAAAAATAGGTTTTCTCAGCCCTCTCTCCTCTCTCCCCTCCCTCCCTACTCACCAAGGCAGTCTCCGTTCGGGGCCATGTGGAAGCCAGGCTGGCAGCCCAGAACACAGCGGTAGGAGCCAGGGCTGTTTTCACACTTCCAGGTGCCACACACCGGGTCTCCGTAGTCCTCACACTCGTCGATATCTGTCCCCAGAGCCATGCCATGAGAGAGGACAGAGGTAGCCAGGTCACCACTCTGATCCCACAGGGTCATGCCCCACAACCTCTGGGGTTCTTGATCTGTTCCAAAGTACTGTGCTCATCCCAACCCCAGCACATCGAGGTCAGGACAATTTCCCCTGACCCTGCAGAGCTGAGCCTCTGGGAAGAGAACCGTATGCTATTTAGGAAGCAGTGAGCTCCTAGCCTTCTGTGACACTCCTTTTCCTCCGCCGCCCCCATCTGTCTCCCATCCCTACCAGCAGAGCACTGTACTTCTCTTTACATGAAGCCTTCAGCATAGTGTATTACAGAGAGTTTTCTTCATATCTGTCTCCCTTGCTCAATTTCAAGATCGTCCATAACTGTCTATTTGTCCTAGCAAAGGACACTGAGCATAGCAGGTGTTTAATGTCTATTGAATCATTTGGCCTTTAAAACTAGATTGTGTGCTCTGCCGGCATGAAGATGATGATTGTCTTCATTTTGTCATCCTTGGACAGCCCCTGAGCCCTGAGTCTCAATACATACACTATTTGTTGGACACTTCATCTGTGGAAAGTGCTCTGCTCCACCAGAGCTGAGGACCAGGCAGGGTAGAGATGGGCAGACGTGGGCAGAGCCCTGTCCCCTCCCCCCAGAGCCCTTACCCACACACTCTCCACTCTCTGGGGAGGGCTGGAAGCCAGTCTCACACAGACAGTTGAAGGAGCCCTCGGTGTTGACACAGTGCCCTCCCAGACACGGGTCTGTGGTGGCACACTCGTCCACATCTAGAGTAGAGATGGCTGTCAGCAGACCCAGCCATGGGTCCCTTCCCTGTTAGGGTCCTGTGTAGCTTCCTCTGGGCCCTGAGTAGCCCATGGGAGAGCCAGGGAGTGGCTTATGTAGGAAAGGGCTGGAAACCAGAGGCCAGGCTGCGGGAGGTGGGCACCGGGGTGGGGGTGAGGGGTGAGGCGGGGTCCCTGGAACTGGAGCTCTGTAAAGGGGAAAAGTGACACTCGGAGTTTGGAGTGGGTGCATGCCTGCTGTCAACGTCGTGAAGAGGCCCTGATGAGGGACTGAGTCCCTCCCTCCCTGAGCATCAGGCTCCCTCACTTCACTCCTCGCTCCCATCTTCTCCTCCTTGGGCAGGGCCGTGAGCACTTGCTCTCAGTACTGGTATTAAAAGGGACACCACTCTAGTCTTAGCCTCTAGCGCCCATGCTCCTGGCCAGTAGAGGTAGCTGTGCTGGCTTCTCACCCTGGCAGCTGGTGCCCCCCTCTGTGCTGACGAAGCCAGGTGCGCACAGACAGAAGAAAGACCCGTGGCTGTTGAGGCACTCGCCGTGGGGTGCGCAGTGCTCCTCCCCCATGCACTCGTTCACATCTGCAGGGAAAAGATGGGGAGTGGGTGTCTGCTGGGGATGTGCCTGCCTCCCCACACACTTACGCCTCCCACCCCCAGTAGGGCGATCTGGGTCACTCACCCTCACACACGGTGCCATTGGCCAGCTGGAAGCCCTGGGGACAGAGGCACTGGTAGGAGCCCACTGTGTTCTTGCACTCGCCTCCCAGGCAGCTGCTCTGGGGGTCTTCACATTCATCCACATCTGCAGGGCCACACAGGGGAGGAAGACAGCCGATAGCAGCACCTCCCAAGGACAGGAGCCAAGGGGGAAGTGTCCAGAGGACCTGTCACCTGCCTGCAGAGCTGGACCCACGGGGGATCATCCCCTCATGAGGCAGCACAGCTGGGAGAAGCTCGTGAGCGACTGTTGGGGTGCAGGATGATGGCAGCTCCTCCAGCCTCAGCAGCCCTCCACCTGCTGGGCTTCACCATGGCCCTAACAGAGGGGCTTCCCATTTGTGTCTTCTCCCACATGGAGGCTCATACCTTCACAGGAGTCGCCCAGAGGGCTGGGCCGGTAGCCCCCATCGCAGTCCTTGCAGGAGAAGGAGCCAGCCGTGTTGGTGCAGACTCCCGAGGGGCAGACTCCCGGGAAGGCACACTCATCTAGGTCTGCAGACAGACAGCGCTCGCCTGGGGACCTAGGAGGGCTCCCACTCCCCGGGCAATGCAGGAACCTCACCGTGGCCTCCCTCTCTGAGCCCCTGGGGGTTTCCTAAAACCCCCTCCCTAGAACGCTCCCGGGGCAGCCCTGCCCTCAGCTTCCCTCTTGTCTCTGTGACTGGCTTTTCCTCCTGTCCTAACTCTGAACTTGGGGATTATGACAATAGAAGCTCTTGTTGGGGCCAGGTCCATTTATGGGGTCTTCTAGCCTAGCCTGGAGCCCCTCGGCATCAGCTTCAAACTGGGGACAAATGGAGTGTTCTTTGGGAGGTAAGACGGCCTATATTCTGTCCCCTTCCACCACTGCCTCCCCAGGGTTACCTTCACAGGCAGTGCCGTCTTCGTTCACCCAGTACCCGCTCTCACAGGCAGAGCAGGCAAAGGAGCCCTCCGTGTTGAGGCAGAGGCCTGTGGGGCATGAGGACCGGCTGGCACACTCATCCACATCTGAAATAGGGCATTGCATTCTGTGTGGGACTCTGCAGGACAGACAGGTCAGGACAGCCAGAGACTGGCAGGTAGGCAGGGGTGGGGGAAGGACAGGTCTGGGCAAGGATGTGTTGGGTCAGTGTGAATAGGGATGCAAGGCCAGGGGTGGATTCAGGGGGCCAAGGGTGGTGTGCAGAGGGGAGGGAGCCACAAGCTGGACTGGCCTGTGGAGAAGGGGTGCTTCAGCATCTCTGTACCTTGGCAGCCCTTCTCATCTGAGGTGACCTCATAGCCCTGCTCACAAGAGCATCTGAAGGAGCCTTCTAGGTTGGTGCACTTTCCATGGGCACAGACCCCAGGGGTCAGACACTCATTCACGTCTGTGGGAGAGAAGTCCAAGATGGTGGGCTGACCTCCTCCCCATCCTGCAGCCCCCGCTGGCAGGCTCCGAGCATCTCAGTTATGAGGCCAAGGAACCAGCCTTCAGAGGGGCCGCAGGCCACCCTGGGGAGGCCATGAGGCCATGCTCCCTCCTCCCACCTAGGCAGGGCAGGGCGTCCCATCCCCCGGGCTCACTTCAGCCCTATCTAGTAACTCAGAGCACTCTGCATGTATCCACGCAGGGGGCCAGGTCCCCCAGCCCTGGGGCTGGTTTGGCTCATCTGAGGATACTTGGAATGAGGCGTCCAAGACCCTTGACTCCCCTCATTGTGGGTGCCAGGAACCCTACATGTCCTCCTACCTGCCAACCAAACAACCCACGATCCCAACTCAACAAGCAGCTTCCGCGGGTGGGCGGGCAGTGTGGAGAGAGGCCAGTCATGCCAAGGTGGCTGAGTGGCAGCCTTGAGGGCCTGGGAAACGTCTGCCCTCTCCAGAGCCTCAAAGCGTCTATTCAACACTCAGTCCCTCCCGGCATTCTGAACCCCGAGCCTTTCTTCCTGAGGGGGCTGCAGGAAAAGAGCACACGCCTCCTACTGCAGACCTGCTGCCCTTCTGAGGGATGAGCGCCCGCTGTGTGGTGGGTGTGCTGTTTAGACGCTGCTTTTGAGATGCAGAAGAGCAGGAGACTCCTCCTCCCTGGGAACCGCAGAAGGGCCTGGCCCCATCCTAAGACCCTTAGGCTCCTCGCTCCACCACAGGATCCAGCTACAGAAGCTGCTGGGACTTTGGGCAGTCACTCCAGAATGAATATGGCCAAAGAGGAGTAAAGGGCCCCACCCTAGCTGATTCAGAGGGCAGAGCCCTGGCGACTCATGCCCAGCGCCATCTGGGATCCCAGCTAGATCATGGAAGACAACAGCCTCCAAGCCACCTCCCTCTGCCCACCTCTTTCCCTTTACGTGTGTGGGTTCAACCAGAGGTCCCAAGGCCGAATGGCCTGCTCAGTGCCTTGGCCAGCAGCCCTCACCTACACAGCTCCCACTCTGGCCCCGGTAGCCCTCCTCACAGGCCAGACAAGTGTAGGAGCCGGGGGAATTGACGCATCTCCCATCAGGGCAGGTACCGGGGTGACGGCATTCGTTGATATCTGCAAAACAGCAGCCCCTCCCTTGGTCATCCCTGGGAACATAGCACATGGGTAGGTCTGTGACACAGCAAATCCTTGTCCCTGCCTTTGGTTGGGGAGAGGGATGGACAGAGGGAAACTAGGAAAGAACGAGAGCTGCCCTGTGTTCTCAACTCCACCTCTCACCCACTGTCTGGGACAAAAGAGGGAGATGGAAGAACTTAAACATTAGAAAGGGAGACTCCCTGGGTGGGCGCAGTAGGCTGTTTACCACCAGCTGTGGGAGGGTCAGAGGCTCCACTCTGTGAGCTGGGCTGTTTGGGATGGGCTTTCATCTCTCCCCTGGCGAATTCCTAATCCTTTATAAGCAGTGACCATTACTGGGATGTGCTTGGCACAGCAGCTAACTGGATTGCCAGAGGCTCCAGGATAGATCATCAGAGGGGCAGTGAAGGCAACTTGGGCTTCCTTGCACCAGGAAATGAGGACCATGGAGGAACCCCCAATCTTGGATATGGCCAAGACCAGCTCTGAGGCTGAGTGCAGACTGTAGGGTGGAGCTGGCAAAGCTTCTCTGAGAGCTGTCAGACGTTTCTTCCAGCCAAGAATCACATAGGGATCCTGGCACCCACTCTGGTGAGATCCAGGAAAGTCAGCCAGAAAGGGTAAGCCTGGACACCAACTGGACACCCAGGGGATGAGGGGATCCAGGAAGGGAGAGTGGCAACAGGAAGAGGAGGGAGCTAGTTCTCCCCGGAGCCGAGGAGAGGGCCTTTCCCCCATGTAACCTGGCATATCATGGGCTTCATCATCAAGGCACCCAGGGGACCTGGACTGAGTGAGGGAGGTCCTGTCACAGGGATTGAACTCTGAGTCAGCACTGCAGGAGGACATTATGCCCCTCTGGCCCGGTATCAAGGCTCTGGCCCACTCTTCACAACAGGTCCATTGGCCAAGGAAAGAGGAGGGGTTCTTCTTCCTAAATGGGTAACTGTCATTCTCCTGGAGGAAGTCCACCAGCTTATGCAGATTTAGAGGCCCTACTGCCCGAGAGGAAGACCTACTCAGCACCTATGGAGGAAGTGTGGGAGACAGGCCTAGGGTCCGAACACAGGCTTTCTGAGAGGGACTAAAGCCAGCAGCTGTCACTGCTGCTGGGCATGGAGAGGAGAGGACATGGACCCTAAAGCGGAGGGTGAAAGTGAGTCCTCTCTAAGGTTGTTTGGTTTCCAGAAGTCGGGACACGTAGAAGCCCTCTGTCCCAGAGGACTGGGACCCTCTCAAGCCTAAAGCTTCTGCCTGAGGGTCCAGAAGACGGGGACATCACCACCAGGCAGATGGTTTTTCAGGTGGGTCTCTGCAAGGAGAGTCCCACAACTCCCATATAATCTTGGGGACACTGCGATAAGGCTCATCTCTGGCAAGGGGGTAGCCACAAGTAGAGTTGTGGTGACATCAGCCTTAACTATTCTAAGGGCTTCTGTAAAGACAGAGATGGATAAAATGAAGGATCTAAGATGACTAACTTTGGCCACCCAAGAGACAGAGGCCAGTGCCATGACCTGTTGTCCTTGGCTGAGGTACTTGAAGGAGGATGGGCAAAGCCACTGGAATGAGCAGCAATCCTTGTTTCAGGGATGCCAGATGATCTCTTCCAGGATGAAGAGAACGAGATTGAGGCAAAGCTCCTCCTAAATCCATGCCAGGAAAAATGAAGTCTTTGGACCTTTCCTGCAGGGATCAGGCAATGTGAGAAGGAGATAAGGTTTGCCAGGAGCAAAGGGCCCTGCAGTCTGTCCTGCCCCAAACATGCTGGGCACATCTCTTGGAGGTGGTGTGTGTAGTGTCTTAATGCTGGGCATTTAGGACGCATGTGGCATTCCAGCTCTCCACTTTCTGCACCATGGTAATCTGGAGCCTCCTAGTCTCTTGTGGTTGGGTGGGGCCATGAGACTAGTGAGGGCCAATGAACTGTGAGTGGGTATGATATGGATAATTTATGGACCAAACCATTTAATTTGTGCAACCCTCCAGAGTGCTCTTTTATTCTTCCACAGAGACTGGCTATTCCTTTAGCCTACATCTCCCATGAGGAAACACGGGGCAGAGCCCCCAGCTGACCCTTGATGGACAGACATGTGGCACTGATGAAACACAAACTTGGCTGCTGCTGGGCATGGTGGCTCGCACCTGTAATCCCAGCACTTTGGGAGGCCAAGATGGGCAGATCATCTGAGGTCAGGAGTTCAAGACCAGCCTGGCCAAAATGGTGAAACCCCATCTCTACTAAAAATACAAAAATTAGCCGGGTGTGGTGGTGGGCACCTGTAGTCCCAGCTACTCAGGAGGCTGAGGCAGGAGAATCGCTTGAACCCAGTGGTGGAGGAGGTTGCAGTGCACCAAGATCACGCCACTGCACTCCAGCCTGGGTGACAGAGCAAGACTGTCTCAAAACAAACAAACAAATAAATAAATAAACAAACAAACAAACAAACAAACAAACTTGGCTGCTATGTCAATAAGATAGGGGTTGTTTGTTAATGCAGCATAACCTTGTCTTTCTTGGCATGCCACTGCTGGCTTCCTTCCTCAGACCAGAGCCCCAGCCAGTGATTATCACACGTGAATGGGAGGGGGAGGGCAGATGAAGAAAGCAGCCCCTCAGTCTCCACCCCAGCCAGGGAAGGGCTCTCCTGGGTGGAAGTGAATATAACTGAACCATTAGCCAAGCCAATTCAAAGGAGCCAGAGGAAGATTCTGAATGAAGCAGATTCTATCACCAGCCACCCTGAGGCTGTCCCACCAGCATCTTGGTGCCTGGACTGGAACCAGTCACTGGATGCAGAAATATTCCAGTTTTTCTGCCTCGCCTAGGGTGTGAATGTTAATCTGAGATTACGGTGTGTTTTGGAGGGTTTTAATATTCTGTCTTTGAAGCCAGGAGCCATCTGTCTTCTTCCTGTGCTCCCAGCCCATGGCCAACACAGCTGGTGCTCAACGAATGTTTGCTGAACAAAGAGTGGGAGAGTATGCCTCAAACTTCACCCCTCATCTTTTTGGTATAAGGCTGCTGAAGAGACCCCAAAGGGCCCATGGCAACAATCACTCCAGAGACCAGCTTGCCAAGCTGCTGTCGGTTTGCTGGGAGAATCCTGGAGCTTCTCTAACCACAGATCAGCCTTTGGATGAGGAAATGTAAAGGCATTCACCTCTGCTGCTTGTGAGAGCATGGGGTGGGGGTGGGGAAGGCACTCAGGCAGCGGCCAGAAGCTCAGGTGACCTTGGTTATGGCTGGGTGACACCAAAGGCCCTGGCGGTCTGCAGGGAAGTCTATCCCCTGTCCGTGGGAACCTGGAGTCCCAGTACGACGGAAATGCCGTTGAGACTGCTGGACGGGCCTCTGTCCAGACCACTCAGCCTTTCACCAGAGACTTTCAGTTTCAGTGGAGAGAGTGGTTTCTGAGTTGGAGAAAGAAGAAAGAGGGAGAGGAAATTGACTGGGATCCCAGGGTGATGGGCCGGGCTTGTGGTTACCAATGGAAACCTGGAGAAGTGTGCGGGCTACATCATTCTTTCTTTCAACAGACTCGGAGTGTCTGCCCTGGGCCAGGAACTCTGCCTGACCTCCCAGATGAGGTGTGTGTCTAGAACCTTTCTTGGGAAGGGAAGGAGAGGGCAGGGTATGGGGGAGCCTGGACATGAGAAAGAACCACCCTCTGACAGTAACGTTTCCTTCTACTTATTCAGGGTCTGTATGTGCCAGACAGTGCCTAGCACTTTGTATACATTAGCTTATCCGGTGCTCACAAACATCTCTGAGATGGGCATTACAGTTCCATTTCCAGACATTGTGTCAAAAGCCAAACCCAAGCCTGTCTGCACCAGAGCCTGTGCCCTTAACACAGACTGGTTAATATAAATCTGATGTTTTCTGTTTTTTTTTTTTTTTTTTTTTTTTTTTTTGAGACAGTCTCACTCTATTGCCCAGACTGGAGTGCAGTGGTGCGATCTCGGCCCACTGCAACCTCCACGTCCTGGGTTCAAGTGATTCTCCTGCCTCAGCCTCACAAGTAGGTAGGATTACAGGCATGTGCTATCATGCCCGGCTAATTTTTGTATTTTTAGTAGAGATGGGGTTTCACCATGTTGGCCAGGCTAGTCTTGAACTGCTGATCTCCAGTGACCCACCTGCCTCGGCCTCCCAAAGTGCTGGGATTACAGGTGTGAGCCACCGCGCCCAGCCTAAACCTGATGTTTTTAATGTTCTGGTATTTTCTTGGTTCATTTCCTGTCATTTTATTTTCTTTTTGATAAAGTCTAATGTCAAATTCACAGCATCATTGTGATGCTTAAATGAGGTAATCTATTGAGGACCTAACCCAGACATCTGGGACACAGGAGGCACCTGTCAGTGGTGAGTGCCATCATTCTCCATTCTCCTGAAGATGCCAGGCTGTCTTATCTCCATCGTGCTAAGGAGGACAAGGCAGGTGGGTTCCGGCTTTGGTCATGGGTAGGCCTGAGTTTTAAAGGGGGAGGACCAAGAGGGAGGCATTGGGAGGTGACACACTGGGGCTGAAGGCAGAGCTATCTGTCCTGCACCTGCTGCAACCTCTCCCCTTTGCTTCTCTGGACTTTGCTTCCATGGTAGTGGCATTGGGAAGGGAGGCTGTCCTTTCACAGAGTACACAAGCTCTTCTCTGACTTCCAGGCCCTTCTGAAAGCAGGCAAGTCCCAGCCAGGGAAACCTGGAGGCTGGGAGGAGTCTCAGCCTAAGCTCGGACCCAGGGCCAGGTTCTTCTTGGACTGCGCCTGGATTTACCCTCATTTCTTCCTGTCCCAGCCAGTCTCGAGAGCAAATGCCCTGGGCCTCCTACCAGCCTGTGACACCCCAGTCTGACAGGGATGTGGTGGCAGCAGAGCTGCCAGGGGTCTTCAGAGCTGGCACGAGACAGGCAAGGGTCTGTGAGGAGGCCAGTTAGCAATGCCACAGCGCCTTTTGGCTGGGTCTGGGAAAGACAGAAGGATATGGGATCCCTCCCTCCCTCTCTCCCTCCTTCCCTTTCTCCCTTCCTCCCTTCCTCCCTCTAGCATTTATTGGGTGCTTATCAGGTGTCCATGTATGGGCCATCTAAAGATATGGCCCAGCCCTCAGAAGCTCACAATCTAACAAGCTTAATAAGAAGACTGACACTCCCAGACACACAGACTCTTCCTTTGCCCCATGAGGAGAGCACATTTTTCAAGGCAAGAGGGCAGAGGTTATAGAGGAGATGTTCCTAAGGTGTCACGTGGATAAAGTTGTTCGTGCTCCCCTGCTGCAGGTGGCAGACAGGACGCCAGAATGTCACTGAGGGGATGGAAGGGCTCAGGAATTCTCATAGGTGTCTCTGTCCATAGACGTGGGCTCAGCATCAAGGGGCCAGGGCAGGGACAAGTTACAAGGCGTGTTGGTGGTGGGCAGTGCGTGGGGAGGGACAGATGGGTGGTGGGGTGGCAGGGTGCCTCCCTCCTTCCCGTTCCTTACCTTGGCAGTGTCCTTTCCTGACCATGATGTAGCCCTGATCACACTCGCAGTGGTACGAGCCCTCGGTGTTGGTGCACTGCCCCCCGCTGCACACCCCTGGCTGCTCACACTCATTGATATCTGTGAACACACAGAAAAGCCCTGAGTCACAGCCAGCCCTGGAGGATGGTGGAGGGGGTGGGGTCCTGGAGCATTCCTTCTAGAGGCCAAGGACAAAGGATGCCACGCTGAGGCCTGGGCAGGGAAGGCATGCTTGCTGCAGCCACAATTGCCTGGAGGGGCTCCTGGGCCAGGTCTGAAATGATCTAGCTCAGACCCCTGATAAACCTGAGTTCCTTTCTCTCAGGGGAGTCTACTCTGGGGACCCATGGGGATCCTTACAACTGTTTCCTCACCCTCATGCAAGGGCTGGTCTGGTGGTGGGGTAGCAGTCCATACGGTATAACCTGCAGAGGCCAAAAGGACTCCCACCCCGCTCCTGGCCCCACTATATCCCCTTTGGGTCTACTCCTGGAGTCCTTCCTTCCTTCTTTCCTTTATTTATTTATTGAGACGGAGTTTCGCTCTTGTTGCCCAGGCTGGAGTGCAATGGCGCCATCTTGACTCACTGCAACCTCCGGCTCACTGCAACCTCTGCCTCCCTGGTTCAAGCGATTCTCCTGCCTCAGCCTCCCGAGTAGCTGGGATTACAGGTGCCCGCTACCACACCCAGCTAATTTTTTTGTATTTTTAGTAGAGATGAGGTTTCACTATGTTGACCAGGCTGGTCTTGAACTCCTGACCTCAAGTGATCCACACTCCTCAGCCTCCCAAAGTGCAGGGATTATAGGCATGAACCACTATGCCTGGCCTCCTGGAGTCCTTCCTAAGGACCTTCATAAAGGTTAGGAACCAAGCAGCCAGTGAGGGATCGTGTTTTAAGTAACCATGGATCTGTAGGGTGTGGTTTCTGTCATTTTTCCAAAGTATATTGGTGTCCCATCATGGCTCTAAAGCCCAGCCCCACTCATGCCCCTCCCCTGCTTAAACTCCTACCAGAGAACCCTGCTACCTCCAGTTCTGCTTGCAGCCTGGCTCACAAGGCCTTTGCCACCTGGCCCAGCTCTGCTGTATTTGCTAATTCACACAAGTCCCTTGGTATAGCCTCAGCTATTGCGGATTTCAGTGGTCCAACCTCCAAGCCTTTGTTCACACAAATGCTTCCACTTGGATCTCTTTCCTCACGGTGGCCAGCAAATCCCTGCCCCCATTTCAAGGACTGGTTTAATGCATCACCTCTGGGTCCTGTGGGTCCCCGTCCCCTGTCCCCACAGTCAAATTAATCAAGGCCTCACCTTCCCATTCTCTCCCTTAAACCGGGACTGATACAAACACTTCATAGAGTCCTTGTGCAGATTAAATACAATAATCCAGGTGAGGGGTTGAGCACTGTGCCCGCCTGGCATAAGGTAAGCACTGCAGAAATGTTAGCTATTATTATCCTAGTGTTAAACCCCATAAAATCCCAGCTCCTCAAGCCTGGCATGTGAGATCTTGTATGACCGGCCCCAGCCTGCTTCTCATCTGTTTCCTGCCGCCCGCACCTCTCCTACCCTCGCCTAACCTCAGGACCTGTTCCTGAGCCTCTGCCCACACTGTCCCCTTGCCTGGAACAGCTTCCTACACACCAGCGTGACTGCCTCCCACTTATCTCCAACCCGGCGTCCCCTGAGGGCCCAGCTCTCAGTGTACCTGTTTATTTACTTGCTTCTCCCTAATAGGAACATGCCTTATTATCTCAGCATCTCCAGTGCCCAGCACAGAACCCCAAAAAGTGCTTACTGAAGGAATTGAATAATAACCATCTGTTCAAAGACAGTGTCTTCACTTGAGCAATACTTCATAAAACTCCAGTGCACAGCAAAGTCTCCGCCAGAAGGTGGGAAATGCACACTCCTAGGCCCACAGCCAGAGATTCTGATCCTGCCGTACTGGTGGACCCAGGAACCCACGTTGTTATAGCTCTTCGGGCAATTCTGGAATAACTGGTGTTCACTGTGAGAAGCTCTAATCCCAATGGAAGAGAGAAGGGAACTCATAGAGCCATATGTGGGAACTGGATGAAGAACTCATTATCCCCTGAGGTCAGGACAACTGTCTGATAGATGGTGCTGGAAAACTCCCTCACTCCATGGAGAAAAATGGAGACGTGAATAGAGAAAGACCAGGTTCTTTTTTTTTTTTTTTTTTTTTTTGAGACGGAGTCTCACTCTGTCGCCCAGGCTGGAGTGCAGTGGCGCAATCTCGGCTCACTGCAAGCTCCGCCTCCCGGATTCACACCATTCTCCTACCTCAGCCTCTCCGAGCAGCTGGGACTACAGGCGCCCGCCACCATGCTCGGCTAGTTTTTTTGTATTTTTAGTAGAGACGGGGTTTCACCGTGGTCTCGATCTCCTGACCTTGTGATCTGCCCGCCTCGGCCTCCCAAAGTGCTGAGATTACAAGCGTGAGCCACCGCGCCCAGCCGAGAAAGACCAAGTTCTTAACAGCCATACGAAGATGGACTCCAGATGAATCAAAGCATACCATAAAAGGGAAAACTAGAACTCAAGGTATAGGAGAATATCTTTGTGACTTCAGGATATGGAAGAATTTCTTAAACAAAGCCCCCAAAACACACAAAAATAAGGCAAAATGGTGAATTTCAGTACATCAAAATTAAGGATTTCTATTCCAAGAAATGTGGATAAGCTTAAAGGATAGAGGACAAAATGGGAGCATTGCAATTTCTAAACCCAGCCAAGAATCTACAATATATAATGGACTCCTAAAGAGCCCCAGGAAAAAGCAGCAACCACCATTGGAAAACTGAGCAAAAATGGGAGCCAGCAGTTTACAGATGAGGAAACCCACAGGCTAACGTATGAAGAGATGCTTACATTTATTGGTAAACATTTACTTAGATATTTAATATGTAAACAATTTATCTTATTGATAATATAAATTATAATGATTTATATTAATTATATGTTATTTAAATAATCTATAAACCGATATAAATATCAAATCATTGAGGTAATGAGATATTACTTTATGAGACTGGGAAGCTTCAGAAAGTGAGTGTTATTCTGGACAAGGCCTCTTCCAGTGGTAGCCAAGCCCCACTGGGAGAAGTACTTACAGCCAGTCTTGAGCCCCACCCCCTGTTCCCCAGCTGCTAGGGCTGGCAGAGACATCTTGGACACCCGGGCTGGCACGTGGCAGAAACTTGTGTCTGCAGCAGTCCTGGTGACACTATTCTCTGCAGCAGCTGCTGCTTATCCCAGGCCAGCTCCCCAGGCTGGGTTTGCAAAGAGCAGTGCCTCTGGCCCACAACACCCACCTAGACCATTGGAGCCCAGAGAAGCCTCCTTCCCTTAGCCTGTCTCCTGGCTCCTCCAGTCTGTTCTGAGCCCTGCCCCTTGAGTCAGCTCCCCGGAAGTCAGCTGACCCAGTCACCACCATTCTGCTCACAGACTTCTACTGGCTACCCCTGCCTGTGAGACAGTGTCCAAACACTTCAGCCTGGCACTCAAGACATTTCCCACACTGGCCTCTTCCTCCAGGTAGCCCTTCTCCAGTCATACTGCATTCATGATTATTCCCAGAGCATGCCAGGGAACGTTCACTATTCAGGTCTCTGCAGAGATGCTTCTCTCTACCTGGAATACCCTCTGCTCCCTCCATTCCTATTCATGCTCCATTCCTATTCATGCTCCAACACCCTGTGTGTAATGGAGTGTGTCTTTGGAAGCAAACCATGCTTTGGAGCTAGAGTGATTTGATTCCGTTTCTAGCTCTGTCACCACTAGGTATGAGGCCCCTCTGAGCCTCAGTTTGCTAAACTATTAAATGGGGCTAAGGATTTCCACAACATGGAGTTGGGATGATGAGCTTCATATAACAAAATGCTTGGGACAGTGCCAGCATATATTAAGTGCTCATTAAATGGTAGCTATTCTTGGTCAGGTGCGGTGGCTCACACCTGTAATCCCAGCACTTTGGGAGGCCGAGGCGGGTGGATCACAAGGTCAGGAGTTCGAGACCAGCCTGGCCAATATGGTAAAACCCTGTCTCTACTAAAAATACAAAAATTAGCCAAGCGTGGTGGCGGGCGCCTATAGTCCCAGCTACTCGGGAGGCTGAGGTGGGAGAATGGTGTGAATCCGGGAGGCAGAGGTTACAGTGAGCCGAGATTGTGCCACTACACTCCAGCCTGGGTGACAGAGCGAGATTCCATCATAAATAAATGAATGAATGAATGAATGGCAGCTATTTTTATTCTGCTCCATCTTGAGCACCCGAATAATCTCATACAGAACAACTTGCTCCTCATCTGGATCCTACAGTGTCACCATTCACACCTCACTCATCTCAGCATCCTCAGAGCTTGGCACAGTGCCTGGCACATAGGTGGTGCTAACGCATGAGAGCGCAATGAACACTACCCGTGATTCTCCCGCTCCTGCGTTAAGTTAGGAGGTCTGCCCCTTCTACTTCCCTTCCCTCCATAATCAAGTGATTGGACCTGGACGGCTTTGGTTTCTGTAGACTGGACCCTTGGGGGATTGGAACCCGAGGGGATCCTGGCAGCAGGAGGGTACACAGCTTCCCTGGCCTCCCTCGGGGTCTGGCCAGAACCAGCAATGTGAGCCCCAGGCAGGGCCTCTCTTGAGGTGAAGGATTTACAACTGGATTATGAATCTTAAGATGTTGCTTAGAAAGTGCTGCATTATATTATTTGTGAACTTAATCATAAAAATGTATGTGGAAAAAAATGTATGTGCAGTGTTTTGCATCATTAAAGGGTTTGCGTTGGAAGCGTATTTATCAAGGGTCCCCTGGCAGTGGGCCACATCTTCCCAGGGAAGTTCAAAGCCCTACAGGTGCCTCCAAGCTGCTGGGAAGCCACGTTCCTCGTTCAAAGGCACACCTACTCCCTGGTCTGCCAATAGTCCCAGCCTGGCATCCTCATGGGTCTCCCTCCTTCTCTAACATGAAACCAGCTCCTTGTCACTCAGAGTTTGGGGGCCTGGTGTATAATCCTCATCTCCAGCCATGTCTCCTGACCCTGTGACACTCTCAGTTCCACCCACAATTCCTTAGGGCCTTTGCAGAGATTGCTGGTTTTGGATTTCTACCCCTCCTTGCCACTGGCATAGAATCAGCCTCCTCTCAGATCCAGGCCGGAGTTCTGGTCTCTCCTTCACTCCTTCAGCTGCCCACTCCCCATTCTGCAGCACGGTGTTTGGGGTGTGAACCCCTGGTTCCTCTTCCACCCCCTCAAGACTGTGGGGCCTGGCGAAGCGCAAGGGTGGGCGTGGCTTACCTTGACACTCCTGTGTCGCCCCCGAGGTGGCCAGCGTGTAGCCAGGGTAGCAGAAGCAGGAGTAGGACCCCACGCGGTTGATGCAGCGCCCTTTTCCCTTGCAGGGGTCCCTCAGACACTCGTTGTCATCTGACCAGAAGGAGGCAGGGAGGGAGGTCAGGGGGGCCAGTGGTGCTGTTCTTTGGGCACCTACCAGCAACCTACCCACACTAGGGGCTGGGCAGGGGATGGTGCTGTGTGGCAAGGAAAGGGTGAGGGAGCGGAGGAGGCTGGGGAGATGAAAATCTCTAAGGCTGGAAGCCATAAAGTCAGCCCAGCGGGCCCACTCAGGCACCGGAAGCCTGGGGCGACTGCCAGCCCCTCCTCTCTGCCCCTCGACTCCTTCCTCCAGTAGCCTCATGATTCCCTTCTCCTTTGAAACCACAGTGGATATTTCTCCCTTATTTGAAAATATTGGGGGAAGGAGGAATGAGATCCACACCTGATGATTTATCTTAGCCTCAGACCTCCCCCCAGGGATGACCCTGGTGGAGACATTTGCAACTGGGGCAGTCCTTGGTCCGCTCTCCAGGCAGCAAAATGGCCAGTTTGAGGGGTGGGCTGATCTCAGAGAAGAGGGCTGCCAGGCGCAGGCCAGGATGCATGCAATGGGCTGGCTTCCATGCTCCTGGAGTCCTGGAGACTCATCGGATGGGGCTCACCGAGACTGGCTTCCCCTGAAGGTTAAAGTGAGCTTTGTCCACAGGGACTGTGCTCCTCCTAAACTCATCAGCCACCCAGCACTGCTTGGACTTTCTGCTTCTTCCTGGACTCTCAACTCGGCCTCCTAGCCCCTGCTCCCATCTACCCCAGCCGCCAAGTAAGCCCAGGGCACCCAAGTGAATACCTGTGCAGTAGGCCTGGCTGGGGTGCAGCTGATAGCCGGGGCTGCAGACACATCTGTATCCATCTGGGAGGTTCACACAGGTTCCAGGGCCACAGACATTGGTGGCTCCAGCAGCACATCTGTCAATGCCTGTGGAAGACAGAGCAAAACAGAGGTTATGGCAGGGTGGGTGCTGGACAAAGGCAGTGGATCGGGGTGGGGACAGTCAGTGGCCAGGGTCTAGGGGCCTCAGAAGGCCAACCTTAGCGAGGCCCTCCCTCCCATACCCATGCACAGCTTGGCCTTGCATAAGACACTAGGGGATCTCTGCCCAGCACCCCGAGCCCTACCCAGGATGGAGGTGATTGTAGGGCATCCCCCTCACCGAGATCTAATAGGTAACCCATATTTCCAGCAAATTTCCAGCAAAACCCCTCCCTCCTAGCCCTACCCCGAAAATGGGCCCGACTCCTACCCAGTGCCTAGTGCCATCCCTCCCTGCAACTCCTGCCCAGTTTTCCCTGGACAGACAGACAGACCTGGTGAGTAAGGTGCTTGGGGAAAACTTCCAGGGGAAAATGGGAGAGGTGGGCTGGGGTCAACTGAGCAGAGCCTTGAAAGCCACATTGAGACTGGCCTGTAACAGCGATTTCGTGAAAGTTGGGGGTGGGTCAGAGCAGTTCTAGAAAGGCCACTCAGGCAACGAGATGATGGATGAACTGGTAAAGGAGGTATAGTGGGCCCTTAAAACCTGTTGAAATAATTTAACTGAGGGTCTGCCTTGGGTGGTGGTGACGGGGTGAGAAGTGGGAAGACAGGTGCAGAATTGAGAAACAGTTTGGAGGCAGACTCACTGGGACTCGGGGCTGAGGCTGTGTAGACAGCAGAGACTCTAGCTTTCTGAATGGTATCCCTAATACTAGAAAAGTACCTGGCACTTAGAACACGCAAAATGAATGAATGAATGAATGATGCTTTTGCCTTTGTGTCCACCCTGAAGTCTTTGCCTGAAGCCCCCATGTTCAGGGGTCCCTGCCCTGCCCTGCCCCATAGCTTGGGAGAAGCTGAAGACCCAAGGGAATGGGTTGGGAAGTGGTCTGTACGTGGGTATACAGTGAGGCTTAACAGTCTGCCAGATTGTACTGAATGGAATGTGCACCCAAGGCTATCCTCTCCCCAGGCCTGGTTCCAAGTTTGTGTCAGCCTTGGGGGTTGTGGGGGCCCTCAGGTGGTCCTAAATGTCTGCCCAGAGGGGTGAGGTTACAGAATGGCAGAGGAGAAGGGGGATAGGGCAAAAGGCTGAGGCTGGTGGTTGCAGTGGGGACACTCATCCACATGCCAAGAGCTGCTGCTGAGCTTGGCCTGCCCCCTGCCCCTTGCCCCCTGCCCCCTGCTTCCCATCCCTTCCTCCAGGCCCATTTTCCTTGTCAGAAATTCAGCACTCCTCTGCACACTCTGCCTGCTGAGCAGAGGCCAGAAGGGGATGCTCCCTTGGGCAGCGCTTTGAGCCCAGAGGAGAGAGGTCCCGGCAGAGGTCAGTGGGGTGTACCTGGGAAGGCTGGACCCCCGCTCCCCACTCTCTGGACTGTTCCACCAGGCGCAGGGGCTTTCCCTTTGCTGAAGGAAATCCAGAACCCCCTCACCACCCTCACCCCCAACACAAGGTGACTGGGTCTCTGGACTCAGTCGTAAGGTTAAGACAGCAGGAGCCCCAGGAGCGGGCACACACGTGTACAGGCAGCAGTAGCAAGAACACCCGCCTTGCTTCTCCTGCACCAAGTCCCCAGACAATGAGCCTTTAAGGAGGGCACATTCCAGAGCAAGGTGGATTTGCCAGGATCGCCCCCACACCCGCCCCTCGCCCCCATCACTGTAGCTGACCAGAGGGAGAGGAATGCAGGCTTGGTCAAACAACCTTGAGAAATAGAACCATGTTCCTTCCCGAAAATCAGCCCTCCCCGTGGGCAGGCAGCTGCTCGCTGGCAGGGCACTCTGCTGACTCAGGGCAGCGGCCTGGAAGAGCCAGGACCCCAGCGGCCCTCACTCCCCATGCTCCCCTTCCTTGAGAGGGACGCCCAGATTCTCCTGGAAGACCCCTGGCTTCCCTCTCCCATGGTGTCCCTTCTCTTCCCCCTTCTGGGCTTGGGCAGTGCTCCAGACAGGGCTCTTGTTTTCACAAGAGGGACCTTGTGTTCTTTGTAAGATGATGCCAGGGGTGCAGAGCCCAGCTGGGAGCCTGCTGGAGACTTTACCTAGTTGGAAAGGCGAGGGGGCATTCCACTCATGCCCCTGCCCTGGAGTTGGCTCTGGACAGACACAGCTCACAGGGCAGGGTGCAGGGAGCCCCAAAGGTCTGGCTGCAGCTACCTGGGGTGCTCAGGGTCACCAGCACATTGGTGGAGGGGGTCACTTGTTCTTCCTGTATCTCTGGAATCCCCTGTTCAGGCATTGGTGGGGTTGTGGCATTCCCTGCGGAGGAGAGAGGGGAAGAGGTAGGGTCATGGCCCCTTGGCTGGCCGTGGCCCCTCCCTCTTCCCTGGTGCTCAGACTCCCAAGAACGAAGGGTGAAGCCTGGGGTGGGTCACTCCCATGCCTTCCAGTCTCCTGAAAGTTGATCTGGCCCCACTTAGAGAATCTAAGAGCTCTAACAGGCCTTGGAGCACATCCAATCTAATCCTCCATTTCAAGGCCAGGAAACTGAGGCTTGCAGAAATGGCCACTTGTCCAAGGCCAGCCAGCTTGTTGGAGGCACAGCTGACACCTGGGTTTCCTAATTCCCACTTCAACATTCTTTCCCTTCTGCTTACAAAGCATTTCACAGCTTACAGAGCTCTGCCACAAATACCAACATCTTATTTGCCTTGAGAGGCCGCAAGACAGGCACCAGTGTCTTCTACCATTTTATAAGAAGCATGAGCTCAGCCTTCCAATGTCTGAAACCAACACCAGTGACAGGCAAGTAGTGGTTTCAGGACAAGACCTCTTGGGGGAAAGAGTCTAGCGACCCAGCCAACAACCTGTTTCAGCTAGTGCTGTCTCTTTGTTCTTATTTATGTGCTAAGTGGTGCCATGAAATTTGCAAAGAGTTCTGTGGCTAGAAAACTATCTGTGAAGCGTCATGGGCTCTCTCGCTGACCTCACAGCACCTTAGGTGTATAGAGAGCTCCCAGAAACAGCACTTACGGGCCACGTCCTTCTCACCCTCCTCTGATGTGTGTGTGAGTGTGAACCAGCTCACACACAGTAACTCCACTCCTGATTAAGGCCTCTTTCCCTCCCTTCTCTTTTGCCTAGGAGCCACCAGGAAGAGGGACTCACCTGTGACCCAGGCAGGTACATGGGTGACACTGGTTGTGACCTGCACAGAAACAGGAGAAGGTCACTTTTGGCCCCTCTGTCGTCCCTGCGATGTGCCACCTTCCACCACACTCATCCCCACCTCTGGGCTTCCTACCAGCTAGCTCATTCACGTTTTCATTCATTCCAGGTATTGATGAGCTCTTACTCTATACTGGACATTCTGCCAGGCACTTTATACCCACTCACTTCATTAACCTTCTCAACTATCTTATGATGGGAAGTTGAAATGATTAAATGAGCTGATGTACATACTATGCCAGCTCAGTGTTGGGTACATGGTAGAAAACGAGCAAGTTTGGTGTCAGCTATAACCCTCGCATCTCAACACCGTAACAGAAGCTCCGGAGGTTCACTAGAGTGCCTGGAGCCACAGGGCCAGTGTGCGGAAGCCAGGACCACAGGTTACACCTGGTGTCCCTCAACACAGCCAGTGGACAGAAGTTGCTGAGAGGTGGGGACATAACAGGAGAAGAGCGGGCAGAGGGTGAAAAAGGCCCTGGAGGCTGGCTGCGTCTGTGGGGACCGGAGTTAGAGCTTTGGCCTGGGGGGACATCATATGGTGGCCCAGGGAGAGAACAAGCCCCCTGGAAGAAACTGTATTTGGGAACAGTCAGGTATCCAGGCTGGAGGGGCAGGGGACAGAGTAGGGACTGAGGCTGATGAGGGAAGAAGCAGATCCCCTCTTCTGGAATGCTTTCCTGGGAGGACACCCAGGTTTTCCCAGGGGAATCTTGGGCACAGGGAAGGGAGCTGGATGTGCTTTCTCTGTGAGGTGGTTTGAGGCTGTTCACAGCCGTGCCCGCACTTCCCTGTACACCACTCCCAGAGGGACCTGGAGGTTCAACTAAACCGGCGCAGAAAGTGCCAGACCCAGAATGAACTGGAAGCAGCTCCACATATCGTCTGCAGTGCCTCAAGCTTGAGTGACAGCCAGGCCTAACAGGACATGCTCATACTTCCTTTCTGAAGGGGCCCCAGCCCATCCCAAATGGGGAAATGCTTGCACAATGGCTGCTCCGTAAACAGGAGCTGTTGTTATCACTTCCTGTAGGGTAAAACTGGGTCTTTGGATCAATCCTCCCACTTGGTCATCTCTTCAAGTAAAATCCAACAGATACTCCATCTTTCTCCCTCTCCTCCCTGATGAGACACTGCCCTGGGGCCTGAGCTGCTACCAGGTCCTGCTCTCTGCCATGCTTGCCCGGCCCCCTAATGGGAGGACACACTCACCTGGCCAGCCTGAGAGTCACCTAGAAGGGAAAGGTAACAGCATGAGCTCAGGGAGGAGGGTCTGGCTGCCTTCTCCCCTCACCGCCACCTGGGCGGCTTCACAGTCTGTGCCCCAGACCACGTCCCCAGCAGAGCCAGCAGCACAGAAAGCGTGGACTCTTCTTACCTGCCTCTGCCCCATCACCCCTGTAGGGATTGGCCACAACGAAATTCCAGAACCCCAGGTCTGGAGGGCCTGAAGATAGCTTAGTGCAGCCTCTCACTTGGTAAGCGGAAGCCCCTGCTTTCCTGTAAGGCCTCGGGTGACAGGAGTCCCACCTGCTCCCGGGCCTGTCCACCCCATCCATCCTGGAGCCACCTCCTTGCACTGCTACCTCCTCCCTCCCATGCCTCCCAGCCAGGCTGGGTCATGCAGCCCCCTGCCCTGGGCTTTGGGCCAGGGGAACAATTTGAGGAAGGAGGGGAGTTGCTCCTGGCTTGGCTGGTGTCCTGTGTCCACAGCTGGTGCTCTGTCCTCACTTCCCTGTCTATTCCAGATTCCTGGAGCAATTTGACCAATCACATAGTTTGCTGGTGCTATGATGTTCCAGGCCTCCTGCACTCAGTGTTACCAGTCACCTGGGCATGACTTCTCCATGGTTTTCAGGGCACTTGCAAGGAGAGCCTCATACCCAGCCTCCCTCCAGCCCTGTGCCTCTGGGGTCCAAGGCCGTTGAGCTGGAGTTAGCACTCTAAGACCGGGCCAGGGGTCTGGCATGCAGGTCCCCAGGACCCACCTGCCAGCTATTCAGGCCTGCAGCAAGCACCAGCCCCAGAAGCTGCATGGCCAGGGGGCAGGAGATGGAGAGGCCTGATCGCTGGGGTGAGGGCTGCGGCTGACCTTTCCTACCTCCACAACTCCCTGGGCCATGGGCACCTCTAGACCCCATATGGAAGAGGAAGTGGGTGGGGCCAGGCCATGAGAGAAGGCTGCCAGGGTTGGGTGCTGCCGCTCCAAGCTCCCTTTCCTAATGCCACAGAGATGGGATGCCCAGGGACCCAGGATTAACACCCACACTTCTCTGAGGTGCTGGAAACTTAGGGGAAAGGAAAATCCCTCAGATACCCTTGTCAGGGATGGTCCCAGCCTTGAGCCAGGTGTCCGTGACAACCCGGAGTGGCTGCCTCTCTGCTGGCCCGGGCAGTGCCCCGCTGCTCCTCTGCCCTTGCTCCCTTGGGGGCCTTGCCAGTTCCTCCTCCTCGGCTTTCCTCATGGACAGGCGGATGTCAGAGCTCGCGTAGGTGTAGCCGTGGCCGGCAGGGCAGATCTCTCTGAAGGCCTCTGCAAAGCCAACAGCCGGAGGACAAACTGAGAGGGGCTGTTCCTGCAGGAAACCAGGGCCTTCCTTTCCCTCCCTTTGGGAGACACGGCAATTGTGGCAGCAAGGAGGGAGGGAGCCCCAGGTTGGGATAAGCATGTGAGCAGGCAGGGAAGACTACTTCAGTCTTCCAGATTGAGGGAAGTCTACCCAGGCCTGGCAACATGGTCACTGGCCTTGAGGAAGCCCCTGGGCAGTGAAAGCTGGGATGGGAACAGGAGGTTACCTGTGCCAGGCAGAGGGCATTTCTCACACTCGCTGCCCCATGCTTTGCCCACGCGGCTGCAGCAGCATATCTGCTTGGTGATCTGCTGGGCCAAAGGCAGGGTGCAGGTGCCAGGCCCCAGCGACCGGTAGCACAGTCCCTGCAGCATGGAGATTGCCTTGTCCGCTGCAACAGACACAGCACGTGGAGGTGGGCCGGTGGCCAGTGGGAGGGGAACGCACAGCTGGGAGGGCAGTGGATGGAGGTGTGGCTGGCCACATGCACTCAGACTGGCCTGGCCCATATCTCAGTTGGGAAGTTTGGAGCCCTGCAAATGCCCACAAGAACTTTAGGAAGAAGAGGCGTAGTGGAATGTTTCAGCACCTGCCCATGTCGTGTGCTTGATGAGACCCATGACTCCCCACCTGCATGTGGAGAACCTGAGAGCAGGGAATGAGGATGCAGCTACTTGTCTCCAGTGCTGAGTTTAGAAGTGTTTACTGAAGGCCCCACATGTCCCTAGGGTTGAGCGGGCAGCAGTATGTCCTGAGGACCACAGCCTCCCTGGGAAGATGAGGCAAGGTAAGGAGCTAAGGCCCGATGGGGAGCTTGGAGGACAGGGACCCTATCTTGGGTCATCTCTGTCACCCAGGCACCTTCCATAGTGCCTGGTGCATGCAAATGCTTAGTAATGCTTGTTGAAGCTATGCGTGGATGGCTAGGTCAATGAACCAATCAAACACAGAATCAACCAGCCAATCAAAATACTGAGGGTCACTGTGAGTTTGAGCTATGCTGGGCTTAGGTCATAGCAATGCCACCACCCTTATCTCCTTTCTTGTACTTTGAAAATAAATATTAAAGAATAGTTTCTGTATGTTATCTCAATGGAAGACGAGGAGGCCATGCCAGGTTGGAAGAGTCTGGAATCCGTAGAGGGCTGACTGGATTCTAAGAGGAGGAGAGTGGGGTGAAGAGGACATCAATCAAAGTTTATGAATGAATGATTCTGGGGAAGTCCTGGTCAGGCCCAGGACGCAGCAGACCAAGTCCAAATCCCTGCTCCACCATGAACTACAGACCTCCCTGGGCCTTAGCTTCTTCACGTGTAAAATGAAGATGAGAATGATTATTCCATGGCAGGGGACACCTGTATTTCTGCCTGCCCAGAGTCTATGCACCATATTCTGGTATAGTCACTCTGGTTCTCCTACGGGAACCACCCTTTTCCCACCCTTGGTCCATATGACTGGAGTGGAGGCTGATGCCTTTCTGGCTGAAGGCTTGTGGTCCATACCCCTGGTTACAGTGATTGGGTCAGGGATGGGCACTTAACCAAGGAGGCCCAATGATAATCAGCTTTGAGACTATTCCTAGGTTACTGGGGAAAAGGGGCTCATTTTTTATTGCATTTGCAAGGCTGAGAGGGTGTAGGCCTAGAGTATCTGGTGACCACCTTTGAAGGAACCATGAAACTGACACAGAGGAAAGAGCAGGACATGCCCTGCAGACACTGTCGCTGCCTATGTCAGCCAGCCTGAGGCCATACCACGTCTGCACTTCCTAGTTGTGTGAACCAATGCTTTTGGGTTTTTTTGAGAAGAGTCTTGCTCTGTTGCCCAGGCTGCAGTACAGTGGCGTGATCTCGGCTCACTGCAACCTTTGCCTCTGGGGCTCAAGCCATCCTTCCACTTCAGCCTCCCAAGTAGCTGGGACTATAGGTGTGCACCACCACGTGTGGCTAATTTTTAATTTTTTTGTAAAGACAGGGTCTCACCATGTTGCCTAGGCTGGTTTTGAACTCCTAAGCTCAAGTGATACACCTGCCTTAGCCTCCCAAAGTGCTTGGATTACAGGTGTGAGCCACTGTGCCCAGCCCCAGCGAATTCTTTTTTGTTTAAGGCAGTTTTAGTTTGGTTTCTGTCACTTGCAATCCAAAGACTCCTGATTAATAAACTTTCTTCGTGGTATTGTCGTGGAGATTAAATAGAGTGAGGTGTGTGACAGTGGCTTGTCAAAGGTCATGTGCTCGCCACAGGTAAATCATCAGCCAGTCTGTGAGCCCTGGATCTCCAGGTGCAATCTCTGCTTCTAGCAGCCACTTCCATTGGGACACTGTAAGGAAGGGCTCTGTCCCTTTGAACCCCAGGGTGGAGATGACCCAGGTGGGAATATCAGGAGGCTGGGGCGGCCCTGTAGACTGCTGCACTGGACGTGGTCAGGCAGCAGGGAGGGAAGGAGGCAGAACTCAGAAACAAAGGGAAGAGAAACTGTGCCACCCCTCCCACTTACAGGGAGGTGAATCTCTGTGGGAGGCTGGAAGGAGTAACACCAGGGACAGAGAGGGAAGAAAGGACACTTGAGAGCCATCTCTGCTTCTGTGTATTAAGGGTCTCTTTCTGGGACTAATAAATAAGTCACCTTGGATGTCAAACACACCTGTCTGGTAAAGGGATCTTAAGTGATGTGGAGTAGAAGGAAGGGTTGTAAGCCTCTCAAGGCCTTGATCACCTGCCACTGCCACCATGGTTTCTTGAGAATGGTCTGACATGTTCTCCCCACTCTGGGCCCCTCACTCTCTGGGCACCCCCCCTCCTATAGCTCTTGCTGTCTTCTCTCCCTAGAGCCACTGGGTTCAGTCTCTGGGTGGCACTGGAGTCTTGTCCAACCCCATGGCCCTCCCAAACCCAGTACCAGAAAGTTTGCAGACTGAGGGCTTGGCCGGTTGCAGGGAGCTCTGCTGAGCTGGGCGTGGCCCATCCAACCTTGGCTGCTGCCTCCCAGAGGCCAGTTGGGACTGGTTTTATTCAGCTCTGGTTGGGCCTTCCGGCCCAGGGAAAGCCCTATCTGGGCTGTGGTGTCAGTTCTGCCACTGGGGGCTGCTGCCAGCCTGGGCCTCTCCCCCTGGAAACCACAGAGGTCTCTGGAAACAGGGCTGCCTGGCATACATGCATGTACATACCTGGACACAATGCTAATGCTCACTGTGTGTTCACGGATGAGGAGAAACTTCAGAACCACAAGGGGCCACAGGATTGTGGAAAGGCCCTCGGGTCCGGCAGCAGCTCCATGAATGCTATGGACAGCCCTTCCAGAAAGGCCACTCAGCAGCCAAGGCTCAGCCAGATATCACAGCAGAGGCCACCCCCACCACCCCCCACCACCAAAGAAAACGAAGCTACACATGGAACAGAAATGATTAGAACGGAAAAAAAAATAAGAAATAGAAAAGATGAATTCCAAACTGCAAAGGCCTGGAAGAAATGCCTAGTGTAAAAAGTGAAGTAGTAACCATCTCTGTTCCAGCAGCATGGGCTGATCAGGTTTTTCACATTGGGCTCAACTCCAGGTTGAGTAGCAGACACAGGCCTTGAGCATGGAATGATCAGGTCTGGGGAAAATTACTGCCCTGGGCCTGGCCTGTGGACCTGAATGGTCCCATCTTGCCTCCCAGTGTCCACCCCCACCCCATCCCTGCCAGCACTCACACACACAGCGGCTCCGCGATGGATCCAGCATGAGGCCAGGTCTGCACGTGCACAGGTAGCTGCCCCTGGTGTTCACACACTCCGCGTCCTTGCACAGGCCCAGGGTCAAGCACTCATTGATATCTGCGGGGTTGGAGGAGATGACCAAGTGCCCGCCCCACGGAGGCCTGATGGAGGGGAGGGGCTGGGCAGAGATCTTCAAATACTCTTTCCAGATAAAACAACAACAAAAGAGCTGCTATGTATTCAGTGGGATTCCTCTCCCTGTGCCTCAGTTTCCTCATTTGTAAAATAAGGATAATGATAGTAACAACCAGACGGTGTTGTTAAATGGATAAAATAAGATCAAATTGCAAACCACTTAGTCCAATAATTGGCATGTAACAATGATCATAATATTAAGAGCTAATGTTTATTTATTTATTTATTTATTTTTTGAGACAGGGTCTCGTTTTGCCACCCAAGCTGGAGTGCAGGCATGTGATCTCAGCTCACTGCAGCCTCCGCCTCCCAGGTTCAAGCAATTCTCATGCCTCAGCCTCCTGAGTAGCTGGAACGACAGGTGCATACCACCACATCCAGCTAATTTTTGTATTGTATTTTTTGTAGAGATGTGTTTTCACCATGTTGCCTATGGCTGGTCTCAAACTCCTGGCCTCAAGTAATCCACCCGCCTTGGCCTCCCAAAGTGCTGGGATTACAAGCATGAGCCACCTCGCCAGGCCTCAAGCGCTAGTGTTTATTGAGCACCTATTACATGCTACATACTCTGCTGGGTATTAACATACAATACCCTATTTAATTCTCACAAACAATTTTATCAAATAGGCCCACATGTCCTCATTTTACAGGAGAAGAAACTGAGGCCCCAGGAATAACCAGGTCACCCACTGGTTTGGGGAAATTGGCACTGGGCACAGAGTCACTCAGCTGGAGAGTGGCATGTTGAGATGCAGACAGGAAACAGATCGAGGGGACTGTTTGGGTTGGAAGGTGGAGAAGAGGCAGCCAAGTCCCTCCTTTCAGCCTTCCTCCAGAGGTCCCTGAAGCACCTCTGCAGGGCCCAAAACCCTGGGAGCATGTCTGCAGTGAGCTGGAGGAGGGAGGACCCTGGTAAGGAAAAGGAGGCAGAGGCTGGAGGAAGGCACTGAAGGGGAAGGGGACAGCGGGGGTCACAGTAAGGGTGTGCAGAGGTTGAGGGTTAGAAGGGCACACCTCCGGGTCCTCCTGAATGCCCTTCCTTGTGCAGGCTGCACGCATCCTCCCAGAGACCCGTGGAGGCTCATGCTGTTTTCAAATAAGGGAGGTGCACTGGTTTCTTCTGTGACCTCAAAGGGGAAACCCCCTTTTCCTGCTGCAAACTTCTCCCTGCCAAGGAGAAGTCTCAGCCCTCACAGTCTAAGATATGAGGAGTCGGGGGCCATCTTGACGGCACTTCTGTTGATGGTGGTGATGGTAGCAGAGATGATGAGCATGAATGCTTGTGAGGGGCACCTGCCTCCAGGCCAGGCGATAACACGGGCAGCCCTGTGTCTGCAGAGCCAGGTCACCCACTGGTTTGGGGAAATTGGCACTGGGCACAAGAACGAGGGACTGAAAGGTGACCCAGCCTGAGCACCAAGGGGCACTACTCCTTGGTAGGATGCCCCATTGTGACAGGGTGCCAGTAAGAGCTGGGAAGGTGCTACTGAGAAATGGGAAGGGACAGTGATCCATATGCATCCAGACTGTGGCCACAGTGGGATGTGGGTCTCCAAACCCAAATCTGACTTGCTTCCCTCTGATTAAGAAGCTTCTGGATTCCCTGTCACTTCTTAGAGGGAGGCCCTAAACCCTAACATGGTATCTAAGGCCCTCCACCATTTTCCCAAAGCCTGTGGGTAAACAGGTGGCTCTGATGAGACACTGGCAGACCTGTGGCATCTCCTATGTGTACACAGGCCACATACACGGTACTTTCTGGGACATTTCAGACAGCACAAACTGTTCTTTTGCTTATGGTGTTCACATTGCCTGGAGAGCTTGCATCCCCTTAGTTGGCCAACTTGTACTCATTTTTAAAGTCTTGGCTTAGGTATCACCTCTTCCAGGAAGCCTTCCCTGATCCTCCCAGTCTGAGAAGGGGCCCCCACCATGGGATCCTGTAGCACTCAGTGACTGCTGCTTTCTCTCAAGAACGCCCCGCTCATTAGACATGATTGTTCAGGGGTCTGTCTGCACCTGGGGCAGGACTGTGTCTTCTCCATCACTGTGTACTGAGCTCCTAGCACAGTGTATGTAGCCCATAGTAACCTCCCCTCCAATACTCTGTGGAAGCAGGAGGGAAGGATGGAGAGAGAGAAGAGATGACGCATGTGGGTACAGAGGTGAGCAGGTCCCTTCGCAGACACAGAGACCACAGCCACATACATGGGAAGGGGAGGTTTCAGGGGCAGGGCCTCCTGAGGGAAGGTCCTTTGGTATCCTGAATCTTGGGGCTCAGTGGAGGGAGGGCAGAGAGCCCATTTGAGATCCTGAGAATAACCTTAAAGCTCCAGATTGGGAAACCTATCAGGAGGAAAACACCTGGTGACCGTTTAGGTATGAACAGCCCCGATGTACCCTCCAAGGGCAAAAATACGTATTTCTCCCTACATCCACTGCCTGCTTGGCCCTCAAACCACTGGCTCCTGAGGGAGTCTGACCCTGGACTAGGCCAGGCCAGAGGCCCTTTTGCTTGGCCCCAGCACCTTTGCTTATCCACAGGCTAGGAATCACTTCTGCAGCCTGGCACCCCCAAGGGAGACAGCCCAGCCATGCAGAGCTTCCCCAGACTCCTCTCTCTGAAGCAACCTCCAGGGGGAGGGTACCTTGGAGGCCATCTGGGTCAATCCCCTGTCTCTGACCCAGCTCCACCCAAAGCAAACCATACAGACAACTATTTGTCCAGTTGTCAAAGCTCCCCACAGGGAAGCCACCTTGTTCCCCACTGGCCTCTGCCAGCCCCAGGAGCCTGTCCCTGGCAGGAAGCCCCCGTGCTCCCCGTCCCTCTTCCTGGCTATGGGTTGAAGCAAGTGGGAGGGAGGCCTGAGTAGCTAAAGGTTTTTAGTTGGGAAAAGCCCACAGAGGCCCCAACAACTCAGGCTGACTTGATTTCCCACCTTGGAGCTGAAATTCTTCCCATTCCAGGGAGACCAGCTCAGGAGAAAAGTGGAAGTGCAGGGACTGGGGTGGCCCCTTCAGACACAGCCCCACATAGCCTAGAGCCCCTAGCCTGTGTTCCAGGTGGGTGTGGGTGGAGATGGGGATGAGGGAAGGTGTCGGCCCCCTTGGCTTCCTCTGTCACTCTCAAGCAAGTCCCTGGATTTCCTTAGGCCCCTGGAATCAGCAGCCCCCCACCACTCCCCAAAGCTGGGGCTTAGAGGGACTCAGTGGAGACCACTCGGCCAGTGACAGACACTCCTCATCTCTGGTGCTGGGAGTGTGCCCCGGCATCCCTGAGCCCAGCCCTGGCCCTGGGGGTCCTACCTTGGCAATGAGTGAGGTTCAGTTTCTTGTACCCCTGAGGACACTCCAGCTGGCCATTCTCAATCACCGGGGAAGCTGAAGAGTAGAGATATGGACAGGTCTCACTGGATGGCCCCTGGGCTCCTCTGTCACCCATGCTGGGAAGCGGGTACAGTCTGGATGTCCACCCCACTGCTGCAGCAGTGAGCCCCAGCCCCCGAAGCCATTGCCCTGGGCAGCTGTGCTTCCTGGTTCTCACCAGACTCCTCTCAGCCCACCTCGCTTTTATTAAAAGCAGTACTAAGTGAAATAAGACAGGCACAGAAAGACAAATATCACATGATCTCACTTATATATGGGACCTAAGAAAAGCAAACCCATAGAAACAGAGTAGAATGGTGGTTACCAGGGCCTGGGGGAAAGGGGAGATATTGATCAAAGGGTACAACATTTCGGTTAGATACAAGAGGAATAAGTTCAAAAGATCTGTTGTACAACATAGTGACTATGGTTAATAACAGTGTCTTGTATTCTTGAAAATTGCTAAGAGAGTAGATTTTAAGTGTTCTCGCCACAAAAAATAAATATGTGAGGTAATACACATGGGTGCAATTTAGCCACTTTACAATGTATACCTATTTCAGAACAACAGTTGTGCACCAGCCAGGCGCAGTGGCTCACGCCTTAATCCCAGTGCTTTGGGAGGCTGAGGCGGGCGGATCACCACAGGTCAGGGGTTTGAGACCAGCCTGGCTAACATGGTGAAACCCCGTCTCTACTAAAAATATGAAAATTAGCTGGGCATGGCAGCACATGCCTGTAATCCCAGCTACTCAGGAGGTGGAGGCAGGAGACTCACTTGAACCCAGGAGGGGGAGGTTGCAGTGAGCCAAGGTTGCACCACTGCACTCCAGCCTGGGTGATGGAGCAAGACTCCATCTCAAAACAAACAAACAAATAGTTGTGTACCACAAATGTATACAATTATTATTTGTCAATTAAAATTTTGTTAATACTAAGAAAAATGTATTATATACTTCACATACATAGTTATTACATATAGTATCTACTATACTACATGCATGTTATATATATAACATGGGTTTTATTGTTATTACTTTTTGCTTTTTATTTTGAAATACTAAAGATACACAGAAGATGTCTGATTGCAGATTGACCAACAAGGAAATTATTCTCAGTATTTTTATGCTGATACACATCCTGCCTTGATATCACAACATTCCCCCTTACTTTACAGAGAAAAAAAAAAAAAAAAAAACAGTTGACATTAAATAAAAACAGGGAAAAAAATCTCCATTACTTTGGAGGAACAGACTAGTGTGCCAACCCTCTTGAAAAGCTCTAGCAGGAGGCATACTTCTGATCGCCACCTGTCTTCATAGGAAAAAGCAGGGGAATACTATCTTTTGTGGAACAAAAAGAGAACTCAGCTATAAGTTTGACAATTCTTTTGCCTATAGATAGCCAGCAATTCTAAGCAGGCACAAGCAATTGCCACAGACCTTATTCCATACAAAGTTCCATAAATATACCACGATATTTCAAAGGTCTTGCTCTATAAAGGTAGCTGCATGATGGCTTCCTATAGCAATTTACCTTCTTCTAGCTTTGACTCCTTTGTGGCAATAGCTTGTCTCTGAATGCTGCACCCTCCATCTCTGTTACCTTATCCCAATTCCTTTTTCTCCCAGTCGTAACATCAGCAGCTACAATTTCAGAGTTGTTTGCTAATGCTTCTTGTCATCCAGGAAGTCACTTACTGTTGAGAATATATGTTCACTGCTTCATCCTTTAGTGGTTTACAAAAAGGGAGTTCTTCATATATATATTTTTTCTTCTTTTTTTCTTTTTGAGATGGAGTCTCACTCTGTCGCACAGGCTGGAATGCAGTGACAGGATCTCAGCTCACTGCAACCTCCACCTCCTGAATTCAAGCGATTCTCCTGCCTCAGCCTCCTGAGTAGCTGGGATTACAGGCATGTGCCACCATGCCTGGCTAACTTTTGTATATTTAGTAGAGACAGGGTTTCGCCATGTTGGCCAGGCTGGTTTCGAACTCCTGACAGGTGATCCACTTGCCTCGGCCTCCCAAAGTGCTGGGATTATAGGCATGAGTCACCACACCCAGCCTTTCATATATTTTAATTGTTGAAATGAACTCTTGCAAATACCAAGAGGCATGTTAGAGATATCTATACTTTTGTCCAATCGTACAGCGAAGTTTGAGTGTCTTTGTGGTTTAAAATGTTTTTCTAATCAAGATTGCTTTTATTTCACTATTAGCTGCTCTCTCTGGGCACTTATACACTTAGCACAAGGTTTGTTATTAGTAATGGCCTATATCAATCTGTATTTCATATAGTCTTCTTGATCATTTGGATCCTGGGTACTTGGGGGTCACATCTGATAGGTCATCATGATTTTTACTTTGTAATAAGGCTGATGACACGGTAAGACCCCCTGAGAAGGGTCAGCATTGTGTTTTTTAATGATTGCTTATGATTATGGGACTAGTGTTATTTTGCATCCACAGTTTCTTTGCAGGAGCTTTTAAGAGCCACCTCTCCATTTTGTGTGGGTTAGTTTAGTTAACACCAGAATACGTAACTAAAAAACCCAGTAAACACAGCACTGTGAACTGCACTGTGCTGTAATATGCCAAAGACAAATAGAAGGAGGCGCCACATTTTCTTGGAAGCCTCACTCTTCCCTGAGGACACACTGTGTGCCAAGCATGACATGTGACAGCCTGACATAGGGACAGACCAAGTGAGGACATAAATTAGTAACGCTTAACTTTTTTAAGATTAAAAAATGTAAACTGAAGTTCAAAAATGTTTTCCTTCCAGGACTGGCCCGCTCCGGGTTTGCACGTTCCATGTAGGAACCAGGGTCCAGCTTAGAAGGCCGCTCTTGTGGAGACACACGGGGATTCTGAAAACGCTGAGAAGGAGATGGAAAGATGGGAGTGAGGCTGGGAAATGTGCACGTCCCTGGCGTGGGGCCTGGTGGTATAAACTGAGGACAGAGAGGAGGGAAGAAAGAGAAGTCATTTGGAGAAACTCAGAAGGCAGGCTGATTAGATGCAGCCCATGAACATTATGAGGAGCAGAAGGTGGGAAAGAATGATGCAAGGCTGCTGCCAGAGGGCCGAGGAAAGAGACCAAGTACACATTTGTCCAGTGCTTCAGAATTGCAAGGCCATGGGTACACATGGTCCTGTCTGTTTCTCACAACAATTACGCCCTAAGGCAGGGACTATCATCCACATTTTACAGATTAGGAAAGCAAGGCTCACTGAGGGGTAACTGACCCAAGTTGCTGGAGCAGAGGCAGGTTGAAATCGGGCCTCTAGCTGTGAAGGCCACATCCTTTCTCCTACCTTCCACTGCGCTTCTCTAAGAGAGAGAGAGATCAGGAAGGGCTGGGTGAGCGAGCAGGCCAGGATGATATCAACTCTCTAGAGGTCAAGAGGGAGAAATGATGCTGGGCATGGTGGCTCACACCTGTAATCCCAACACTTTGGGAGGCTGAGGCAGGAGTATCGCTTGAGTCCAGGAGTTCGAGACCAGCCTGGGAAACATGGCAAAACCCCGTCTCTACAAAAAAAATAAGATTAACTGAGCATAGTGGTTCATGCCTGTGGTCCCAGCTACTCTGGGGGCTGACGTAGGAGAATCACTTGAGCCTGGGAGGTCGGGGCTGCAGTGAGCTGTGATTGTGCTATTACACTCCAGCCTGGGCAACAGAGGGAGATGGAGACGGAGACTGAGAGGGAGAGGGGGAGGGAGGAAGCAGAGGCCCCTGCTTCTTTAGTGATCAGAAGGGGAGCAGCAGAGAGCTTGGATTAGAGCAGGAAGCAAGAGAGGAACCAGCTGCTGGCACCTGCAGAAAACTGTGAGAACCCGAGGAATGAGTGAATCTGAGAGGAGCTGTTAGTCGGGATACATGTATGTGCTTTTTATATAAAGTGGTCTCCTCCTTAATAAGGGGAACCTGCCCCCCCCCCCCACTGGCCTGAAGGGAGTGTGTTGCATGGGCAATTCTTCGTGAAGGCAGGCTTCTAGAGGAAGATAAATGTCAAGCCACTGTCTCTGGGGAAACTCCCATTTTTGCCAACAACCTCCACCCTGAAACCAGGGCCCTCAGCACCCCTCCTCGCACCTCTCAGAGACAGTCTATGAGGAGCTAGTTCCTAGCTTCTGTAAGACCAAGTACAGCATTGAATCCAAAAAATCAGGTTAAGGCCGGGCATGGTGGCTCGTGCCTGTAATCCCAGCACTTTCGGAGGCTGAGGCGAGTGAATCACCTGAGCTCTGGAACTCGAGAACAGCCTGGGCAACACAGCAAAACCCTGTCTCTACCAAAAATACAAAAAGTCAGCGGGCGTGGTGGCATGAGCCTGTGGTCCTCGCCACTCAGGAGGCTGAGGTGGGGGAATTCTTTGAGCCTAGGAGGTAGAGGTGGCAGTGAGTTGAGATCATGCCTCTGCACTCCATGCTGGCAACAGAGTGAGACCATGTCTTAAAAATAAATAAATAAGGCGCAGTGGCTCACGCCTGTAATCCCAGCACTTTGGGAGGCCGAGGTGGGAGGATCATGAGGTCAGGAGATCGAGACCATCCTGGCTAACACGATGAAACCCCGTCTCTACTAAAAATACAAAAAATTAGCCAGGCGTGGTGGCGGGCACCTGTAGTCCCAGCTACTTGGGAGGCTGAGGCAGGAGAATGGCGTGAACCCAGGAGGCAGAGCTTGCAGTAGGCCGAGATTACACCACTGCACTCCAGCCTGGGCAACAGAGCGAGACTCCATCTCAAAAAAAAATAAATATATATATATATATATACACACACACACACACACACACACACTATATATATGTTAAAATATATATATTTTAAAAATATATATATATATGTTAAATTCAGGTTAAATCTCCTTGGGAGAAAGTGGAAGTTTAGATGGCCATATGGCTCAGGGTGAGAATTCAGCAGCCAGTGGGCTTTGTGACAGGTGAAGGCAGGTGACACCTGTCACCGTCCCTGCCACCCACACCAGGTGTCCCTCTTGCATGCTCCCAATACAAATAGGCCTGCCCAAGTCACAGCACTAGCTTTTGAGCTGAAAAACTCAGTTCGTGGTGTGTCATGGCTGCCTGTTTACTTTTCCATCTCTCCACAAAGCATAAGCTACGTGAGGACAAGGACCTTGTCTTCTTCTTCTTCATCACTGCTATGTCTCTAGTGCCAAGCATGACACCTAGAGCTGTGTGGGCAGTCAGTCAAAATAGGAACAAATAAGAAGAGCAAACACTCAAATGGCACTTACTATGGGCCAGGCCCTATTATAAAGGCTTTACACGAATTAACTTAGTTAATGCTCATAAGAGCCCTTGGAGAGTCTTACTAATATTATTCCCATTTTATGGATGAGCAAACTGAGGTTCATCCATAAAATGGATGAGGTTATGAAACAAACCCAAGGTCACCCCGCTGGTGGACAGAGCTGGGATTATGAACTCAGGCAGTCTAGCTCCAGAGGTGAAATTCTGAACCATTCTCCCCACTGCCTCCAAATAAATAAATTCATGAAAAGCCTTAGGGGTGTCTAGGCAGACAACCCTAGGAACCAATGGAGGTACCTGCCCAGTAGAAAACCTAACACCCTTCCTAGGAAACCTCTACCCTGTTTTTAAATGAGGGATCAGGAGAGGGAATAAGAAAAAAAAAAGTAGGGATACTCAGAAGGAGGTCAGAAGAACTGATCAGATGCCTGATAAGTGCTCCACGATGTGCATAACCAAAGTGCCGGGCGGAACTGACAAAGGAAATGGTGTAGAACCCATCCTACCCCTTGTGGCTCCTCAGCCAGATCAAGGTTATCACAAGGGGTAAGGGGTCAGAGAGTAGAAAGAAGAGAATCTGTGAGACCTGGGGAGAGAGAGTGGTTAAGCTGTGACTCCCACGGATGCTTCAAGGAGGCCTTGCCTTCGGGACTCTTAGACTTGGGAAAGCCAAAGCAGCTGCCCAGGATCAGTGGGGATCGACCTGAACTCCAAGGAGTTCACATCACAAATGCCCAGGAAGCATGCAGGGCGGATGGTGGGGAACCTTCCTAGTAAGGACATCGGGACATATGGTCTTCTGATTCCCTGGCCTCGGCCCTGTCCACCCTCTGCTGTGCCTCGGTTGCTCACAAACTGAAGAAAGAAGCAGATGGGCCCCTGGCTGCAGCCTGCCCCTGCCCTGCTAACTCTCCCCCTCGGCTGCTGGGACTCCCAAGGAGGCCTTGGTAAAGGCAAACTAATTTCTCAAGACAGTTTTGGTGCTGACTCTGAGTAGAGCTGTGGAGGAGAAGGTGAAGATGTGTCTGGCCACAGGGCTGTTTACAAGCTGTGCCAATCTCAGCCTGCGATGACAGGTGCCTACAGCAGGGAGATGTGAAAGGTCCCTACCACACAGCCCCTCTGCCCAGGGACAGACACATACATGCCTGGCAAGGCCAAGCTCAGTGCCACAGGGACGTGTGAGCAGGTTGGAGCCTTGCCCCTTTGATTTGCAAACCTCAGATGGGCAAGCTGGAGAGAAAATTCTACTCCCCCAGTAGGAGTGCAGGCGCTGGGGCAGACAGACCCACCTCTAATCCCAGGCTCCACTCTGACTAGCTGTTGTAACCTGGGGCACATTTCTTAACCTCTCAGCCTGAATTTTTTTTTTTTTTGAGATGGAATCTAGCTCTCTCACCAGTCTGGAGTGCAGTGGCGCAATCTTGGCTCACTGCAACCTCTGCCTCCCGGGTTCAAGCAATTCTCCTGCCTCAGCCTCCCGAGTAAACAGGATTACAGGCACGCGCTGCCACACCCAGCTAATTTTTGTATTTTTAGTAGAGACGGGGTTTCACCATGTTGGCCAGGATGATCTCAAACTCCTCACCTCATGATCTGCCCATCTCGGTCTCCCAAAGTGTTGGGATTACAGGCATGAGCCACCGCGCCTGGCTGAATTTTTTCATCTGAGAAGTGGGGACTGGGCTGCGTGCAGTGGTTCACATCTGTAATCCTAGCACTTTGGAAGGCAAAGGCAGGCAGATCACAAGGTCAGGAGATCAAGACCATCCTGGCTAACACGGTGAAACTCCGTCTCTCCTAAAAATACAAAAAATTAGCTGGGCGTGGTGGTGGGCACCTGTAGTCCCAGCTACTTGGGAGGCTGAGGCAGGAGAATGGCATAAACCCAGGAGGTGGAGCTTGCAGTGAGCCAAGATCACACCACTGCACTCCAGCCTGGGTTTATGTGAAACAATGAATGTCAGACTGAACCTCGCAGATGCATGGCACAATCCCTATAGAGCCTGCCTTCCTTCCCTTCCTTCCTTTCCTTCCCCCTCCCTCCCTCCTTCCTTCCTTCCTTCTGTCCTTCCTTCCTTCCTCGCAGTCTCAAGGTTGGCATGCTGGCCCACTGTCCCTCACTAGCTGGGTGAATTCGGGCAGGTTACACAACCTCTTTGAGCCTGGGTCTTCTTATCAGTAAACTGGAGATGACAAGTCCCTCTTCATGGGGTTATTATGAACACGAAATAAGCATGTACAACTCTGAGCACAATACTTGTCCCATTTTAGGAATTCTTATAATGTCCATTATTCAGATTTCCCTCCTCGGTGAAGGACCAGTGGGGCCCCCCAGTGATTATGGACATTCTGCCCAAAGATGGCCTCTGACTGCCTCCTCAGAGCAAGATAGAACCAAAGTCACCACAAAGAGTGAGGTCGAAAAAGAGTCTGGTCAGACCCCTGGCTCAGGCAGGTGCCACCTAGCCACCCCTGCCCCAGCCCTTCCTCTGCTCTCCAGGCTAGAGGTGCCACATATCAGTGACACCCACTCCTGCTGGGTAGGGAGGGTGCTCACTTAAGCCTGAGGCACAATTGATTCCCAGCAGGCTTCAAGTCCCTTGGAAGAAGCTCTCAGAACATCTCTGAGCCAAAGAGACACTGCCTTTTCAGCTGACAACTGGAATTCTGAAAATCCCATTTCTTTAGAGTAGGGGAATGGGCATCTCATCCAGAATCCAAGAGAGCAGGAGCCCCACCCCAGCACAGCTGTTCCCCAAGCCTGGGTCCTCTAGTTCAGCAAATGCTTGTGCCCAGTGCAAGAAGCAGCACAGAGAGGCCACTTACAGAGTGGCTGGAAGCAGGCATCTGGAGTCAGATAGGCCGGGAGCTTCAGGACCAATTTTCTCTTCTGTAAAATGGGGATAATAGCACCCAACATCTAGAAATATTGTTAGGATGCAAGAAAACGAAAAAGCACTTAGCACCATACCTGGCACTTATAAGTACTCTGAATAAATGGCTGTGAATGACGACAAGGGTGATAATAATGGTGTTGCTGCTGTGACCTGCCCTAAGGCTCTCTGCCCCTCATGCCCCCAGCACCCTCACATACCCATTCTCTCCACGGGCTGGCCTCACAGAGCTACACCTATAACTCTCATCATGGGCAAGCGTCAGGACCAAAGCAAAGCCTTCTTTCTGTTGGAAGTTTCAAGTAAATTTTCAAACATTTTGAAAAACCCCCATTTCCTCAAAAATCAATTTTCTTTGTCAACTCCTATGAAAAACCTGTTCTTGGTAGGCATTCTCCCTGTGATCTGGAGCCCACTACTTTTAGGCACAGCCCATTTTATTGCTGGGCACCTGCAGTTTTTAATAAGTTGTCCCTTGTGATCAGTTTCAAGTTGAGCTCTGGTTACCAGAAACACCACACATTGGATATTTCTCTTGAGAACCACGTGGGGGAAAGCCTACACCCTTCTCCCTAAGGCAATTATTTCTCTTAACGCAGGCCGGGGCTACATGTTGCTAACCTGCCCCTCTATCCAACCCAAATTTTCTTGACGGATATAGCACAAGTAACTCACAAAACCCAATCTTGATGCGCATCCTCTTGGCTGCAGAATTCTAGTCTAGCATCCTGATCTTTGTTTCCTTCAGGGAGGCTCAGATCTCCCCAGAATGATTAGGGAGATCTTGCCCAGCTGAGTGTCAGACATACTGTTGTTGGAATCCTGGCTCTACCTGCTCTAGATGTGTGACCTTGGACAAGTTCCTCAGCCTTCTTGGAGCTCCATTTTCCTCATCCATCAAATGGGGTTAAAAATCCTGGGCTTGCAGGTGGCTGTACAAATTCAGTGAGACAAAACAGGTGAAGGGCCCAGTATAGTGTGAAAGCTCAGGAACTGGCGGCTATTCTTGGTTTAAGAGAGAAAGGTGCAGAGTTCCTTGAAAGGGCAGAGCAAGAGAATCTGTTCTCCCTGGAGATACAGGGGCCCTGGGTTCAGAGGTGAACTCAACCCACCCCAGGCAAATGGCAAGGTGATCTCGTGGCAAACAGCTGGAGCCCACCACTGTAGGCTCTGAGCCATGTGCCAGCCCCGCGTGTCCCAGCAAAGGGGCCTTGGGGTTGACACAGCCAGTGCCAAGCCAGATGGGGCAGTGGCCAACTTTCCAGTCAGCCCAGATGTCTGTCTTTCTCAGATGAAAACTCAAAAATGTGGCCTCAATCAAAGTGGCTTTTGAGAGCCGTGTGTTCTCCAGACTCTGGCAGGAGGATTGAAGAGGCCTAAGAGCTGGGACTCTTTGATAAATCCCAAGGGGTCAGAAAGACCTGGCTCAGGCTAAGTCCTGGGAATTCAGCTGGGTACACTTTACCTCTACCACTCAGAGTGAAGGGAGGAGAGGGGAACTGTGGGCTGGTCTAGACTGACTCCCGGGCCAGCTCTCCATGCAAGCTCTGTGGCATTCTGGAACAAAAGGAGTTTACCTATGCTATGCAATTAAGACTTCAAGACAGTCCTTTTCCATGTCAGGAATAGTGGCATTCTGCTGGGACCTTCTTCAACAGTCCTCAAAGCCAAAATGTGACTGAAGGGAAGCCATGAAGCCACTCCCAGGCTTCTCACCCTATCACTCCCACCACCACCTGATTTGCTAGAACACCTTACTGGGGATGACAAAGGCTTCCCCCAGAAGCATAAGCCTATTTTATCGGAGGAGAAATAGGTGCTCGGAGAGGCAAAGCCACTAGTGCCAGGGATGATCTAGGATCCAGAAGTCCTGTCTTGCCAACCTTCCCCAAACCTGCCCTGGCAGCTTGTCTTTTCTTCCTCTGCTTCTTGTACAGAAGCTTCCTTGTCATCCCCACTTAAAGAAATGTGTCCACCCCAGCCCCAGGCTCAGGCATGAAGCAAGGTGCCTGGCACTCTGTCAACACAAACAAGGCTCCCCAACATCTTGCCCCTTCTCTATACAATGCCCAATTGCGCTTTCATGTGTTTTTGATGTTTATGTTGCCCTGGTCTTTGTTATTTCTTGCTCAGTGTGCTGGGATGCTTGACATTCCAGGGTCTGTACCCTGGTGCCCAGCATGCTGAGACGTTCTGAACACAGTGGGGAAGGCCACCATCTGGGATGGGGCAGAGTGAGGGCAAGGGCTGAGCATTGGGCGTGTTGGGGGAGGGGTACAATTGGTGTTCTGCACGCACCTGATCCACAGAGCTCTGCTCCTGTGCCCACCACCACTGTGCTCTAGCCCTGTCTGAACTGAGCTCACCAGCTGTATTTGGAGCAGGGTCCTTGGGCATCAGGTGGGCTGAGCTCTCAAGGCTGGCACACAGGTGGAACCAGGAGTGCAGCAAGTGGGCGAGCAGGTAGCTGCTTCAGTACAGACTCCGGCCTTTTTCTCCTGCTCCCCACCCTTCCAGCAGAGGGCTCCCCCACTCTCAGAAGTGCTTCCAAGATCTGGGGATGTGGTCATGGTGCCTGTCAGCCCTGGCTGAGGGCAACAGGCCTAGAATCCTCCATTGGCAGCAGCCAGCCCCGGCATGGACCTCACAGCCTGCATCTCTGTATCCTTGACGGGCTCCAGAGCTTGGGACAGGCAGGCCCTGTGCTCCCACTGTCCCCTTCAATCCTATAAGCGGCAGATGTGATATGTAAGTGAAGAATCCAGAGTGGCTCTATTTTCATTTTCACTAATGTTACCTGATAGGTCTGTGGCTACTAACATCACTGTCAGATTGGCTTAGTGAATTAGAGAGGGGATACTGACCCAGGACCTTGTGGGGCCCTGACTGCTGACACCCCACCCAGAGGGCTGGATCTCAAGAGCTCAGGATTATGCTTGGTACCCAAATCAAGGACACCTTAAGGCCTGAAGACTTGCCCAGAGGAAGGTTCCGAGAGGGGTGTAGACCTCAGCTGGGAGGAGAATCCCAGCAGTGAAGCGGGATTCTGGGAAGGCCCTTCTGGAAGCCTGTTTCTCAGCTGCACCACTCCACTCCTTTACACTCACGCTGCTGGCAGCTGAACCCACTCTTCCCCTTCATTATTTCTCAGATTCCAGAGGCAACAGCGTGCGACTTCTGAGCCCTGAGACAAGGAGGGGAAACTTCTAAGGCTGCCCCTGAATTGCCATTTGGATGAAATCTCACTGTTCCCACCACCTAGAAAAACCAGCTCCCTCCTAGGACAGCCCTACTGCGTCAGGAGGTCCCAGGGCAGGTCAGCACCTCAGTCAGCGCAGCAGGTACTGCATGCCTCTCAGAGGGCTGATGGGGTAAAGGGGGAGAGACCCCCACCCACTTGTCTGAATGAGCCAGCTCTTGGGAACCAGAACCTGCCCAGAGCAGGGACTTGGGAGCCCTGGCCCCACCTAACCCTTCTGACATACCTGCCTTTCTACAGGAGAGCCAGGGCTGAGCAGGGCTCAGCAAGAGACACACTGTGCTCTAGAAAATGTTGCTCATTCTCTTGGTCTTACCTGCACATGCAATTTCCTTGGGTTGTTAAACTCTTCCCCACTATTTAACTGTCCTACCCCTAGTTATTCAAATCTCATCCTAGAAGTCACCTCCTCTGAGAAGCTTTCCCTGATCCACAGGGTTTAGCCCATAGGGCCCCCATCCCATAGTGTACAGATGTGCAGGTTGTACGGTGCACAAAAGCACCATCTCTAAGGGAATCATTGGCATCCTAGATTGGCATATTTATGAAGATGATCCGGAACAAGTGGAAGGGCAGGTTTTTCTAATTTGCATGAAGGTGCTACTGGACCTATGAGGGGCCTGGGTTCCACTGCCTGTGTTTGCACAGCACTCAGCACTTGACCAGACACTGTTCAAACCTCTTCATTTCTGATGCCCACCAGCCATCTATGACTACCCACTAAATTGTAAGCTTGGAGAGGAAGGTGCGGTTTTTACCACCTTCTTTACTCTCTGTCCAGGGCCTGCATGCTATGGCCTCTTCAAATGGGGGCTTAGTCAATGCAAATATTTGTCGACTGATTAGAATGCGGGATATAGAAGTTTCAAGGGTTCAACGCCTGATAGGAAAGAGAAAAGAAAACAAGGAAAGAAGAAAAGTGGCAAAAACATCTCTGGCCTACAGGGGAGACCTGGGCAGTTTGATGCACATCTCCTGGTAGGGCAGTGGGTCCATTCCTTTCTCGCTTTCTTGAGGGATACTTTCTAATTACAATAATGATAATGATTGTAATAGCCATGGTTTATTGACCTAATACTAAGCACGTGCATCATCTCATTTAATCTCTACAGCAGCCTACGAGGCTGGCACTATTACTATCTCCACTTTACAGATCAGGAGACTGACGCAGAGAGAGGTGATCAGGAAGAGCTGGGACTGGTATGTAGTATGTGTTAGACATTTAAGCCTGGGAGCTGAATACTACCCTTTGCTACTTCACCAAAAATTATATCACACTGTAAAACCATCTACACTTATTTTTAGTTTGGAAAATATAGTCACTGCTCCACAGCTGAGTCTGATGCAAGGAACAGCCCTGCCCCTCCCACCTTTGGGCTTCTGTCCAGCCTGCTGACAAAGCTGATTGACCAAGCTGACTGCTGACAGGCAAAGGAAATACACACCAGGCTCAGGCCCAGGCCCAGGCCCAGGAAGGAGGCCTGGAGGGAGAAGACAGACCAAGTGAGCAGAAGCCACACTCAGGCACAGGCATCTCTGGTCACTCTCCTCCCAATTGTGCAACTAAGACTGGGGAAAGCATCGTGAACAGGCATCTTGCTCACTCCTGAAATCGCAGTCCTTGGCCCATACAAGGCGCCCAGTGAGTATTTGCTGAATGAATGAATGAATGAATGAACACATGTTGGGTTTTTCCCATCATCCAAAAGAGGGCAAGAAACTAGGGTTCCCATACCCCAAGGATGAGGACATCTAGGACAGACATTCAACTCTAATTCAAAGTCAGGGAGGCTAGAACAGGAGGTAAGGAGATAAAGAAGAGGCCTGGGAGCCCCATCAGGGAGAGAATAAAGAAAACACTGAATCACTGAATCAAGACCTCTGGACCCCTGGCGTCTGGGCAGGGGTGTGCAGGGGAGCACTGAATGAAATCCCTAAAATCTGATCAAGAATCTCTGCAAGAGAGAGCAGGCCCTTGCAGGCAATCAGATGGAGCAGGCAGGACAGACTGCACCAGCAGAGGGCTGCCAGGAGCCTCAGTGCGGGCCAGAAACACCTTCAAGGCAGGTCTGGGAAGTCTGCAGTTTACCAGCCTGTTCTACCTGCCTGGCCTCTGACACCCTGGAGAGGAAACCCTGGCAGGAGAGGGCAGGCCCAGGGAGAGCTTCCCCCACAACACGTGACCTTGGACTCCAGCACTCACCTGGTCTGGGTGGGCATGGGGCACACAAAGTCACCCCCCAGAAGGCTCCCACGCTGCCACAGCAGTCCTCCTGGGTAGTCAGCTCCAGCAGAGGGTTGGCACACTGGAAGAGAGGCCATGGACACCTGTGACCACACCCTCTTCCCTCCCAGGCTGTGCACAAAGATGTCCCGGGAAAGCCTAGGACACAGAGCCCACTCCCCACATTCTGCCAGAGGATGTCCCCAGCCAAAGAAGGAGAGAAGGGAGTCAGCCCACATCCCAGAAGGAAGCAGAGAAACCTGCCGTGCACTCTCCCAGCCCCGAACCTTGTGTGTGGATGGGACACCCCAGACACAAGATCTGCCCTGTGCGGGGCTGCAAACCACCACCCTTCATGGCCCCAACCACCGACAAAGGGTCCTAAAGGAAGAGCTTCCTCTGCCTACCTCCAGGGAACCGCAGGGTCACCCACGGTGTGGGCCTTCCTTGTGAGCAGAGCCCCAGGCTCCCACCCCAAAGTGAGAGGCCAGGGACGATCTGGGAATTCAGGGTGTTTACCCCTTGGCTGTCCCACCTCCTCCAGTTCCCTAATCTCAGATAGGGTTTCTGGAAATACCTTAGTTTCTGGAAACTAAGCGGTTTCCTAGCAACCCCAAGAAAAACCATACTGGGTCTGGTCTAACCCCTATTCTTGGGTGCCTGGCCTCAGAGAAGCTTCCCTGATTTCCCTTTATGAGCTGAGGATGGTTCCAGGGGGCAATAGGTAATTCCACACCTCTGTGACCCCAACTGCAGGCTCAACTGGATACAAAACTCCTGGCCAGATCCTAACAGCCCCACTGGTCCATGTGCCAGGGGTCATAGGATCAGCAAATCTAGGCTGCCTTCACCTGAGGATGCTGATGACAGCTCCTCCAGAGGGGAACTTCCTTGGGTCCTCTTCTGTGTGCCTGGTATTGACAAGCACCAAGTAGAGCCCAGGAAGGAGGCCCAGCCTCTCCATACATGGGCAATTTCATGCCTTGGGTTTTCCCATCTGGGAAATGGGAGACTCCGCAGACACTCACATTCCATAAGAACAAAGAGGACAGAGAGGAGGAGAAGGGCAGACTGGGGACAACTGCTGTCCTGGAAGCATCCAGGGCTGAGGCCAGAGCTGTCTTCTCACCTGTCCGTTCACAGTGTTCAGGTAACACCGGCCCAGCAGTCCTCGAGGCCTGGGTGCTGCTGGGGGCAGTGGCCGAGGGGGCTCTCCAGACCGAGCAGGGATGTTGTTGCTGTCCCAGAGGCTGTGTCCAGGGCTGGCAGGCAGCCAGGGCGGGGGTCTGGTCTCCACGCTGTTCTCCACTAGGGCCTCCTCCACCCCGCCCCGCACCTGGGCCACCTGGTGGATCTGCACTGAGGCCTCGGGCGGGTGGTGAATGTGCACCTTCACCAGGGAGGGGTTCACAGAGGCTGGGCACAGGGGCTGGAGTCAGAGCCAGGGAAGCAGGGCCCCACCCTCATTTCCAACCCTCTGAAGGGTATCCACCACCCCTGGACCAGGCAGGCCACTGGCTATGTGTCACCCCAAAACTCTCCTTCCACTTCTTTGCTCCCAAGTTAGAACCCCAGAATGATCCCTTGTGAGGACGGGATGAAGTGCAAAGTCCTTCACTGAAGGAGCCTCATTATCACATTCCAAGCTACCTTCCTGATTCCACCTCGCCCATGACCCTGGCCAACCCTGGAACTCCAGCCCCCTGTCTCCTGCGTGGCCCTACCTCCGTGCCTTTGCTCATGCCAGTCCCTCTGTTTAACCAGATGCTACCCATTGTTTCAGGCCTAACTGCAGTCCATTCCCTCCACGCAGCTGTCCCAGAGCACTCTGGGCTTAGGAGCCTCTCCATCCCCTGATCCCCTAAAGCATTCTGTATTTTTTTGGCATCTAATAATGGAAGGCAGGGAAAATGAAATGTTTTATGCTGATATTCTATTTCCCATCCATTCTCCCTCTATTACCCAGGCCCATGGGTTCCTTGAGGGCAGCACCCTGCCCTTACACTGTTTGGTCTTCCCCAAGGTACCCAGCACAGGGAAAGGGCAAAAACAAGTGGATAAATTCTGATGGGAGGACGCCAAGAAGTTAAGGGAATGAAACTCAGTGCTGAGGGCCAGGAGAAAGAGGGAGGTTTGATCGTAAAGGAAGGACTACAGGCAGCTTCCCTATCCCTGTCACAGCCATGGTGACAGCCACCACCCAACTGGCACTCGTCCCAGGGTCCCGCTGGCCCAGCTGTGCTGGCACTCACCCAGCTGGTTGGAGAGCGGCAGTGTGAAAGTGGACTGCTTCAGAGGGGCTTCCAGCAGGGCCCTGGGGCGGGACCCCCTCCCTGGAGGCTCCCTGTCTGGCTGCGGGATAGGCAGGTGGCAGAACTTCCCGGTGGAGTTGGCGGGGCACCAGCACTCGTCCCTGCCGATGCAGCGGCCTCCGTTCAGGCAGGGGATCTGGCAGAAATCTGCAACATCAACCCTCAAGGTAACCAGCGGTGGAAGAACAGCAGCACCCGCTCTGTGGCCAGTGACCACCACAGAGAAACAGGCCGCAGAACCCTGACCCTAGATGGCTCCTCTAGCCCGGAGCTCCCTGAAATGTAGGGACTTTCCACTTCATTCATGTAGAGTGAAGAAGGGTGGATAATAACCAGTCTCTGCCTTCCTAAAAAGCCTGTTTAGGCCTTTCCCTGCACCCCACAATAACCTGGGAGATGGGGAGGTGGCATTATCATGAACTCTGTCTCTTCTCTGTTGAGGAAACTTGGACTCAGAGAGGTTATGTGACTCCTAGAGTCACACAGCTAGGCTGCCAAGTGAGGACTCAGCTCCCCATGCGATTTGGGACAACTTGTGGAGCCACAGTTTGGGAGCAGCGGGCTCCAGTCCAAGGCAGGCCTGGCTCTCTGGCCATCCACCCTCCAGGGCCAGCTGGGAACCATCTGAGCAGGAAAGGGACTCACAGATGCGGAAGCCAGACTTGGGGTCGTGCCCATGGCCGCCCTGGCTGTACAGGGTGGTGGTGTCGCCCCTCTCACAGTTGTTGGCACAGTGTCCACGGGCACAGGTCTGCTTGCAGATGGTGGGAGTGAAGATGATCTTGATCTTCTTGATTTTCTCCGTAAGGTTCAGCCCTGCAGAGAGAGGGCTTGGGTCCAGGGGGCAGGGCTGAGAGGCACAGCTGTGACCTCCAAAGTCTGGTTAGAAAGCCCCATGCGACTAGGGCTGCATTCATCTCAAGGGCATTTGCTGAGTACCTACTGGATGCAGGGTCCCATCGTAGGGGCAGGGTGATACCTTTGAGAAGCTCGCAGATGTGCCAGCCACCAAGCTCATACTTCACGCACATCAACCCTCTTGAGTGGGTGGTATGTTAGGTTGAACCATTAGAAATTGCCATTTTTGTAGGTTCCTATGGCTGAGTGTTGGTATTTTTCATATATCCAACCTACTATGTCCATTTTACAGCTAAGAAAACTGAGGCCCAGAGAAGTTTGGGTGCTCAAGTGATGCAGCTAGCAAGTGATGCAGCTGGGCTTTGAACCCAAGGCCAGGGAACAGAATGTGGCCCAGGCTTGCCAGAGAGGAGAGTTTTCTAAGAGAAGAGAAGAAGATAAAGCCTGAAAGGATTAGAGTCAGGTTTTGTGGGGGACCTGATTACCAGAACAAGGATCAGGCACTTTATTTGGTGGGTGGTGGGGAAGCTGCAGAAGACTTTTAAGCAAGACATCATGCTGGCTGTGACGTGCCAGGGGGTCCAGAGGCAGGGTAACCACTTGGGAGGTCATGGCAGCAGTGCAAGCTGAGGCTGCTTCATTTTCCAAGAGTGGTGGCAATGAAATTGGGGTATTAATTCAGTACGGGGAGCCTGGGGACAGAAGCCAGAGGCAGAAGGTTGAGGGAGAAATGGGAGGGGAGGAAGTTGAAAAAATATGTGTTGACCATGGGTTTGAGAAGCTTGACTGTGAAGGGAGGAGATAGGAAGGAAGCAGAGAAACAAGTGTGTGTGTGTGTGTGTGTGTGTGTGTGTGTGTGTGTGTGTGTGTGTGTGTGTGTGTGTGTGTGTGTGTGTGTGTGTGTGTGTGAATGAGAGAGCTGTAAGGAATTGTACACGTTGAGGGGAAAGGGCTGAGAGGAGAGTGAAGATACAGAAGGGGAGGACAAGTGATGCCAGCGTTCCAGAGGAAATGAGAAAGGGTGCCAGAATGTGCCTTAGATAAGAGGGACACCTCCCCCTCAAGATGGCATGAAAGGAATCGTCAACCATGAAAAGGAAAGAAGCACTGATACCCACTGCAACATGGATAAACCTCAGAAACGTTATGCTAAGCCAGGCACAGGAACTCACTCCTGCAATCCCAGTACTTTGGGAGGCTGAGGCAGGAGGATCACTTGAGGCCAGGAGTTCGAGACCAGCCTGGGCAATATGGCAAGACCCTATCTCTACAAAACATTTAAAAATTAGCCGGGCATGGTGGTGCATGCCTGTAGTCCCAGCTACTCCAGAGGCTGAGGTGGGAGGATCACTTGAGCTCAGGAGTTTCAGATTATAGTGAGTTGTTATCATGCCACCACACTCCAGCCTGGGCAACGGAGCAAGACTCTGTCTCTTAAAAAATAAAAAGAAAAGAAAAGAAAATGTAATGCTAAGTGAAAGAAGCCAGACACAAAAGATGGCACATTGTATGACTCCATTCATGTAAAATGTCGAGGATATGCAAATCTATAGAGACAGGAAATAGGTAAGTGGTTGCCAGGGATAGGAGGGGAGATAAGGAGTGACTGCTGCTTAGTGGGTACAAGGTTTCTATTTGGAGTGATAAAAATATTGTGGAATGAAAAGTGGTGATGGTTGCACACAATTATAAATATACTAAAAGCCACTGAAGTGTAGCCTTTAAAACGGTTAATTTTATGTTATGTGAATTCCACTTCGATTTTTAAAATGGAAAAAAAGGAAGGAGGTGAGCTCAGGCACAGATGTAAACAGGGGGGTGGTGGGTGTGATAAGCAGGAAGTTGAGGAGCTCTCTGGGAGGTGGGGGCATGTCCGTGGGCTGACGGATGGGGCCTCGGGAAAGGAGGGGAGGGGAGAGGAGGCCTGGAGTAGCTGCTTTGAGAAATAGAGGGAGAAAATATTCAGGCACACAGGGAGGGGTTGTCAGGCAATAACAAAGAGTGTGCCATGGCGTGAATCCACAGAGATTCTGTTTCCTCCTGTGGGAAGCAGAGGCGCAGATGTAGGTGCTGAGGAAACAACTGGTTGGGTTGATCCAGGAGGGTTGGGGTTTGCAGGAGGGATGAGGTGGAAGGACCGGGACCAGGGAGTTGAGGTTCACAGTGGGATATGAGGGAAGCAAAGGCAGGAGGGGATGATAGATTGGGCAGAAATAGAGCAGTCTAGGTCTAAGGGTTGCAACAGGGTGAAGTTCAGGTCCACTGGTTTAGGAGAATTTTGTGCCTGGACCCCGGCACAAAGCAGGTGCTCAACAAGCGTTTGTTGATTGGCTGAAAGAATGAGGGACAAGGTGACAACTCAGCCCCTCTGTGAGAGCAGAGGGGGAAGCCGAGGTGGGAGAAGAGAGTTCTAGAGGCCCTGCTCTTCTAGGACCCAAGACAGGGTATCCTTACCCCAGGGGGATGAGGGGTGCTCCAGAGGTACCGCCTGTTGGGTGCCATCTCTCTGCTCAAGGCCTGGTCCCGGGGGCAGGGCGTTGGAAGAGAGCTGGCTACTGGCCGTGGCAGTCGGGTGAAGTCGGACGGTGCGGGACAACCCCACATGCTGCTGGGAAGGGTGGGTCTGGCTGAGGCCACTCAGGGTCCTGTGGAGACAACCGTGGCACAGGGATTTGCACCCCGGGAACAGTGTGTCTGTGCCACTCCTCATCCAGCCACCCACTCTCTGCCTTTGCACAAGAACAATGCTCTCTGGCTGCCGTCTCACCCATGTATGGCTGACTCCTGGACACGAAGGTGCCCCAAGGCAGAAGGACTGATCTAAGGCCTGCCGGCCACTTTTGTAGAAATACCAACCCCTATGTGGAATCACCAGGCTTTTGGTGGGTTATTCCGGGCAAATCACTTAGCTCCTCTGGGCTCCAGGACCCTTAACTGCAAAATGGGGGTGTTAGATGGCCTCACGTAGCTCTGACATTCCAGGAGTCTTTGAGAACCCACTATGGACCAACCCCTGCCCTAAAACCAAGTCCTGAATCTACTCCCTACCACTTCTTAATATATCCCTTAATATGAATTACCTGTAGAAGAGGTGCCCAACAAACACACCTTCAAGATTGATTCACAGCAGAGCCTAGAGTCTCCTTCTCATTTATTTTTATTGTAAGAATAATGTAACAACAATATTCAAGGAGAAAAACACGAATTCATCATCTCCCATCCTAACACAGCAAATACTTTTGCATATTTTCTTTCAACCTTTGCTCACATATGTGATTTTACACTATTGTCGTCACCTAGAGATACAATTTTAAGTTTCGTTTTTCACTTAACATTAGATCACACTTTACACAATTCAATTTGTCATATTTGTCATGTTCATCGCTACATGATAGTCCAGCTAAAGATGAATCACAACTTATTTAGACATTTACTTGTTACATATTTAGATTTTTTAAAAAGTTTTTTGTTTGTTTTTGTTTTTGAGACCGAGTTTTGCTCTCGTTGCCCGGGCTGGAGTGCAATGGCGCGATCTCAGCTCACTGTGGCCTCTGCCTCCCGGGTTCAAGCAATTCTCCTGCCTCAGCCTCCCCAGTAGCTGCGATTACAGGAGCCCGCCACCACTCCCGGTTAATTTTTTGTATTTTTAGTAGAGACAAGGTTTTGCCACGTTGGCCAGGCTTGTCTTGAACTCCTGGCCTCAGGTGATCTGCCCACCTTGGCCTTCCAAACTGTTGGGATTACAGGCGTAAGCCACTGCACCTGGCCTGTTTTTAAGTTTTAAATGTGTACATCCTTACCTATATGACTTTGTCTTCTGCTAAAATATTCCTTTAGTACAGGGAGATTTGTTGTACTATTCTATTTTGTATGTTTGAAAACATGTTATAGGAAACATTTTGAAAGGATTAAAATTTTAGGATGAGGCTGGGCGTGATGGCTCACGCTTGTAATCCTAGCACTTTGGGAGGTCGAGGCGGGCAGATCACTTGAGGCCAGGAGTTCGAGATCAGCCTGGTCAACACGGTGAAACCCCATCTCTACTAAAAATACAAAAATTAGCCGGGTTTAGTGGTGCACGCCTGCAGTCCCAGGTACTTGGGAGGCTGAGGCTGAGAATCGCTTGAACCTAGAAAGTGGAGGATGCAGTGAGCTGAGATCGTGCCACTGCCCTCCAGCCTGGGCAACAGAGGGAGACTCCATCTCAAAAAAGCAAAACAAAACAAAACAAAAACTTTAGGATGAATTCCTGGGGCTAGAATGTCTGTAGGCACACACTGGTGTATTGCTTTCTGAAAGGGTTGCATCCAAATATATAAATGAACCACTTAGAGCACAATCTTGCCAGCACAGCATATTATTAATTTTTAATACTTTGCTAGCTTTGAATAAGCACAAAGTGGTACTTCAGTGTTCTTTTCACCTCTCTCCTCTCCTTTAAAAAATTATTTTTGAGGTTAAAATATTTCAGGTATTTATTTACCACTTGTTAAAATTCTCCACTCATGTCCTTTGACGTCTTAACTGCTTGAATTGTCTCATACATTTGGACACATTCTCTTGATGTTTATTATTGGGCAGGCTGTTCTAAAAGGCAGCCTCTGTTGTAAATACTCTGTCATTGTCATAATGTCTATGAACCACTGTGTATACGACAGTGTCTGGACTGTGGTGGATGTAAGCATATTGCAGACATTGAAGCTGAGAGAGGCTCAGTCTTTGCCCAAGGTTATACAAGAGCTAAATCGGGACACCAGGATGGCAACCCAGGGCCTGATCCACAGCCTGTGTCCTGTGCCAGCCGACAACCAGCCCAGACCCCAGTGGGAGCTCAGCCTGGAAGCCCCTGCTCAGGCCTCGGGGGCATCTCTTCCCTCAGTAGGTCCCACACCAAGCCTCCCCACTGGTTTCCTTGCCCAAGTGGGATAAGGCCCTGGGATTCTCTCCCTCCCCAATCTCCACCCTAGTTCCGTTAGCCCTCGGTGACCAGGCCATGAGCAAACTCCTTATGCTTTCCTGGCAGAAGGCAAACTAGGACTGGCCTGGCACAGTTGTTCATGCCTATAATCCCAGCACTTTGGGAGGCTGAGACAGGTGGATCACCTGAGGTCAGGAGTTCAAGACCAGCCTAACCAACAGAGAGAAACCCCATAAAAAAATACAAAAATTAGCCACGCTTGGTGGCACATGCCTGTAGTTCCAGCTACTGGGGAGGCTGAGGCACGAGAATCGCTTGAACCCAGGAGATGGAGGTTTCAGTGAGCCAAGATCACCCCACTGCACTCCAGCCTGGGCGATAGAGTGAGACTCAATCTCAAAAAAACAAAACAAAAAAGAAAGCAAACTCCCTCCGAGGGCTTCCAAGAAAGCGCCTAGGAGAGAGAGGTGGCTGAGCTGCTGGCTCACTGGGAGCCTCGTCCTGGGTACCAGGCTGGTGCCATGCTCAGGTTAGTGGCAGTGCCACAGAGCATCCCAGAGAGGTGAAAAGAGTAGCTCATGTTCTTCCCAGACCACTGCCACTTTTCTGAACTTGACCCTGACAAAGAGCTCTCCAGTCTGGTCAGGATGGAAACTCAAAGTGTTCTTTCTTGGTGGTTTGTTGTCATTGTTATGTTATTGCTGCTGTCAGTTTTTTCTCTAATTGGTTCTCAGAGCTTATGGCACCAAGATCCCAGGGTTCAGATCCCTTAAGGGCCAGTTGGGTAGTTTTGCAGAGAAGAAAACCACATAAACAAACCATGTATTCCCTAGTCATAGACAGGACCTGGCTGTACAGAGGACAGGGGTTGGGACTGGGCTAGACAGATGTTGGTTCTGCCTCCTACTAGCAGCACAGCCTTGAGCAAGTCACTTAGCTCCCCTGAACCTCAGAATCCTCATCACTGAAACAAGAATAGCAATGCCCACCTCATAGGGCTGGTGTGAAGATGATGAGAACAGTGAGACCATGCAATTATTTCACAAATACAAGTAAATGGTCAAAGTCGAAAAATACGCCAGAATTTTTAAATTGCAGAAACAAGGAGGAAAAAAGGAGTTAGCTACAGTTTGGACTAAATACATCTCCCCAAGCAAATAAGAAAACATGACTGGGCCACTTAAAATTCTTCTTTATGGGAAATAAAAAGACTCCAGAAAAAAGTGTTATTGCTGTCCAAGTGTCTTTATATATACACAGGGCCAAGTGTCTAATCTGGTGTCAACACATTTTTAACAACCGGAGTCCTCTGAGCCCAATTCATTGTCACCTACTGCTCTAATGGGGATTTGGGGTTAAATGACAAATAAAAAAGCCCTGCATTCTGAGAGGCTCACAGTGGAGTAAAGGAAGAAGCTCCCAGTTTTTTTTATAGGTCCTGCCTCTTATTCCTAAAGCATCCATATAAGGAGGTTGATATCTCTCTTTATAAGTCCCAGCCTAGTCCGCAGAGGTGAGCAGTGAGAGAGGCTCTCGCTGTGTGGAGGGCTGCAGGTTCTTGGCTCAACTCTGGCTCCCTGGTGGTCTCCAACTGGTTGCCACTGCCATCACCACATAGAAGGGCACAGGCAGCTAGGATGGAGTGGAGACTATGAGCTGTGGAGTTTGCAAACCCCACTGTCTAGCCTTGTGTTATCTTTGCACTCATTTCCTTTAAGCAAATCGCAAGCCTTCAGCCAAATCCTGTTTGCATGTTCTTTCCTAGTCTCAGGTTGTGGGACATCAAGAGAAGGGTCTGGTGCCATGTTTGCCCCAGGCTGGTCCAAAGAAGCAGTATACCCCTGATTAAGGACAGTAGAGGTTTGGTAACAGAAGAAGGCAAGTCTCAATGAGAAGGTGACCACAGCCCCCAGGAGATGCTCCATCTACTATCAGCCTTGGAAGAACCGCTGCAATGTCATCAAAGGACAGAGGTTCCAAACTCACCCAGCACAAGAATGGAACTTGCTATCTTTCTGGGACTGTTCCAGGGAAGTCCTGGCCAAGCCTCCACAATGGACCAAACAGTCATCTCTAGACTTCAAGATTTCATGAATCCATAAAATTTTGGAACAAAATTGGGGGAACAACATAAAGTCGCTTTTTATTTAGGTTGCTAAGACTTTAAGACAAACGCACACAAAACTGCCAATCACTACCACCATAATTTCATGAAAGAAAAGACATTTCAGAGCCAAAAAAAGAAATGTTTGAATAAGCCTAACTTCATGGAAATCTCACCAAATGACTTTACTTTCTTCATTTATTTATGGACCATGAAATCCCCATCACAGGCCAGCACAGAGCCAACAGACAGCCACCAGATCCACCACAGTCTGCTCTCACCTGTGGACTCTGGGCTTTTCAACCAAGATGAGGAAAAATTCTCATCCCACTGGCCGGGTCTTCAGGCCCACATGAAAGCTGCCGGGGCAGTCTGTACCCATAATGATGCCACTTACTGAAATGTGCAAGGTGTGCCCACACCCTGCCTGACACACGAAGGTTTCCCAACAGCGATGGGAAGACAAGTGGGCGAGGAGCTCTGTGCCCTCCACCCCATTCACCCTCACCCTAGCCTGGCAGCTTTCCTCTATTTACTTCATAAATTGGGCTTCCAAAAACAGCTGGCCCATAGTATCCATGGGTTCTGCATCTGCAGATTCAACCAACTGTGAATGGAAAATATTTGGGGGAAAAAACCCAAAAAATAGCAATCAACAATGAAAAATAATACAAATAAAAATGATATAGTATGACAACTATTTACTTAGCATTTGCACAGTATTAGGTATTATAAGTAATCTAGAGATGATTTAAAGTATATGGGAGCATGTGTGTGGGTTATATGCAAACATTATGTCATTTTATATCAGGGACTTGAACATCCATGAATTTTGGTATTCACGGGGGTCCTGGAACAAATCCCCTGTGGATACTGAGGGATGACTGTACTATTTTGTTTGGAAAGGGTCTTGCTGCTAAAAGAAAGTTCAAGAGTGTTGCTAAAGATGCAGAGAATATGCCTGTAATCCCAGCACTTTGGGAGGCTGAGGCAGGCGGATCACTTGAGGTCAGAAGTTCAAAGACCAGCCTGGCCAACATGGTGAAACTCTGTCTCTACTAAAAATACAAAAATTAGCCGGGCATGGTGGTGGGCACCTGTAGTCTCAGTTACTCAGGAGGCTGAGGCAGGAGAATCACTTGAACCCGGGAGGCAGAGGTTGCAGTGAGCTGAGATCATGCCATTGGATTCCAGCCTGGGTGACAGAGCGAGACTCCCTCTCAAAAAAAAAAAAAAGATACATAGAATAGTTGTAATTATCATTATGAACATGAAGCCAGATATTTTATATACATCGTCTTATCTATGTTATTTTAGTGAATGAAAAAACTAAGTTGCAGAATATGCAGATAGTATGCTTCTAGTTTTGTTTTTAAGAAAAAACTTTTCTCTCTTCCCCTACAGATGTTTATATAAGCATAGGAAAAGGCCAGAAATCTGTAAATAGTGGTTACTCTTTAAGAATGAGAGTGTCTGTGTGTGTGTACCTCCCATTTTAAACTTTATAATTTCAATATTTTTGAAATTTTTACAATAAATATGCATCACATAGAATATGTATTTGTTTTGTAATCAAAATAAATCTCTATTCTTCCCAGCAACTCCATTTTATAGATAAGGAAACTGAGGCTCAGAAAAAGCATGGTAAATGTGTACACATAACTAGGACCACAATGAACTGTGTTAGCGAGCAGAGGTAAAGGAGTTCAGATAGAATACAGACCATACCTAGCAGAAGGATCCAGGGAGCTTCAGGGATAGGTAGGATTTTAACAGCCCCAAAATGAGGAGGCAGACATTCCAGATTAGAAAAATAACACAAGGGCCAGGCGCTGTGGCTCAAGCCTGTAATCTCAGCACTTTGGGAGGCTGAGGCGGGTGGATCACCTGAGGTCAGGAGTTTGAGACCAGCCTGGCCAACATGCTGAAATCCTGTCTCTACTAAAAATACAAAAATTAGCTGGGTGTGATGGGGGGAACCCATAATCCCAGCTACTTGGGAGGCTGAGGCAGGAGAATTACTTGAACCTGGGAGGTGGAGGTTGCAGTGAACCGAGATTGCACCATTGCACTGCAGCCTGGGTGATAAGAGCGAGACTCTGTCTCAAAAAAAAAAAAAAAAAAAAGAAAAGAAAAGAAAAGAAAAATAACATAAGAAATACATGGAGGTGGGAAGCACAGGCCATGTTTGAAGAAGAATAAGCACCATTTGGATCAAGCACAGATTAGAGGGGAGAGCGGGGAAGGGAAGTCATTCCAATTCAATGCCTATCAGGTGGCAGGTATCATGCTAAGTGTTTTAGCTAATATATCATTTACTTGTCCAAACAATTCCATGATCAAAAACCCCTGCTTGGCCAAAACCACCTTAAAGTAAAAAGACAAATGACATGGTGGGAAAAATATGTGCAACTCATATCATAGAGAAAAGATGAATCTCCATAATATTAGAGTTCCTAGAAACAGAAATGTCAGAGACCAACAGCCTTAAAAGAAAAATCAGCAAAGAATATGAACAGGTCACAGAAAAAAAATACAAATATTTCTTGAACCCAGAAAAATATGCTTAACTTTTCTCCTTGTAAGGGATGGGCAAATGAAAACTATGCTGAGGTAGCATTTTTTAATCCATCAGATTAGAAAAAAAACCCAAAGGTTTAATAACATACTCATTTGTGAGACTATGCAGAAACAGACGCTCTCGGATGCTGCTGGCAGGAATGTAAATTGACACGACCCTTCTGGAAAGCAATTTGGCAATGTCTATCCACATCCCAATGCATCTGTACGTTGACCCTGCTGCTCCACCTCCAAGACTATCCAGCAGATAAACCTTCTGTGGTAGGTGTTGCTGCCCTGCCCTGGTCCCCCTTCTGGCTCATGTATCTGCAAGTGTAGTAGCTAAAGGCTTACACCTGTGATTTCTTCTGAGCCATGCCCTTGGCTGATGGGAATCACCTGAGAAGCTCCTCCTACCACCACGACCACACAGCCAATGACTGCCTGAAAGGGAAGTTCAAAAGCCTGGGCTCCCAGGCCTTAAGGAGAAACAACTTTGTAAGCTCTATCCTCAATCAGGTCAAAGCTTGATTTACCTGGGACGACATCTTTACTTGGCTCTCTCCCGTTTCCCACACTGCTTTCTTCTCTCCTTTCGCATTTCCCCCCCAAAATCACACACACTGGAATCCCACTTCTAGGGGACCCAACCTAAGACACTCGTAAATGTCCAAAATGATATATGAACAAGACTATTTACAGAAGCACTATTTTGTAATAGCAAAATAGTTGGTACAGAATGAAAACAACTTAAGTGTCCTTCAGTAGGGGATTGGTTAAACAAACAAGGATCTGCCCGCAGAATGGGGTAATAGGCCCTGGAAACACAGCAGCAGCTCCTTTACATCAGTAAGTTAAGCTTTCCAAGATACACTGAAAAGTGAAAACACAACAGCCTAATCCCACCACTGACTGTTTTTGTACAGACTATGACCTAACAATGGTTTTCACATGTTTAAATGGCTGAAAAGAAATCAGAAGAAGAATAATACCTCAAGACATGAGAAAATGATATGAAATTCAAATTTAAGCATCTATAAAGTTTAACTGGAACACAGCTGCCCTCCTCGTCTGTGACTGGTTTTGCTCTCCAATGGCACCGCTGAGTAGTTGTAGAAACTGTATGTCATAGAAAATCTAAAATATTTACTGTCTGGTCATTTATGGAAGTGTGCTGGCTCCTGGTGTAGGGCATGTGAACTTCTGTGTAACATACAGAAAATAAGGATATATGTTGCGGTTATTTGCATATTCATAAAGCAACCTTGGAAGGATACCCTGGAATATTAATAACAGTGGTTACCTATGTATGTGGCAGGGTGGAGAACAGGGAGTGGGAAGTGGGTGGGTAGGGAATAAACTGGTGCTATATATATATATATATATATTTTTTTTTTTTTTTGAGACAGAGTCTCACTCTGTTGCCCAGGCTGGAGTGCAATGATGCAGTCTCAGCTCACTGCAACCTCCGTCTCCCAGGTTCAAGCAATTCTTCTGCCTCAGCCTCTTGAGTAGCTGGGACTGCAGGTGCTCGCCACCATGCTAGGCTAATTTTTTTTTTGTTTTTGTTTCACCATATTGGCCAGGCTGGTCTTGAACTCTTGACCTCGTGATCTGCCCACCTCAGCCTCCCAAAGTGCTGGGATTACAGGTGTGAGCCACCAGGCCCAGCCAACTGGTGCTATAATTTAATGACACTTTCTCTTTGCCACGTCCTGTGCCAATAATGCCCATCACGTGCATCCTCTCACATAGGCCTCTCCATAACCTAAGACTTAGATACTCATTATCCCCATTTTATAGTCAAGAAAACAGAGGCTATGAGGGTTCTATGCCTTGCAGAAGGTGGCTGAACTCCTAAGTGCTGAGGCCAGGTTACCAAACCAGGTAACTTCATCCTAAATCCACCATTAATCGTTTCTTTATCGCCATTTTACAAATGAGGACATTGAGGCTTTGAGGGATTAAAGAATAGGTCTGTGCCCTTATGGTGAAGGTCTTGAAATATTTGGGGAGGTGTCTGGGCTGTACTGAGTGGGCAAAGGGGAGTGCCCTGAGATTTTGAAGCAGGGAAATGACCTGGTCTGAAGAACAGCTACACTTTTTCACTCATTCAAAGGGCAAGTACTGAGTGCCTGTTACAGGCCATGCACTGACCCCAGAGATGGCAAAGACTCCAAACTCGGGTGAAGTCTTTTGCCCCCTAAGCTCCAATGGGGGCTGGACAAAGGGACTAGTACCCTAGCAAAGGTGAGGGGGCACAGGGGAAGCCACATGTTAGTCTCAAGTCACTCGTGGTCTTCAAGCAGGCCTAGGACATATTGGGATGGGCATTCTTAAATGATGATTATTGCAGTGAAAGACCAGCCGGTAGAGAGTGGACTAAAGACAGGAGAGCTGGAGGCCAGCTGGAAGACTTTGGCTGTGGTCTCGGCTATCAGTGGCCAAGGAAAGAACCAAGATGGATGCAAGGGCTATTTCAGATGTAGAGACAGATAATTCCCAGCTATGGCTTGGACTAATAGGTGGAGGGAGTTCCAAGAGCCAGGATCTCAACATGAGAAATCCAAGAAGTGAATGACGGGCTCAGTTTTGGATATAATGAGTGCTTGGTACCTCGAGATGGAAACACCCAGGAGGCAGAACTTGGGAGAGAGTTCTGGGGCTGTAGACACAGTTGGGGCTGGGAGGAGGTTGTAAGAGTAGAGGTGGTAGCTGTAGAGTTAAGAGGGAAGGATGATATCATTTGAGGAAAGCAGGCAGAACAAACCATGCTTCAGAGTGCCACTGCCTGACTGGGGCGTTAACTCTGCTAACGTTTTCCAATTTAAAAGGGGAAAATGTATTAATGAACAGAATGGTCTCAGTTCTAAGTCTTGCTCCCATAAATTCTTCTCCAACCTCTGGCGCCTGCTACCACTTGTCTGCTAGCACACGATTAAACAAACGAACAAGCCGTAAATTAATATTAATGGAAAAATGTGGCAACAGCCTATCATACTTCACCCCACAGTTTGCGGTTTTCACGGACACGTGCGTGTGCCTATAGCTGTTGTTTTTTGTTTTTTTTTTATGCACACATAGACGATCGTCATAGTTTCTGCTAATAAAACTGTTCCCAGCTCTAATCATGGAATTAAGCATATTGATATTTCGTGGTACTCCTTATGACTTCCAGGTGTTCTGACACCTAAACAGTTTGAGAAATGTAAGAGGAAAGAGAGAACAAAGAAGGGCAGAGGGGGCCTACGGAACACCAACACTTAAGGGGCAGACAGAGGGAGAGGCTCTGAAGGCATCTGGAAGGGAGCAACCAGAGGAGTAGGAAGGATCTAGGAGAAAGCTCCAAGAGAGGAAGGCGTTCCCAGAACTGTCTGTGCTGCCGGCCAAAGCGCAGAGGCTGCTCCTTCCTACGGCTGCAGGTGCAGCTCACTTCAGCTTAACATGCCCTGTGTTTCCCTGGTGGCTCGGTCTCCCCTGAGGATTTGGGTGCTGGCAAGGCAGAGGAAGGCCTTTGCAGAGCTCTGCTCCTTTCTCCTCCTGTCTGGCCAGGCAGGCCCCTGGCTGCCAAACCCCTGGGGACCTAAGACAGGGAGACGAGTGGGGACAGCATGATCAATGGGCCCAGAGCCTGGATTGGAATCTGTACCTTCTTGTTGCCTGGCACGCTGATAGGGCATCGTCAACATTCCCTGGTGCCTATCCTAAAGGGTCGAGAGCCAGCCCTCTCCCCAGTGTCCCCAAGGTGTCTCAAGATCACTCCTGCTGCTGTGTCTGCTTGGCGTACCCACCCAACCTCTTTGCCCTCACCAGTCAGCTCCAGGCACCCCACTCACCCTACCTGGCTGCCATGAGTCACGTCCTCACTGCTCTGAGGCTCTGGGCCTCTAGCTCTTCCTACGGCCACACATAGGTCTAAAAGGACTGGATCCCCCAGCACACAGACCCCAGGGGATGCCCCTGCCAGGCTGTGGGTAGGGAGGAGGTAGAGCCCTGGGGGAGGCTCTTCTGCCCAGACTGCACCCTGCCCTGCTTCCCAGACAGTTCAAGGGAACATAGCATTCCTGTTTCAGGCAGGGAGACGGAAGGAGGTGTGAGCTCTGCGTGTCGGGGGGAATGTCAGGGAGGGGTACCCAGCCCATGCCTGCGGCCCATTCCCCCCCAAGGGCAGCCCTGAAGTAGGTGCTGCCTCAGTTTCTAAAGGGTCCAGAGACTCCTAGGAGCCACATCCCTCCCCTCCACCCTCCAGCCCCCTCATGTGTTGGTCCACTGTGAACACTTTTCCACCGAGCAGCCAGCCTTTAGGCTGCCAGGCTGCCAAGCCCTGGCCCCTCGAGATCCTGTGTGGCCTTTGTTCCCTCCTGGCGGGGTAACAGAGTCAGGCAAGAGAGCCAGAGCGGGCTGCCTGGGCACTGGGCTCACACCCAGGCCACCTCAGGGGCAGAGGCGGGGCAGGGGTGGCCCCGAGAGGTTCTCAGGGCTCCAGGAAATGCCCCTCATTTTCTCCCTAGCTTGCCCATGCGTCCAGCTGCTGCGGCAATAGCCCTCTTCTTCCCACCAGGAAAAAGAGCCCCTCTAAGTGCTTCCCTGCCTCCTTCTGGGCCCAGCTGGACCACCCAAAGGGTTGCAGCCCGGCGGGGGACACAGATCCCCCAGGAGGGAAGGGACTGGGCCTTACCCTCTTCATATCTTCCATGGAGTCGTCACAGCGCTGGGCACGCAGCTACTGCCCTGAAAATATTTCTCACACTCAACTTCAGACTTCTCCATGGCTTCTCCCAGTCCTCCTGCCTCACTGGAACCATCTCCCCAGCCCTAGCTGGGCCCCATTCCTCAGCCACCCAGGGCCAGCAGGCAGTCTGAGGCCTCTGGCTCCGAGTTCCCTCGGGAAGACTTGTCAGCATACAGTGAACCTGGATTTCATGAATTCGTCGTTCAACCACTGCCAAGGTGCACCGTCCCATCAGGCATTATGCAAAGGGCATCTTGCCCACCAAGAGCTTGTCACCCAGACTGGGAGGCAGGGGGTAGGAAGAGGCCTAGCATACCTGGTGCCTTTGCACAAATCACAAGAGGCCTCTCTGGGCAGCCAGTTTACAGAAGTTGCCCTACTTCCTTCAGGCTGATGTAGCATGGTCCCAGTGCTGGGTGACCAGAACACAGGCTAGATTTTGGCCCCAGGGTTCATCTCCTGCCTGGCACCCTTGTGCAGGACACAGCAGGTACACTATATACAGCAACCCTGGGCCAACCCCCTTCATGCGAGCATTTCATAACAATCCAAGAGCACAGAAGGAGAGGGGCAGAAGCCAGGAGTCTTATGGCCAGGTAAGCTGTCCAGCCAGCATGTTCCAGTGTGGTCATGGGGCTGGATCACTGGGGAATGCTTTCCAGAGGGTGGGAGACATGAGCCGGAGGAAGGGGTGAGGAGCGCAGAGAGAGCCACAAGCATAAAGGGACATATTCAGGAATGTGCTGGCATGGTGTTCAGGGATAACCAGGCCTGTCTGATTAAAGAGAAATAGGAGGAGTCAAGGATGAGAATAATAATAGCCAACAGTTACATAGTGCTAATCATATACCAGGCACTGTGCTAAGCACTTTACATATATTAATTCAGTTAACCACCATTAAAATTAGGAAGTAGGTATTATTATTATCCCCTTTTTCCAGATGAGGCATAAAGAAGCTAGGTAACTTACTTAAGGTCACATAGTCAATGACTAGGGATCAAACACGGGCATTCTGCAGATATTCTAGTTCCAAAGCCTATACCACGAACCTTTGCACCACCTTGAGAACTATACTTTGGGACTGAGTATAGAAGGCCAACAGTCTGGGCCTCATCCTATGAACCTCATGCTTGAAAAGGAAGCCTTGAAAAAAGTGTTTTCACCAGAAAGTAACAAGGTTAAAAATAGTCATGGAAAACTCCCCTTGGAGGCCCCCTACCTACCCCTGTTACCCACATTGCCCAGGGATGCTCCCCTCCTTGTCTCCTAGAGCACTTGGAAAAGCTTCCCAAAGGCTGGGTGTGCTTTAGCTGCTTGAGCATGTCAAACCGCTGGATGTGAGCTCTTACAGGCGAGGCATGGGTCCAAGTCATCTAGTGCCTGGAATGAAGATAGAGATGGAGGGAAGGAGGGAAGGAGGGAAGCAGGGAGGGAGGGAAAGAAGGGTGGTCAAGTCTGAACAAAATCCTTGTCAGTTGCCTGACTCAGAGAACATCCCTCTTTTGAGCATCCTTTCTTCCAACTGGCCTGAATGAATGGAAGAACGATTAATAGGAAGTATGAGATTCACACAGGAGAAGGTTATTTATTCCTGGCTTACCACTTGGAATGTGTTATGGGGTCTAATTGCAGGAGACCCCCTTTAGCACAGGTTCCTCGGGTGGGCAGACACTGGGAATGTTGAACTGAAGGACTAAAGTTGTGTACAGATGTGCTGCTGGAGCTCAGATCAAGGCCTGGGTCTCCCCTGGCTATTAGAACAGGGCATCTGCTCATGCCAAAAGGGGGTTACTCCTCCCAGGTCCAACGACAGAAGCCAGCTATGCTGAGGGGCAGAGATCAGTCTGTAATGAGATTTGTCCACTGGTATCTCTTCCTCTGAGTATCTGCTGGGGGGTCAGAGTCCTCCCCACACAACCTGTCTTGATGAAATAATTGCTATACTTACTAAACACGGTCTGAGCACCAGGCACCAAACACACATGACCTTATAAAGGTCCCCTAACAAGAACCTAAGACATAGGTGTCTTTGCCCCACTATGACCTATGAGAAATTTGCGGCATGAAGGAGGAAGGTAGCTGGCCCGAGCTCACATATCTCATGAATAGCAAAACCCACAATCCTAAAGCTCAGGACTGCCAGGCTCTAAAACTCATCTCACCCCTCCCATCACTGCAGCCAAACTCTCTCCACAAGCTGCCATGGTGATGCTGCATGAACTACAAAGAAGTGTATGAAAACCAGAAGTGGCTGGACAGCTGCAGCCATGAAAAGGGAATGAAAATGCAAGGCAGGGCCTAGGGACCTGGCAAGTGCTACAGGAGATTGGAGGGGCTGGAGGAAGGGGAGGAGAGACATCTAAGCTGAGGGGATTGAGCTAGGACCCTTTCCCAAAGCCACAGCAAAGAGCTGGTATACAGACATCTCACCACCACTAACTTGGCCATGAGATGCTCACCTCCTGAACCCTTGAGTTCCCAGCTCATGGCCTTCGGGACCCTTCTACCCTCCATGATGCGCCCCCACACATGCACATGCACAAGCTTAGCAGGTCTGGCTCACTGAACAGCAAACACAGGCCTGACTCCAGATGTGTTTATCCTACTCGTGGGCCTGCCCCGACAAGCACACTGTAGACTAAGGCAGCTAGGGACCTGGGTCAAAGATACACTTTCAGGAGCTGGCCAAAGTCCCAGCCTGCCCTTTCCGCTCTCACAGGGGCTGGAAATTTACCCCGGGGCCATAAACAAAAGGAGATTTCTATGGGAACTAGGGCCCCAACCTGGAAAGCTTCCATTCAGCAATCTAACAGCCCAAACCTGTCAACCTATGATGTGCCAGACCTCTGCTAAGGCATTTTATTTTTTTTATTTACTTGATTAGTACAGCAACCCTATGATACAGGAACTAGTGTCCCCATTTTACAGAAGAGAAAACGGAAGCACAGGGAGCCTGTTAACCTGCCCGGGGTCATCCCCAGCAGGGAAGTGCTGGGCCAGGGTCTTCAGGCTGAGCTCTGTCTGCCTCTGGGAGATGAGATTCCCTTCCCCACCCTGCTGCTCACCCTTGGCTGTGACCAGAAACCTCCCAGGTCTGGAAACACCTTCAAGTGCTCTGGGTAAACTCTCAAAGTTTCTGATGACTGCCGCTGCATTTCTGAAAGCCTCAGATAACCCCTGAGGCAGGGGACAAGTAAGAGTGGGCACGTTGAGACTTTGAACAAATGTACAGAACCATGAACCAAATAAACCACTTTTCTTTATTTAAAAAAAAAAAAAAGAGTGGGCATGGTGGCTCATGCCTGTAATCCCAGCCCTTTGGGAGGCTGAGGTGGGCGGATCACTTGAGGTCAGGAGTTCAATACCAGCCTGGCCAACATAGCAAAACCCCGTCTCTACTAAAAATACAAAAATTAGCTGGACATGGTGGTGGGTGCCTATAATTCCAGTTACTTGGGAGGCTGAGGCAGGAGAATTGCTTGAACCTGGGAGGCAGAGGTTGCAGTGAGCCGAGGTCATGCCACTGCACTCCAGCCTGGATAACAGAGCGAGACTCCATCCCCCTCCCCACCAAAAAAGAGTGGGTGTCATTTATAGAGGACCTAAAAGGTGCCAGATGCACTTACGTGGATTAGTCAATCCTTCTGACAATTCCATAAGGTAGCAATGATCATCCCCAGCCTACAGATGAGAACACTGAGGCTCACAAGGTTAAATCACTCACTGTAGGCTGCATAGCTAAGTGGTGGAGCTGAGATTCAAACCCAGGTTTATTTAAGACATAAATTATTTCACAATTCTGCCCTCACACGCTACTGCATTTTGTGGAGCCTCTGACCTTGTCCCAAGAACATCAAAAAAGAAAGAAATGTGGAATTAATTTTTCTCCCCTGGAAGGGTGTGGCCTGGTTGGGGTCTTGAGAGGATACCACCAGCCCCCTGCAGATGCAGACTCCCTCAAGCAGCCTCTGCTGCGGGCACTCGCGGGTGGACATGTCACATCGTGGGCAGGGCTGAGGCTCCAGGAGGAAAATGCAGCGTAGGCGACATCTGGAAGCAGAAATGTGGTAGCTCCAGAAGTTTTCATCTGTAATCTTTGTTTTGCAAGGAACGGGGATTTTTTTCCTCTTCAAAAAGTACTCCACTTCCTTTTAGACCTTTCACAAATATTTTTTTAGGAGAAATAAGGAGAAAAAAAAACCCACAGAATGCCTGTCGCAGCTACTCACTTCCACCATGAATCACAGACACAAAACCACAGCTATGTGGCTAGCAAAGGAACTATGTGTTTTCACATTTCATTATTGGGAATCATTTAGCAATCTTCCCTGTGTCATCTGCAGACAGATAGACACAGACAGACGGACACACCCCTCTGGGTCCCAAGCAGCCTCATACAACACAGTCATCAGATGACTTTGCAGTTAATCCATTTTCCCCTTCTAATCCTTTTCTGGGAAATTATCCTGCTAGGTTTAAATCTTCCCCTTTAGCCCTTCTGCAGAGGTGGTGTGTGTGTGTGTGTGTGTGTAAGAGTGTGAGAGTGTGTGTGTATGTGTGTGCATGCGCCATGACAGGGGGAGGAGGAGGAGTGCCGAGACACTGATTCAGTTAATTTCACAAGTGGAAACAAGTGTATGTTTCAGAGTCCCTCCCTTTTTTTTTTTTTTTTTTTTTAGCTGTGATCATACTTTGCTAAAGTTATTTTCACCTGGGAAGCTCACAGTGCCTTTTCTGACAGTGGCAAATTAATTAACTGATGGCAGATTTAAAGATGGAGTAACTGGAAAAACTACTGGACCCATAAATCAGAAACTTCCTTTATGTCCTGGACAAGAGGTGAAACCTGATATGTATTTGAAAACCTTGAGCTCAAAAGGAGAATTCACGGAGCCTGAAAAAATCTCCATTGTGACTTTTGAGGCATGTTCTCTCCACAGCTTCCACCCACGCCCCACCACACACACACACACACACACACACACACACACACACACACACACACCGCCAGAGGGAGACCCTCACTGAGTGAGCAGCCAGTTCTGTAAAAAGCAGCCGGATAGGGCGAACCTTCCCTGGGCCATCTGAAAAAGAGCTTTGCCAGTTTTTCCTCTTTTTTCTTGCTTCATTACTCCCAGTCTCTTCCTTTGAAACAAAAATCCTACAGGATTTAAGTCGGCTAGATGCTATGAACGTAGCTACAAGCTTGAAATGTTTATTGTCACTATTTTTTTTTAATCCGGTGCTGGAAACTGTATACGTTAACATTTTAATGAGGCTGAATGCTGCTCCAGGCTCTCACCGACTTCTGTAGTTTTCTGAAAAGACGCTGGATACCTTGCCTAACCCAGTACTCTGCAGTTTCCAAGCCAAGCTGGATGTTCCCGCACTTGCCTATGCTCACATGCCCTGAAGGCTGGTTCGCACAATGACTATAATCACAAGTTCTGAAGTCGAGCTGAGCTAGGCTGGAATCGCCCTTACCCTCAGTGTCCTCATTGCAAAGTGGGAGTCGTGGGAATACCCTCCTCACAGGGTCACGGCAAGGACTGGCAAATGTGCTGAAGATCTTCCACTCGCCCCTGGATCCCTCTCCATCCCACTCTGGGTTCTGGGATATTCCTTTGCCCTCTGCCTTCTGGTCCAGTTCCGTCAGTGGGGAACTCTGGCAGGAGGTCAGAGGGCAGGAGAAGCATGAGTGGAGGTGCAGATCCTCCCAGCTCCCTTTTGACAGGTACTGCAGGTGAGCAGTGGCTGCATTACTCCACCAGAGGCTGCAGCCCTGTCCATGGCCCTCTCCTATAGCCTGAGCTACCCTGGGTTCTTATGACTGCTGGTCCCTTGCCCCTTTAGACCTGGAGGGTAAGGGCTTGCCTACCTAGCTACCCTGGGATACTCCACTATTCTTCATTGTTTTCTCTCCACCCTGCCGGTGCTTCTGTAAATAAATACATCGAGTGTGCCATCCCTTTCCTGCTGGAACTCTAACTGACCCAGACAAGAAAAAGTATTTGCTATCGAGTACTGAGCACTTACCTATGCGACCCGGCACTTTGCACTTTATCCACATTCCTTTGTGTTATTCTGACCACAGCTCTGCGCAGCCAGTATTGGTATCATCAGCCTTTCACACTGAGACTCGGGGAGGTGGAAGAACACACTGGATAGCATGACTGGGGAGTAACCAAATCAAGTGGAACTGGGATCTGTCTGACTCGTGGCCCATGCTCTTAGCCACTGTGCTGAGCTGTCCCCAGTATTAAATTAGGTGGTGCCCGTAAACTGTCGGCTTCTTCAATAAGGCTCCATCAATGGTGGGTTACAGCAACAACCACACATACAATAGAAAACACCCACAGTCCTGAATGTTACTTTAGCATAACCCCAACCCAACCCTGACCACAATCCTAAGATTAAAACCTCACCCTAATGCTGCACTGCTAAAGTTATTCCTCTAATCTTACCCTAACCACTACCATATTGTTAAATAGAATGTCATCCTAACCACAACCTTAGTGCTAGTCAATCTTAACCCAAACTTCTACCACAGTAACCATAATTCTAAGCACACCACTAAGGCCATGATGAGCTCTGGGGAACCTCTGTGCCCCTGTGCTCCTGGGTGCTGGTCCCTGTGCTATGCCATTTATACTCCACTATTTGGACGCAACACAATTGACCAAAAGACATTTGTACAACATCCATGTCCTGCATGTCACTGAGCTGGTGACTCTAAAGTAGGGACAGCAAGGAGGAAAATAAAAGGGTCGGAATCTAGCACAACGCCTGAAACATAGCAGGGTGCAATAAATCCTAATGATGATGAAGATGATGATGATGAACTGGAAGAGGTAGCTTTCCCCATCATCGAACTGCAGGCTCTGGGAGGACAGAAGGTGAATAGCTTGTATCTCAGAGATTTGTTAAGGGCTGGACCTGGGGCGGGGCTGGGAGGAGTTCTCTCCTGAAAGCAAACCCAGGATGCGGTCCATATATTCCTCAGCTCTGGGAGAATACTAAAAAACGGAGTCAGCAGGTTGTCATCAGAGAGTTTGAGATCTTCTTGGGCCAGAAGTGCGCCTTCAGGCTCAAATGGGAGAAGGGGGAAGGTAGGAGGAAGTGTGTAGAAAGCAGACAGCATTTCCCTTGAATCTGCCCAGTGCCCCGTGTGGGGAGAAGGAGGGGCCTCCTCCCCTGAGCACTCAGAGGCCTGAGCTCGGCATCCTCACCAACCCAGAGATGTCTGCTCTGCGCCCAGCATGAGAAAAGGAAGAGGTTGCCAGCTTTACCACGCAGAAGAAGGAAGGCACACTGGCCCCCACCTTCCTCACAACCTCTCCTGGGACTTCTAGGCTCTGGATCAAAGCGTAGCTAGACCGTGTGCCCTGGGCTACATCTGCCCAGAGCTGGAGTCTTTTTATCATCCCACACCTGTACCCTGTAAGGCCAGCCATGGCCTGCTCAGGGCCTGACCTCCATGGGTCTCAGGTATTTGTGTGGGTTGGAGAGATGCATATTAACACTACAAAGCCCCAGAGATCCATCCCTCTTTCAGGGGAGCCTCGAAGGGACCTCAACAGCCAAACCCAGCTGGAAAGGACTGCCTTGAAGCAATACGCTTTGTAAGGGAAATAGGAGACATCTCTCTCCTTCCCAGAAAGAAGCCAGGTCTAGTATCACCACATACAGCTGCACAGGCTGTGTACTGCACAACTCTTGGGTTACCTGTCACAGAGACACTGTAATGTGAAGGACAACCCCTGGTGTTGTGTCCAACAGCTGAAAGGTCCAATGCAGAACAGCAGGTGTCCCTCCCCGCCTGGCTGGAACACAGTGCTTCAGACCCATCTGGCCACTCCAAGTAGTCTCTGCTGGGCAGGGATGCACTGGGGCTGGCAGAGGTTGAGTGCCAAGGGACCCTCCACAAACCTTAGTGTGGCCCATCCACATTTCTAGAACCTACCCTCTACAACAGCAGGGAGACAGTGTGTGGGTGGTGAAGGAAGTTCTTGGCTGAGACAAAGGTCTCTTCCCGTTTTCCTCAAAAAGCACGAGCAGGGCTTCTGCACCCTCAGACTTGGGAAAATAAAATCTCTTCCATTGGATCTGGCTGGAGGCCTACAGTGAGCATTCCCTTCTTCCTAACCCCTCTGAGCCCTCCCTCTTCCAAACCCACAGCCCCAGGGAAGGGGAATCATGGGGACTCTTCTAAGGCCCAAGAGATGGAAGAAACCAGGAGGAGACTCCTTTACAGCTGCCACAACCCCCTGTCCAGACTCTCAGCACTCCTGAGGGTCTGTCAAGCCCACTCTCTCTGCCCTCAGGGGACAGGCATTGCCCTCAGTTTGCCTGGCTTCAGACTCCCAGGGCCAAGGGGCACAGGGTGAGGAAGCACCGTCTGTTGGGAGGCCTGGGAGAGCCCCTCCATGTCAGTGACATGCTAGCGGATGGCCTGAGCATCAGCTCAGAAGGAAATGGCCCTGAGACCATCTGTCTGCTCTAGTAAGCAACAGAAGATGCATTAGGACGGGGTGTCCATTCAGTGGATATTTAGTTAGTGAGAGCCTGCTATATGCTGGGCACCATTCTAGGGGCTTGGGATATGTCAGTGAACAAAACAAAGATCCCTGCTCTTGAGGAACATAATAACTGGGAAAAATGGATTATATACAAATGTAATAAATAAGTGAATTATATGCTATGTTAGAAAGTGGAAAATAGAAAGTACTGTGGAAATAAAAAGTGAGCCAGAGGAAAGGACTCTCAAGGTGAGGTTTGAAAATATTAAGTATTGGAAAAATGGGAGACATCTCCCTCTTGGGAAGAAGCCAGGTCTGGGGTCACCACATACAGCTGCATAGGCTATACACTGTACAACTCTTGGGGTACCTGTCACAGAGAGTATGATATGATGGAAGGATGTCCCCTGTTGTTGCGTTAAGATGGACACAACAGGGGATGTCCTTCCCTAAGCTTAAAATTAAAAGATTTCCTCTAAATTATTTCCTCAAGGGCCTCATTAAGGAGCTTCTTCCTAAAAGTGGCTTCTATACATATACCAGGCATGAGCAAATACCCAAGCCCAGTGCCAGGACAGCTAAAGAGTAATAACAAGCATTTGCAAGGCATTTTAAAACTCACAAAGCAGTCTTTCACACACGTCTTAGTTAATTCTCACAACGTCCCAGTGAGGGGAGAATTAACCCTCTCATTTTACAGAAAGGGACATTAATGCTTAGTGATGTTAAGTGGCTTGCCCAAGGTCACAAGGCCAATTAGTAACTAAGAGACCAAAATTGGGTTTACTGATTCTGAGTCTATTCAAAATAGTTTTCAAGGTCCTAAGTGTTGGGGGAATTCCAGAAAAAACCAAGGAGCAATTTTGGGAATCAGAGTTATACAAACAGTCAGGAAAAAGAAAGAAAAAAGGGCTAAAAAAAGAAAAGAAAGAGAGAGAAGGGCTCAACCCTCGGAGGCCACCACAAATTTGTAGGTTTGAGTTAACCCCGCAGAGAAACAGCACTCAGTGGCCATGAGGAAATGGGTGACACAGCACAGAAGATGCAGGCTGCTTAACCCTCTGCAGGCTTGCCAAGGTGTCAGGGACAGCGAAGGTCTGCCCTGGTGAGAGGCTCACATGTTCTTGTCACAACCTTGGAAACAGGCAAAGGGGAGAATGAGCACATTTCACCATTAGGGATGGAAAATGGCCAGGCTGGCCGGAATCCTAGACCATTAGCTCTTTTTTTTTTTTTTTTTCTTGAAACAGAGTATCACTCTGTTGCCCAGGCTGGAGTATAGTGGCGCAATCTCAGCTCACTGCAACCTCAACCTCCCAGGTTCAAGCCATTCTCCCACCTCAGCCTCCCAAGTAGCTGGAATTACAGATGCCCAACACCGTGCCCAACTAATTTTTGTATCTTTAGTAGAAACGGGGTTTCCATATTGATCAGGCTGGTCTTGCACTCCTGACCTCCAGTGATCCACCTGCCTCAGCCTCCCAAAGTGCTGGGATTACAGGCATGAGCCACCGCGCCCAGCTGACCATTAGCTCTTGAGCTTGGAGGAGATCCACGCTAGCCCTCTGATTTACTAATGTAGGAACAAGCCCAGGAAGGGCAGAAGATTTTCCCAAGGTCTCCGAGCACACATTGGTCTCCTGGCACATCACACTGAATCAGAGAACAATCTTGGGTCCAAGGGACTTGAATGAGAAGGAAGACAAAGAGGGGGCCACGTAGCTCAAAGGAACAAGCAGAAGGCCCACAGCAGCACACAGAAGCCCAGAGAGGAGGGTGGCAGCGGTGGGAGGGGCTGGAGCAGGAACCAGGCTCAGAATGCCAGGGCAGGCCTTCAGGCAGGCCCACAACCTAGTGGCCAACCTGCATCCTGCCTCAGTTTCCCCAGCTATAAGCCCAGACAGTGGGGTGCAGAAAAACTCATCCTGGCAAATGAGGTGTTCCACACTGATTTGTTGTAAGCACATGAAGCAGGCAGGTAGGCCAAGAGATTTCAGGTTTATTGGACCGACTGTGTGGCAGACACCCCGTGAATCATGCTACATTATTTCAGTAAATTCTCCCAACCATCCTAGGAGATGGGCATTCATTTTCCCATATCAAGGTCAAAGAAATTGAGTTTCAGGGAGGTAAAGGGGCTTGCAAAGTTTGTGAGGGCATCAGGATTTACATTCTGCCTAACACCAAATTTAACCCCCCTGCCCCCGGGCTCCCCTGACACACACACTGGGCCACAAGGCACCCTGCTCATATCCCCTCCTCCAGCCACCAGACTCTAATCCTCAGGGCGCCCAGCACTGCCCCGGTCAGGAAGCAGTCTGCACTCCCCCATAACAGTGCTACATGGCCTCCTTCCTGCCAGCCAAGCCTGAACCCACCTCTAGGTTCATGATATCATCAGGCGACCCATCCACAGCAGCCCTGCAGGGAGCCTTGTCCTGTGTCCTCCCCGACCCCCACCCCCTTGCTGCTGGCACTGGGGGAAGGGGACACAATTTACAAGCTGCCACACTGAGGTTCCCATGCTGGGTGTCTGTTCCCAGCCACCCTGTTCCTGGCACCTAGGTTTTTTGTTTGTTTTTGAGACAGAGTTTCGCTCTTGTTGCCCAGGCTGGAGTGCAATGTCGTGATCTTGGATCACTGCAACCTCGGCCCCCCGGGTTCAAGCGATTCTCCTGCCTCAGCCTCCCAAGTAGCTGGGATTACAGGCGCCTGCCACCATGCCTGGTTAATTTTTTGTATTTTTAGTAGAGACGGGGTTTTGCCATGTTGGCCAGGCTGGTCTCGAACTCCTGACCTCAGGTGATCCACCCACCTCTGCCTCCCAAAGTGCTGGGATTACAGGCATGAGCCACTGCACCCAGCCCCAGCACCTAGTTTCTGATTCTGCCTCATCACTGGGAAAACCCCTTGCCATTTTGTCAACCAGGGGGTGCTGCCTTCCCTGCACCTTTGCCCCTAGGAAGGGCTGCCTGGGTCTCCCCGGCAGTGGCTCTGGGGCAGCAATCTTTTGATAGTTCCCTCCGTTCCCTCGGACTTAGAGAGACCACCCACTTGGGAGCAGAGTCCCTGTGCTCCCAACAGGAAAGTTAGTCAAGGTCTTGGGTGGAGGCGGGCAGCACTGCCACGGGAAACCCGTGGGCTCACTCTCAGCAGCAGTAGGTTAAAGGTCATGCCAAAAAGTGCCAACAGGGCCCCTGTGGAGCCGTGGAAGCTGAGGCAAGGCAAGGTTCTGCTCTGAGGTAGGGAGCCTCTGCCCAAGTGACCACCCACATGCAGGCACATGTTGCCACACGCGCCCAGCAGTCCTGGCACTCACCACCTGAGGTTGGACCTCCAACAAGAGCTGCCCTGGTGCCCTGGCCCTTCCCTGTCTCCCCACAGACAAAAACTCAGAGAGATTAGTGTAGGCAGAGGACAGGTGCTGGAAACACCAGGCTGGGAAGGGGTTGAGACAGGCTACCTCCCCTCTCTGAGCCTCTCCTCACCAACAGAACGGCAACACTGGCCACCTGTTGTAGGGAGCTGTGAGATGTAAAACAAAATGGGTGTAGACAGCCAATTGTAGACGTAAAGCAGAATGGGTGTAGACAGCTAATTGACTCAACCCTACTCTGGGCATGTATTTACTCAACGCTACAATGGGCTGAGTCATGCTTGAGGTGCTGGAGAGATATCATCCAAGAAAAGAGAGAAAAACCCCTGTCCTCCCACATCTGACACTTTCTTGGGGTAAGAAGAAGAATAATTCAAATAAACAGGCAAAATACCTAAGATGTTAGTGTTGCAGAGAAAAATGCCAGGTGGGAGGTGGGGAGGGTGTGGAGGGCATGGTTTTAGATGTGGTGGACAGAGAGGGCCCCACTACAAAGGAAAGGGGAGAAGAAGCCACGGGAGTGTGAGGGGAAGAGTGTTTTGATGCGGGTTGAATTGTGTCCCCATGAAGATGTGAGTCCTAACCCTGGACCTATGAATATGACCTCATTTGGAAATAGAGTCTTTGTAGATGTAGTTAGGTTTAGATGAGGTCACACTGGATTAGGGAGGACCCGAAATCCAATGACTGAACCCTTATAAGAAGAAGACAACACAGAGACACACAGACACACACAAGGAAGAAGGCCATTTGATGACTGAGGTGGGGTCAAGGTCATGCAGCTACAAGCCAAGGAACAAGGATTGCCAACAGATATGCTAGTAGAGAGGCATAGAACCTTCTCCCTCAGAGTCTCAGAGGGAACCAATCCTGCCACCTTGATTTTTAGACTTCCAGCTCCTGAGCTCTAAGAGCATAAATTTCTGCTGTTTTAAGCCACTCAGTCTGTTATGAAAGCCTTAGAAAACTAACACAGGGGCCAGGTGCAATGGCTCACGCCTGTAATCCCAGCACTTAGGCAAAGGCGGGAGGATCGCTTGAATCCAGGAGTTGGAGACCAGCCTGGGCAACATGGTGAAACCACATCTATAAAAAAACACAAAAATTAGCTGGGTATGGTGGTGCACACCTGTAGTCTCAGCTAGTTGGGAGGCTGAGATGGGAGGATTGCTTGAGCCCAGGAGGTCAAGGCTGCAGTGAGCTGTGACACTACACTCCAGCCTGGGTGACAGAGTGAGACCCTGTCTCAAAAAAAAAAGTAATAATAATTCCAGGGCTCCAGAGAGGGGGATAGCAAGTGCCAAGGCCCTGAGGTGGGAGCATCTCCAGCATGTTTGAGGAAGATACAGTCAGCTGGTGGAGCAGAAGCAGGATGAACACGGGCTATGAGTGGTAAGGGTGGACACTGGGGATGTCAGAAAGGCTTTGGGGCCAGATCATGTAGGGCCACCCTTGTGGCAAGCCCTTGATAAGAGGGAGCTCTTCCACTTTCGACAAGGGTCCCCGTTGGAATGTGCTGTAGTGAGTGGGTGTGGTTGGCCCCCATGATCTCCGTCCCTGGGGTTACGCCTTTGAATATGTTATATTAAATGGCAAAAGGAAATTAGGATTACCGATGGAGTTAAGGTTGCTAATCAGTTGACCTTAAAATAGAGATGGTCCTGGATTATCTTGGTGGGCCCAGGGTCATGACATGGGCCCCTAAAAGTAGAAGAGGGAAGCAAGGGAGTGAATCAGGGAGAGAGACAGCCAAAGAGGCAGGCAGAGGGGAGATCCAAACACGGAGTCCACCTGCTGCTGCTGGCTTTGAAGATGGAGGAAGGTGGCCTCAAGCCAAGGAATGAGGGCAGCTCCTGATATGGCCCTTAAGTGGCAGCCAGTAAGGAAATGGGGCCTCAGTCTTACAACTGCAAAGGAATGAATTCTGCAGATAACTTGAATGAGCAAGGAAACTGAGCCCCCCTAGAGCCCCAGGAGCCTGCTGACACCTTGATTTCAGCCTGGTGAGACCCGTTTCAGATGTGTGACCTATGCAACCGTACAGAAATAAATGTGTGTTGTTTTAACCTGCTAATTTTGTGATCGTGTGGCATGGCAGCCGTAGAAAAAGAATACAGTGGATAAAGAGGTGGGGTGTGCAGAGAGGAGGAGATCCAGAGGAGAGGGAGTGACCAGGCAGGAGCAGCCTGCTGGAAGCCACCACCACGGGGTCACAGCTCCCCAGACACACCCCAGCCACCCCACTCAGGGTTCAGCACTACCTTCAGGTCCCTTGTTGCCCATGTTGTGACTAAGCCTGCTTAGGGTTTTGTTTTTTTGAGACGGAGTTTCACTCTTATCACCCCGGCTGGAGCACAATGGTGCGATCTCAGCTCACTGCAACCTCCACCTCCTGGGTTCAAGTGATTCTCCTCAAGCCTGTGTAGGATGTTTCCAGGGCTCAGCCTCTAGGTCCTCAGGTCTGGACAAGGAGCAAACCCAGCGGAGGCCCCTCCCATGCTTGACACCTCCCCTTAACCTCCTCTTCCCTAGGGCTGGTGACAATGGTCCTGGTGGAATAACTGTATCCCAAGCCAGCCAAAGCCACTACTGGACCTGCTGACTCCTGAGGCTGAGTCTGGGCTCTGATTTCTTCCCAGAACAGATCTACACCTGTTCTGTGTACATGCACACACACACACACTCCAGTTTCCTCTTTCTGCTCGTTGCCACCTCCTCCCATCCACCCAAGTCCTCACAGCAAAGAGATCCTCCCCATTGACAGCTATCGTGTATTGAACACTAACTCATATCAGGCACCACACTAAGTGTTCTACTCACATGGTCTCATTTAATCTTTCCTGTCATCCTATCAGGTGGACACTATTGGCTCAGAGAGGTTAGGATGAGTGCCTGTTGACAGACAGCTGGTGAGTGCTAAATCCAGAATTAGAATGCACCAAAGCCCAGGCTGTAACCCTCACTACTCAAAATATGGTCCCTGGCCCAGTAGCATCAGCATCCCGTGAGACCACTTTAGAGCTGCTCATCCCAGACCTGCCGAATCAGAACCTGCATGTTGACAAGTTCCCAGGTGACTCACCTACTGGTTTCAGTTTGAGAAGTGCTGTTTTAAACCAATGCTTTCCAAAGCCTGCTGGTTGCAGGTTCCTGTAACCAGCCCTCTCCCCATCTCTCCAGGCCCTTCCCGGCTGCCTGGCTTTTGATCTCCAGGTGAGGCAGGCACTCTGCCCAGCCTTGGGGAAGAAGCCAGGACATGAGGCTCAAGGGAGTCTCCAGGCCCCTCCAGCCAGCCCAGACAACAGCTGGACAGCATCAGTCCACGTCTGGCCCTCTGTAGGGCACCCTGCCTGCTGCCTGAGACACTCCTGGCCTCTCCCTCTGGTCTTCCTCCGGGACACAAGTCTCTCGGTCTCTGCCTGCTCTCCTGAAGAGGGCCTCTGGCCATCACCAATCCCTGCAGTGTTCCCCTCACCAGATATTTCCCTCCGCAACTCCTAGAATGCCCCCTGTGTCATGTCACCACCTCTCTCTGGACACACAGAGCCTGTCCAAGTTGCTATCAGGAGAGAGGCCAGTGACTGCTTGAGAAACCTGGCCAAGGTCACAGGAAATGTCTGACACCACCAGGCAAGCAGGATTTGGCCTCCTAAAGCAAAACACAGCTGGGCCAGCAGCTGGGCCAACAGTAGGGCACTCCCAGATTTCATGGCATTGAGGCCCCAGGGCACAGAGAGACTAGGCTGGCCTGGAGGCTGCAGCTCATTAAGAACATCACAGTAGTACCTGGCCAGGGAGCCTATGGAAGTCAAAGAGGACAGCCCTGCTGTGGGCCAGAGACCGCACCCAGGACCTTGGCCCTCCACTGCCTGCCACACACAGGAAACCTTCACTGGGGGATGGAAGGCTCACACTGCCCATCCTCCTGGCCTCTCAGCCTCCCCTCTCCCCATCACCTAGCCTCATTTATTTATCCATTTAACTTACACCGATTGAGCACAGAAGTGTGCCAGGCATGGTGTTAGGTACCAGGGACACATTGGTGAATGAGCAGGACACAGTCCCTGTGAGCCCCGGGTAACTCTCGGGTAGCTCCCGGTCTAGTGAGCAAACGGACAGACCATCTGAAGGCAGGGTGAAAAGTGCTGCACTAGGGAAAGATGGAGCACCCACCGTGGGAACCGGCAGGGGCCTCACCTCCTCCTGCCCTCTGAGCAACACATGGGGTGGTGCCCTTGGCTGCAGGTACAGGCTGAGGGTTCAGTGCCAAGAGGGCCCTTTTGTTAGGCTAACTGTAGTTTGGACCCAGTGTCAGAGCAAATATGGACTGAGCATTTTTGATGGGCCAGGCACTATGCAGGGGGGCTGTAGAGAATCCAGAGCACAGGCCACTGGGTCTACAAGCGGCTGGGGGTGCAGGGCACAGATGCACAGGATGCATGCCAGAGAGTAAGTGCTGCAGGGGCCAGAGAGCCTAGTGAATGTGATTCACCTTGAAGAATGGGGAGGAGTCAGATGGGTGGGAAGATGCAGCAGGGGACTTCAAACAGCCCCGACTCAAGACTCAAGACTGTGAGAGGCAGAGTGACTTGCCTAGCAACCCCCACTCCTAGCACACACCCACATGGGATCAGTGCATCATAAATAAATGAATCCCACAAGCCGAAAGAGATTGGGGAAGCTCCGCTGGAAGGACTCTTTGCCCACCCCGGCCCTGGCTGGCCCTTGAGCTGGCACCTCTAGTATTCCTCCAGGTGCCTTACACCAGGCTTACCACCTAGGACCCTCAGCTGGGACTGATCAGAACAAGGCACCGGCACTGCCCACCTGCTCACTGCCAATCCTAGGCCCTCACTGTTATCCACATGGGACCCCTTAGCTCTGCTCCTTGTTTCTGCCGCGGCACTCCTGGGCCTTGGCTGCAGGGTTTAGCTCTTTTGCTCTTGACCTTGGAGTTCCCTAGGCCCTTGACCTGAGTCCATCCTTTCTTTCTTCCTGCTCCTAGCTGCCGTTGGAAAACATCTGCTTTGGTGCCCAGGGCCCCGGAACCCAGCTCACCAAGATCCTGGTCTACCTGACCTCACCCACTCTCAGAGTTCCTGGGCACCCTCAACCTCCTTTCTTTGCTCTCCCTCCAAATCAGCCAGTCTCTCCTGACCTTTCCTGCTGGAACCTAACCTCAAGGTCAGCCTGCTCTCTCTGGTTCTCCTGGGCTCTGAAAGAGCAAATCCTCTTTCCCTTTAGTTCAGCAAGGCAAGGTTACAACATTTCAGAAAGAACTTCTTAAGTAGGAAGTGAATGGAAAAACTAACCTGAAAAACGAAAAGGAAAACACAGTCCCCTCGAAATGGACTCATTTATAAAGTTCAGATTTCCTGTCCTGAACTAGCCAGATTGGCTGGCAAGCAGGCCAGGGAATCCTGCCCATGAACACTCCCCTTGTTCACTTTTCTTTTTACTCCCTTCTCTCACATGCTCCTTCTTCTCCCCTCTAAGGAGAGAGGCTGAAGCTGGGTGCTGAGGAAACTGAAGGGTCTTCTTCTGGCAGAGGAGTCCTTCCTACATCACAGGGGCCACAGGCAGAGGAGGAGGAGGTCAGGATAGGGTGTGGGAGAATATGTATAAAGAGCTTCCATATGTGCCAGGCACTGTTCTAAGCACTTTCTTTATATTGACTAATTTAATCTTTATGACAATTCATAACACAGGTATTATCATTGTCCCACCTTACTGATGCAGAATCCAAGGCACAGAGAGGTAAGTGACTCGCCTGGGGTGGCCCACCTGGGAAATGGCAAAGCCAGGCTGTGAACCGAGAGGCCATGGTCCCAGGTACACGCCCTCCTCAGCTTTCTTTCAGACACTCAAGGGCAAATACTTCGCTTCCCTCCTCCTCTTTCCACCCCAGCCTGGCAAAACCCATGCCAGCCCCAACACCTACTCTCCTGCTCATATCTCTGGCCATGCCAGGGAAAGCCGAGGAGGGTGGGGAGGAGGGAAGGGAGGACTCTGCGGCCTCCTCCACCAGCCTTCACCAAACGGTCCGAAGGAAGAAGCCCCTCCAGAAAGAGACTGAGCCCCAGACCCCGAGCCCCATGGAGAAGGGGACTTACTCGGCTGGTGGTGACTGCGGTGCCGGCGGCAACTGTGGTGCGGGCGGCGACTGTGGTACTGGCAGCTGTGCTCTGGCCAAGGTGCCCTCTCCAGCGGCACTGCTCCTGCGCAGGTTGGGTGAACGCTCGGCCCAGCGTCGAGGTGCCAGCCTGGAGTTCTGGGGGTCAAATTCCTCGTCGGGAATGACCTCCTCACAGCGGGCTCCACGGAAACCAGAGCGGCAGACGCAGAGCTGAGGGCGGCTGCAGGAGCCCCGGTTCTGGCACGGCGGCTGGCAAACGGCTGAGGACACAGGGAGAGAGGTGACAGCAGTGGCCATAGGGTGCTGAGACCACAGCTGCCCACACCCTCCCGTCAGAAGGACCCTCCTGAGTGCTGCCAACCCTGTTGCTCAAGCAGGAAGCCACTCTCCTGGCCTCAGCGGGCTCCCTGACCCATGTCTCTCCCACCTCCATCCACAGACCCCCAGGACATGTTCACCTCTGATCTTTGGACAACCAAAAACTATATGGCCAGTTGCAGAGTGGCTCACACCACCGCGTCCCGCAGAACACCCTGAAGAGGAAGTGCACTACCTGACACTGTGTCTATACTGAAATGTTCACTCCCATCAGATTGGAAGCCCCCTGAGGACAGACAGCGGCTCCGGAACTTAGAATAGGGACTGCCACAGAGTAGATTCTCAGTAAACATGGAGCGAACGAATGAATGAATGAGTCTCTTTTGTGGGAAAGGGCCCAACACTGGCCTGAAATTCAAGCGGTTTGAGTTGCTGGGGTTTTCCTGTCACTTGTGAGCTATATGGTCTTGACTTTACTGAGCCTCTATTTGCACCTAAATCATGGGAGGGGTGAACTAAGGAGGTTGGAGGACTCTAAGGGTCCTTCAAAGGCATCTTCAGCTCGACAGTCTCTCCTCTCCTTCCCATTGTTCTTCATCTCCCGCCCTCCTTAGCAAGGCAGAACTCCCGACTGCGGCCAGAGAAAGCATGGTGGCCAGAAAACAGCTGCCGGTACCACAGCCGCTGCCGGCCAGGTAAGTGCCCCACTCTGTGGGGCGTCTGTTCAGGGCTCAGGCTCTCTCTGGATTCTGCCTCCTGGGCTGTGGGTCTAGCCGGAGGCAAGGTGGAGCTGAAACCAGGCCCTCCTCCCGGTTAGCCCTATGCAGCATTAGCCACCATCTCCCCAGGCTGACTCCTCTCTTCACTGTCCTTCATCCCCTTGCAAAGTCCAGAGCCACATCCCATGATTAATGGCCAAGGGAACATTCCACGCAGAGGCACACACTGGGATACAGAGTCCTGCCCCTCCCCCGCCAGGACCTCCACTGGGGAACATGTGTGAGCCCCGGAAGCATGGTCTGGCTCACACTGCACCCTCGAAACCCAATGCCTCATCTATCTGTCGCTCATTCATTCAACAAATAGCTGTTCAGCCCTAGTGAATGCCAGGCACTGCTGGGACAAAGTCCTTGTCCGTCTGCGGCTTGCGGTCGAGTAAAGGACACCAACAGGAAGCAAGAAAACAATAGCATGATGTGGCCTCAGGCAGTTTCAAGGGCTGTGAAGACAACCCAGGTGATGCAGGGGTCCAGGCCCAACCAGGAGACTCAGATAGGGCGGCCAGGGCACCTCTCTGAAGAGACAGATGGGAGCATGCAAAGGAAATGAACCCCCAAAGACCCGGGCAGTCTCCCAAGCAGAGGGTGAGGCGAAGACCAGGCTCTGGAGGCTGGAAGGAACGTGGCGTACTTGAGGAGCTGCCAGAGACCCAGGGACGCCAGGGTCTGGTGGCGGAGGGGGTGTAGGCAAGGTCAGTGAGGAAGAGGAGGCAGATACACAGACCCTGTCATCTCAGGGATCCTAAGTGCACCTGTGAAACTACCAGGCACAGCTACCCAGACCAGGTGCCTGGGTTTTGTGAGCTGAACTCTCCTTTCTGAGAAGAGTACCAGAATCCAAACCAGGGACTGGCCGGGATAAACACCTCCAAAATTCCACCTGGCCCATGTCACAGAGACCTTCAATGGCTCCCTGATGTCTTCAGGATTCAAGTCCATAGACAAGCACTGAAGACCCTCCTGGTCTCATCCCCTCTAACATTCCTCTAAGCCAACATGCTCCAGCCGAGCTGGCCTGCTGGCTGTGGCCCCAGGTAGCCTCTGCTGCATCTTCTCTCTGTCTTTGCATGTGCTATGTCCTCTCTTCTTTCCCACTTGCTCTCCATTTACCTGGCTCCTACTGTTCCCTCAGGACGCACTTCCCCATGCTGGACACCCACCTCTCAGCAGCTGCTCCCTCTTTTAATTAACAAGAAAAACACTTGTCGTGTTTGCCATTCACTGGGCATGCCCTGCATACTGCCATTAGTTTTTGTTGTTGTTTTTGTTTTTTGGGTTTTTTTCTTTGAGATGGAGTTTCACTCTTGTTGTCCAGGCTGGATGCAATGGCACGATCTCAGCTCACCACAACCTCTGCCTCCCGGGTCCAAGTGACTCTCCTGCCTCAGCCTCCCGAGTAGCTGGGATTACAGGCGCCCGCCACCATGCCCTGCTGATTTTGTTTTTAGTAGAGACGAGGTTTCTCCATGTTGGTCAGGCTGGTCTGAAACTCCCGACCTCAGGTGATCCACCCGCCTCGGCCTCCCAAATTGCTGGGATTACAGGCGTGAGCCACTGCGCGAGGCTGCTGCTATTAGTTTTTTTTTATGCATGTGTCTCAATTTCCTGACTCACATAGTCAGTCCCTTGAAGTGTAGTGACTGTCTCTTACACCTGTTTGTATCTTTAGCTCCTAACATATGCCTAACAATAACACGATGATTATTATTTTTATTATGGCGGCTACTATCTGATGAGTGTGACAATAGGCCTGGCACCATGCTCTGCATACACGCCCTCACTGAAGCCTCTCAACGATTCTATGCAGCAGGTGTGACTATGATTCCCATTTTACAGATAATGCTGCTGAAGCTCAGAGAGGTTAAGAGACTTGCCTGAGGTCACCCAGCTAGTTAATGGTGGAGCCAGGATTCAAATCCAGTTCTGTGTGACTGAGAAGCCCAGGCTCTTTCCACCCCCACTGACTCCCAGAAGGGTGGGCATGGTTCTTCCTCTTCCTCTCTACTATCTCTGAGCCTTGGCCCAGAGCTGATAAGGAAACAAAGTGGATCTGTTGGCTTCAAGTCAGCCACCAAATGCACCCTTGGGAACTCTGCCCTGAGAAACTGCACATCCCAATTGGCCTTGACAGTGGAGACCCCAGGACCACACACCATTCCAAAGTCCACACAGAATTTTTAAATAATGATGGAGGATGTATGTCAGCTCATGGGCTTATCCAATGAGCATTCGTAGAGCACTCACCAGGTGTGAAGCTTGTGATAGTGTCTCCAGCACACTGTCTGACACGGAAAGTAGAACACACAGGTTATATGACAAGTGCTATGTCAGCTGGACCCTCTAACCCAGGCTGAGGCAGGGACTAGGGAAAGTCAGGGAAGACTTCTTGGAGGAGGTGATGCTGACCAGAGACACAAAGGATGAATAAATTGGACATTGTGCACCAAAGGCACTCAAGACCAGTCTATCAGCAGAGAGTGTGGGAAATAACAGGTTTTAATAGCATTCCAACCACAAGTTGGGCTCTGAGGCCAGAGCATTTTTCTTCGTGCCCAGGCACCTCTTCCTGGCAGGCTCCAGGCCTCTAGGTAAAACCATGTCAGAGAATTGTAATCCAGAGCACTTCCCCAAACACAAACTGCCACCACGGCAGGATTTTGGCCTGGCCACTCCTCCATCTGCCCAAGCATACTTAGTCCCCACCTGACCACCTGCCAGGCCCCTGTCACCACCACCACTGGAAACATGGTCAGCTGGGGCCAGCCCAGCAGCCACGCCAGTGCTAGTGAACATGGAGGAAGCAGATGTGCCCAGGGCAGGTCTCAGCCTTGGGGTTTTTTTAGGGAGGCAATAGAATGGGAAGGCCTGAGTGATTTCCCACATGGACCCACACCTCTCTGCCACAGAGACCCAAAGCCTGGCGTGGGTGAGAGGAAGGTCATGCAGCTTCCACCTCTGAGTGTGTGGTCCTTGCCCCGAGGATGGCCTTTGGAAAACAGTCTAGCTTCCATCCTTCCCCTCCTGAGCCCTGACAACAGCCCATCCTTCACATTAACAATAAGATCCTTCATACAAATGGCCAACAAATATATGAAAAAATGTTCAACATCACTCATCATCAGGGAAATGCAAATTAAAACCACAATGAGATACCACCTTATCCCAGCCAGAATGGCCATTACTAAAAAGTCACAAAACAATTGATGTTGGCACAGGCATGGTGAAAAGGGAACACTTATACACTGCTGGTGGGAATGTAAATTAGTACCACCCCTATGGAAAACAGTATGGAGATTTCTCAAAGAACCAAAAGTAGGTCAACCATTCAATCCAGCAATCCCACTACTGAGTAAAGGCAAAGAAGTCATTCTATCAAAAAGACACCCGAACATATATGTTTATCGCAGCACAATTCACGATTGCAAAGATATGGAACCAACTTAAGTGCCCATCAACCAATGAGTGGATAAAGAAAATGTGGTGAAACCGCATCTCTACTAAAAATACAAAAAATTAACCAGGTGTGGCGGCAGGTGCCCGTAATCCCAGCTACTCGGGAGGCTGAGGCAGGAGAATCATTTGAACCTAGGAGTGAGCCGAGATGGTGCTACTGCACTCCAGCCTGGGCGACAGAGACTCCGCCTCAAAAAAAGAAAAAGAAAAGAAAAAGAAAATGTGATATATATACACCATGGAATATTACTCAGTCATAGAAAAGAATGAAATAATATCCTTTTGCAGCAACTTGGATGGAGCTGGAGGCCATTATTCTAAGTGAAGTAGCTCAGGAATGGAAAACCAAATACATGTCATCACTTACAAGTGGGAGCTAAGCTATGGGTATGAAAAGGCATACAGAGTGATACAATGGACTTTAGAGACTCAGAAGGGAAAGAGTGGGAAGGGTTGTGGAATAAAAAACTACATATTGGGTAAAATGTACACTACTTCGGTGATAGGTGCACTAAAATTTTAGACTTCACCACTAAACAATTTATCCATGTAACCAAAAGCCATTTGTACTCCAAAAGCTATTGAAATTAAATACATATATAAAATAAGATCTTTCACTGTCTAGAAATCCAAGACCCCAAACCCTGTGAGCCAAGCCCCTATGGCTCACCACAACTCACTTAGCTCTGGTTCTGCATCGCTTGCTAATACATTCCGAAAACATTTAGTGAGCACCTTATCTTGATCAGACTGGGTGCTGAGCGCAGAAAGGTGAACAAGACTGGGCCCTGCAGAGGGGGAAGCCCTGGCCAGTGGGGGTTCCCACATTCCTAGAAACCATTTTTCAAGCAAGGAATTAGGTCGTCAGTGAGGGTTAGGGCTGGCAAACTTAGGTTGGTACAATGAACAAACAGCTCATGGGAAATGAGTGGTTAGGGGCAACTGTGGAAATGGCATTTAGTATATAATAGCCTAGTAAATCAAGTTCTAAAAGGCTTCCAAACCAGCCAGACGTGTTGGTGGGAAAAATCTCCTCAGGCAGGTAACCCTTCTGAATTAACCATGTAGGATGCTGTGCAGAGGCCCGATCTGCTGAGGCAGAGCCTCCAACAAGTTTCAGGTTTTTGGAGGTTTAGAACCAGCTCTCGCAGGCTTCACTCGCATCCCCTCTTGTTTTCACAAGTCTCAGCAAGATGCCTGGAACTACCTGGCTTCCTCACGGAAATCAAGCATTGTATTTGAGCTGAGTGTCTGCATTACGGGATTGGAGTATGTAGACTCCTCTCCTCTCTCTCCACTCCCCCAAAAGTCACCCCTAAATGGTCCATGATGGTGGCTTCCAGTGCCTGTCTATGAATGGGACTGTTCTGACAGTTTCTACTGGTCTGCCATAAAGTCAGGAAAAGAAACACTTTCCTGGGTTGTTTCTTTTTCATAGGCTATATTTTTCCCATCTAAAGAGTGTCTTTTGAGATGATGTCTTTTCTACATTTTTGGAGTTAAAATGTTCTTTTTAATTAAAGGTGATGACAAGTGGTAATTAGTTTTGTTTTTTGTTTTTTTCCTGATGGCTTCACTTGGAGAAATGAAAAGCTGGCCACCGTATGCTGGTACTTAAGATATTTTTGGAAACATTACTGGTGCATGAAGTCCAGTGACCATTTGGGAGGGAGCGGCAGTCGTGGTGGTGTGTCCTTTTGTTTAAAGGAGACTGGAGTGAAACATTCCTATGCCAAATGAGCACGATTTCAAAACTTAAATATCCAAAAGGAAATTGGCCATCTCAGAATCTCCAGTGGCAGAGGCTATTGCTTAGAGCAAAGAAGGAAACGCTGAGGTTCCAGGAGAGGCAGTTCCATGCGGTGCTGTGGGAATTTTAAGAGAGAAAACCTCCATCCACGGTGGGCCAGCGAGTCTTCATGTTTTGCCCTTGGAGTTTGATGCCTCCAATTTTTCCTCAACAGTAGAGATCCTAGAGGCGGGTGCAGTGGCTCACGTCTGTAATCCCAGCACTTTAGGAGGCTGAGGCTGGAGGACTGCCTCAGTCCAAGGGTTCCACAGCCTGGGCAACATAGTGGGACCCCATATCTACAAAAAAACTTTAAAAATTAGCTGGGTGTGATGGCGCACACCTCTAGTCTTAGCTACTTGTGACACTGAGGTGGGAGGGATCGCTTGGGCTCAGGAATTTGAGGCTGCAGTGAGCCATGATGGCGCCACTGCACTCCAGCCTGGGCAACAGACCAGGCCTTATACTTGAGAAATCAACCTAGTATGGTTATGTGGTTCTAATGAATCTCCACTTGATTATTGGTCCGTTTATCAAGCATGATACCGCGATGTCCACATTTAGTCTCCGGGAGTTGATCTGCAGAAGACGGAATACTCCCCAGTCCCTGGGACAGTACCCTCAGACAACCGAAGACTACACTGTGACGAAGCCTCCTCATGCTCGCTTGCCAATGCCAGTCTTTAGCCATTCATAATTTGGGCTCCTCCGGGACCCTTTCTTTTCCACACCCCCGGCCCGCTCTTCACTGAGCATTAGAGAGGTGGAAAGTCCCAGCTTAGGGTATTCGGCTCTGTGGAGTCAGCAGGACGCCAAAAGAGGAAGAAAACTCCTGAAATTGCTTTAAAAGCAAGAAATAAAAGGCATTGTTCCCCTAATCCCCCCATGTTCCTAGCTGAGACCCTTCTCCCTTCACTCCACCCCAGAATAGTCAACAGAGGTTTGCTCAGATTTTCCACACAAAACGCCTACTTTTGGGAAGGGACCAAACTCAGAATGGGCAGGCCTGGGAGAGATTCTAGAAACAGCCCCCCCGCCCCCCACTCCAACCACCTGATGCAGGTTGCTCCTACCATCTGCTCAGAGCCCCTGCTCATTAGCTACTGGGTAGTAGCAAGAGCACGGGGTAGGGGGCAGAAGGATTGGTTTGGTTTGACGCCAGCTCTGCTACATCTCAGCTGCATGACCTTGGACACATGCCATCTCGCTGAGATGTCTCCACCAGTGTGCCAGTGGCCTCGTCCACAATATGGGGCTGATAATTCCTGCTTCAAAGAGCTGTTGTGAGTCTCAGCTGAGCACCTGGACGTGGGTGTACTTTGTACTCTCTAAAGCTGTGCTGTTCAAAGAGTCTCACACTGTAGCCACGAACTGTATGTGGTTATTTAAATTTAAATGGATTCAGATTAAATAAAATTTAAAATTCAGTTCCTTCAGTCTCACAAGCCATATTTCAAGTGCTCGATACCCACATGTGGCTCACAGCTACCACACTGGACAGCAAGATATAGAACATTTCCATCATCACAGGAAGTTCCACTGGCCAGCACAGCAAAGCCGAAAACAACAACAAAACAAACCACTCCCCGGAGGCAAGACGGCCTCTGAGCTTCTCGGCTATGACCCTTTCCCCAGGAAAGGGCAATGTCGACTCAGGCCCGCAGGATAAAAATCCAATCTAGCTTACAGGGTTGCTGTAAGGATTAACAATTAACAATATGAAGTGCTTAGAATGGTACCTGGCCCACAGTAAGAGCCATTGAGTTCATATCATTCATCCCCAAAACCAACTCTTAGAGACTGTTAGGCCCATTTTATGGACGAGGTCTTGTGGCTAGAAAAGGGCCAGTCACTTGCCCCAGGACACAAAGCTGGGACTCAAATACGTCTCCGGGGATCAGGCCCGGGTTACAGAGATGAACAACTAAGGACTGTGGTGCTGGGTGGGGACTGCTTTCCAGGTGTCAAATATAGCCAGGCCCCTCGCCACTGCCACCCTACCCCCCAGGCAAGGCGTTTGTCATCAGCTCTCTCTCCTGGGCCCCAGAGACACCTTCTCCATCCATCTATGACCCGTTAGACATAGGAGGCACCAACTTCAGGGTGGGCCCCTCCAGCCTCTCCCTTCCTCAGTGGCTTCCAGTGCCACCCGCTCTGGTCTGGGGGAGGAACTTCAACTCCAGACTCTGGGCCCAGCCCCCCACTCCTGAAGCTCAGCTGCTTCCCAGGTTAAACCTCCATTTTCCCTAAAATCTGTGCCAGTGGATGCTAAGACCCTATCCACTGAGCCACCGGATCCCCTCCTCAGGCCAGGGCTCTGTCCCCTTTCACAGCTAGAGGCCTTCGCAGACGGGACAGTTTGCACCTCATCCACAGTATTTACCTCAGACCCCCCTGGGCATCTGATTTTCGACCCTCACCTGGAGACCTCAGTTTGCCCCTGGAATCTGCCTACTGGGGGGTCCACCTGTGGCCCTGAGCTGTTTCTCCACAACCTTGACTTTTGGTTTCCACAGGAAGGAGAGGGACCCTGATGTCAGAGATCCCCTAGCCCAGGGAATCCCTGTCTGGCTCACACGTAACCTCAGAATTCACCCTCGGAATCCACCTCAGAATCGCTCTCTCCACTCTCAAGCTCTGCCCAGAGGCTGTGTCTCCCAGGCCCTGACTGAGGGCCCGAGCCCCCAGGCTGTGGGAGAAGTCAAGGCCTCAGGGGCTCACCCAGCTCCCACACAGCTGTGCCGGGGCCACGGTTCAGGACGGCTGGAAACTGCACTGGGGCTCCGGGGCCGGCCAAGTGCCCAGCTCCAAAATAGCAGTTGTGTTCGCATAAAAGCTCCTAATGAGAGAAAGATGCCGTTCTTGGCCCCTCACTGGCTCTCTGCAGACACTGTCTGGCAGACCAAGCGGGCCTCTACCGTTTGGCGGCTGGAGGGGAGGAAGGGGAGGTGTGAGTCAGACCTTGGCCCCCAGCCCTTCAGCATGGACCGCCCTGTTAATTGCATTAACAAATGCTGCAACTCTGGGCCAGGTGGGGGCCGGGGAGCTGCGGGGCCAGGGGCTGGGGCAGAGAGCAGCCCCAATCCCACTGGCTCCAGCAGGCATGAGGAGGAAGACTCTGGGCCCGGCTCACGGCCCAGGGCTGGGAGGCCTAGGCTCCTCTCCAGCTGCTGCCCCAAAGCAGAGAAGAGTTGCCTGTCCATTCCCACAGTCCCAAGGCTTGTCTGGGAGGAAGCCTCAGTGCCAGAGGGGCCCCAGAGGTGAGACAGGCTGGGAGGGGTCCCTGGGGATGAGTCTTTTCCAGAGAAGCAGCTTCCAGGGGAGACAGTTCTAGGCTGGAGTGGAGCCAGCCACCCTCCCACAACAGCACCAGCCCCGAGCCCAGGCCCAGGATGGTTGGGAAGGATGAGAACACCACCCCAAACACTGACAAATCAGAGAGGCCAGGGCAGGGGCATGAAGGACAGTGTGGCCCTGCAGTTGGAGACTCATGTTTGAGTTCTGACTGTGGGACCTCACCTGGGGCCAGTTTCATCACCTCTGTGAGCCACAGTGTTCTTCTCTAGAAAATAGTAATGCATTCAAACACACGATTTGCCAGGATGGCAAACAAGACAGACTGTCCTTTTGGGGCTTACAATTTAGTCAGAGGGACTGTCACTCAATAGGTACACAAAGAAGTGGAGCAGGATAGGTGTGGTGGCTCATGCCTGTAATCCCAGCACTTTGGGAGGCGGAGGCAGGCGGATCACCTGAGGTCAGGAGTTCAAGACCAGTCTGGCCAACATGATGAAACATCTCTAAAAAATACAAAAATTAGTCAAAATGTCTCTACAAAAATACAAAAATTAGTCAGGCGTACTAGCACACACCTGTAATCCCAGCTACTTGAGAGGCTGAGGGAGGAGAACTGCTCAAACCTGGGAGGCCGAGGTTACAGTGAGCCGAGATTGCGCCACTGCACTCCAGCCTGGGTGACAGAGCCAGACTCTGTTTCAAAAATAAATAAATAAATAAATAAATATAAAAAACAAAGAAGTGGAACAGAACTTGGTACGTGAGGGATGGAGGAGACAGTCGAGGGCCCAAGATCCAGAACAAGGCTAGTGGGGGCCACTCAAGCAAGAGTGGCCAGGGCAGCCCCTCTGAGGAGGACACCTCAAAACAGAGACTGGGTAGATGACAAGGGCCAGCCGCACAGAGAGATGATGGGGAGCAGACACAGAGGCAGCAGCGTGTGCACCGGCCTAGAGGCCAGCGGCCCAGGCTGCACTCGGGGAGCTGGGTGAGTGCGGAGACGCCGCTGCAGGAAGGTTCAGGTGGGATGTGTTGAGGGCGGCAGGGAGAGTGGGCAGCAGGCTGCAGTGTCACCCAGGAGAGCTGTGACAGGGCCCTGGCCCAGAGAGGCAGCAGGGAAGCAGGCAGGTCCACGAGGGACTGAGGAAGTAAAACAAACAGGGCTTGGTAATGGGTTGATGTCAAAGCCTGAGTGAGAGGAAGGTGTCCCTGTAGCCCCTGGGTGGCTGGCTCAAGCAGTCAGGTCGATGGGGGTGCCAGTTAACACAGTGAGTAAGACCTGCACAGGGGAGTTAGCTCAGAGGAAGGGAAGTCACGAGTTCATTTTAGACAAGTTGGGATGAGGATGTCTGGGAGGCATCAAGCGCAGATGCTGAGCAGGCAGCACACGTGAAAGACTGAAGGTCAGACGAGAGGCCTGGCAGAGGATTGACGTGAATCTGGGCGTTATCGGCCCAGAGACGATGTTTACATCCGTGAGAAGGCAGCAGATCGTTCCGGGAGCAATGCAAAGACAAAAAAAGAAGAAGACCCCAGACTAAGTCTTGGGAAACCCACGGTTTAGTAGTGAGCAGAGGAGAAGCAGCAGCCAGGGACACAGGAGGGGACTAGGACAGAGAACACCATGAGGGTTTGAAGGATGATAGCAGCGTTCGGCACATCCAGGCACAGTGAGCCCCAGGCATTACTGTTAGTATTGCATGTCAATTGTCGGGCACAGTGCCTCCTGGCACTCAATACCCAGGGGTGGTTCATGCTCCGCTTGGCTCCTATGGCCCCCCTCTTTGGGGTGAGGGATTTGGAAGGTCTGGGGAAAGTCCTGGGGAAGCCCGACATTAAGACATCAGGTAGAGAGGGAGAAGCCAGTAAAGGAGACTGAGAAGAGGCAGCTGGGGCTGGAGGGAGGAAACTGCCAACCACCCATGCCATCATTTCCCCACTCAGCTCTTTGATAAACGGTCCCAAGCATGTACAAAGGACACATGTGTGGAGAGAGGGCCAGGCACTCCACTGGTGTCAGCAGGACACAGCACCTGGCTTCAGGAAGCTCCCAGTCAAGGACATCTCCTAATCACCTCATTGGACAAAGAGCCTCAGGGAAACCTGCTCCCCAGGAAGGGTACCCCCATGCAGGGGTAAGAAATGGATCTCTTGATGAGACTGCACCCTACGTATCAGCTGGGTTCCACTGAGGTCATATAATTATTCCCCTTCGCCACCTCCCACCTTCCTCTCCACCACTCCCTGCCAACTTCGGAGGCCCCACTGGATGGTTCATCTGGAGATGAGACTTTCCTGGCTCCTGGCTCCTGGCAGGTGCTAACCAGTCAGTGAAGATGAAAATCCTACCCTTGCCCTTACTCCTTTTCCTAAGGCTTGTTAAGCATTTCCCACAGCAAGGTGCTGCGCTCACCGCTTTACATGTATTACCTCACATAAACATCTCATTCTTATAACTACACTGGGTACTACTCTTGTCCCCATCTGACATATGGGGAAACTGAGGCAGAACCATCAACAACTTGCCCAAGATCACCATGCTAGTAAGTGATGGAGCAAGGGTTTGAACTCAGGGAATCTGACTCCAAAGCTGGGGCTCTTAGCCACCTTGCCACAGTCTTCCACTTTGGGATGTGGTTGGCATGAATGGGGCAAACAGGCTCCCTCAGGGAAGCCAAGGAGGAGCTCAGATCAGGAGAGACAGGGTTCTCGTAGGACTGAGATGGGGACTTGGGGAAATGCCATTCCATTGCCCACGTGATACATGCAGAGAAATGTTCAGGCCCACTCCAGCGTCTCCATCCCCAGGATCCCCTGAACACCGTGGGGAGTTTCTGGAAGGGCTGATAGAACTTGGGCAGCAGAAAGGGCTCTCTCAGCACAGGGCTGGGATAGGCCCTGTATTATTCAGTATATACTTATGGACCCTTTACCTTGTACCCAGTGTGCTGCCTGCTGAGAGTGGTGAGACACAGTCCCTGCCCTCAAAATCAAGGCCAAACATGTATAGAGTGCATCGCACATGCCAGGCCTTGAACTAAACATCTGACCTAAGTGACCTCGTTTGTTCCTTACAACTCTGGGAGACAGGGCCCAATGTTGATCCCAGTTTACAGAAGAGGAAACCGAGACACAAAGACTTTAAGCAGCCTACCCATAACCCCTCAGCCACGTGGTGGAGCTGAGAGCTGACATTTAAACCTAGGCAGTCCAGCGCGGTCTCCTGATCTAGCATTAAAATACCAGCTAAACTTAGCCTGCGCCAGGCTGTCTACACACATTTACTCACTTATCAGAAAGCCCAGAGCTAAGCCCTTGCACTCTGGAGCCAGGCTACCTGGATTCATGTCTGAGCTCTGATGAGTCTCAGCAGCATGACTCGGACAGAAAGCCAACCTCATTTGTAAATGGGGATAAAAATCCAATCTAGTTTATAGGGTTGTTGTGAGGATTAAAAATTAACAATATGAAGTGCTTAGAATGGTACCTGGTGCACAGTAAGAGCTATCGAGTTCGTATCATTCATCCCCAAAACCAACTCTATATAGACGGTTATGCCCATTTTATGGACGAGGCCCTGTGGCTAGAAAAGGGCCAGTCACTTGCCCCAGGACACAGAGCTGGGACTCAAACACATCTCCAGGGATCTGGTGCCAGAATCCAAAGTACATGCTCTTAATCTCAAGCCTTGCTGCTGGGGGCAGGAGTGGGAGAGTAACTTGCCTGCCCCCTCCTCGACAGCTGCAGGGATTCTCTTCTGTCCTCCCCAAAGCAGCCCCAGCCCCTGTGCATCCAGGCTGAGATAAAATGAGAAGTCTAGGGAGTATTCAAATCCCCTTCCCCAGTTGGGGTGGGGTTGGGCAGGAGCCAGTCTGGGAAGAATGGACAGTCTTCCAAAAGCTGCAACTATAAACAGGACACTGTCACTCCACACCCTCTAGTTCTTCGCCTCTGCTGGGCAGGGCCCAGCAGGCCGCAGTCAGCTGCCTCCACAAATACATAAACACATAAGTCCCGAGAGAGAGCTGGCAAAGCTACAGAAGGAAAGGCAGATACCAAGACTGGAGGAGGAGACGGCGGCCCAGCTCTAGCCCCCGCCAAGGTGGAAGGAGGGGCTGGGCTTCCAGCAATGGGCACCTGCAGAACAGGGCGGAAGGAGGGCAGGCCCAAGGGATGGACTGGTGTATGACAGTGACCTGGGATTGATTCTGCCAGAGGCAAGAGAGGGCAACTGAGCAGAAGCCAGCACTCCCTGAGCATGGGCAGTGGGTTGGGCCCACAGATATCTGGGAGAGACTGAGTCTCCCCGTGGTTCTGGCACTAGACCTTACTCTTGGCAGTGGGGGATGTCGGCCCCCATCTCTCACCGGCCCAGGAAGCATCCCTTCATGTGTGAAACTGCTAGGACAGAATCACGAACATCCCCCGACATTGGCAGTCTCTGCCTCAGCCAGGAGGGCAGCTGTTGGGAGGGGAGAGGGAGGTGCGGAGCCACAGGGGTGGGGGAGAGCCAGCTGACGGGGTGTGGAGCCAAGAGCCCCACCTTCTGCGGAGCTCTGGATGAAGCCATCCAGTGCCAACACCCCACCGCCCGCCTGCATGGTTCTCATTAGGCTTATTAGCAGCCAAATAGCAACAAGCAAACAGCACAGGGACCAGTTAATGAGCACACAGCCCTGCCGCGGGCAAGCCAACTTCAAGTGGGAGAGGCTGTTGCCCACTGGCAACCCCCTCCAGGAGAGCTGCTGGCCTGCGTGCCTGGGTCAGGGTGGGTGACCGGGGGCAGCAGGGTGAGACAGCCAGGGAGAGAAATACCAGGGGAGAAGGTACTGGCAGCATCCTACCTCAGCATCCTGGCGCAGCACCCACTGGGGCACAAGGATGCCCCTACACACATGCGCTGGTACTGTAACAGTATGCAAACTCACTCAACCTTGGGTTTCTAGGGTTGAAACTCCAGTTTGGCAGAGAATAATGCTGGAACATCACTAGCAAGTTAGGAAACCAAGAACCTCCAGGGCTGGAGGGCCCAAGTGAGACCTATGCCCAGACCCCTCAGGCAGTTGGGGAAAAGCCCACCCCCTACGAAGCTACCCGACACAGCTTCAGCTCAAACCTCAGCAACATTCTCCACCAGCCAGTGCTGCCTCCCAGCAAAGGCTAAGCTCTCTCAAACATACCAACCCTCTTCCCCTCCTCCAAGTCCCAATCCCTCCTGCCCAGGCCTCCTGAGTCCTGGAAGGCCCTGCTACTCAAAGTGTGGTCCCTGGGCCAGCAGTGTCAGCGTTCCTGGGAGCTGGTTAGAAACATAGAATATCCGCCCCACCCCAGATCTGCTGAATCAGAATCTTCTCTTTGATGTGATTCCCAGAGGGTTGGGGTAACATTCAAGTTTGAGGAGGGCCCCCAAGGCCGATCTTCCTATGACTGATCCCCAACTCTGCTCGGTGATTTTTGACCACACCTAGAATCACCTGGGATGCTGTTTAAAAAATAACAGTGCCAGGCCCCAGCCCCAGAGCTTCTGCTTAGCATAAAGCCACCTGGCCGCCCACATCCCTGGCTTCTCTACCCAGAGGAGTTGCTCAGAGCTGATTTTGAGTGTCAGGTTCTTTTCCAATAAGCTGTGTGGCCTTGAGCAAGTCACCACCTCTCTGAGGCTCACTTTCTTCTTCTTTAAAACTATGAGGGGCTGGGCGTGGTGGCTCACACCTGTAAGCCCAGCACTTTGGGAGGGTGAGGTGGGAGGATCACTTGAGGCCAGGAGTTCTAGACCAGCCTAGCCAACATGGTAAAACCTTGTCTCTACAGAAAATAAATAAATAAATAAATAAAATAAAAATAAATAATGAGGGACAAGTGTTTCTCCCCCACCGGTGCACCTGACCACTGAGGGCCTGACCTCTGAGAGCCCCCAGGCATCCAGATTCCCTGAAAAGGAAAGGGTGTTCAAGCAGATCTGCTTTGCTTTTTGTTTTTGAGTTTTTGGCTCTGGTTCTGTTATTTGGAGGTCCTAGGAGGGACCCAAGATTCTGCCTGAGCTGCATCTTCAAACAGGCAGAGGGTCAGGGCCACGAGGCCTGAGGCAGAAGCCAAGAGCTTGGTGAACCCACATCTCCAGCCTCGCAGGAATGGGAGCAACTCCATCGCATGCCATCAAGTGGGGTGTTAGGACAACCACATTATCATACGTTATCATAGAACAACGTATGATGTTCCCAGATGACGGCATCCATCATGCTGGGAACATCATACGTTTTTTCACACACCTGGACTATTAACTGTGAAGCCCTCCTACCGAGAAGGGCCTGGGGCTGGTCCTTGAAGGAAGGGAGCTATTGAGACTGAGGTTTTGCAGCCAGGCTTGGGACTGGCAGAGGCAGGGGCAGTCACCTGAAGGATAGTCAGGTGGAGTTCCTGGGGAGCTGATGTGGACCCAAGAGGGGCCTGTGGGAGGAAGGAGAAAGATCCAAGGGGCTCCCTCAAACTCCCATATCTGCTATGGTCTGTGGGGATTCCACACTCTGGAATGCCCAGGTCTCGCTGGTGTCGGGAGTGAATGAAGCCCAGGAGATTGGAGCCTGGAGTTCTGGGGTCAATCTGCCCGGGTCCAGCCCGAGCTCAGCACTTGCAGCAGCGGTGCTTGGCCGTGTTTCCCAAGCAATCTGAGCCTCAGCTTCCTCATCTGTAAGCCACGATGATAAGCATACACCTACTTCATAAGATGATTGACAGGTCGAACTAAGATAATGCACGTGAAGAGCTTAGTGCAGTGTGGGGCACTAGTACATACTCAGTTGTTAGCTAATAGTAGCAGTAGCAGTGACAGCAATAGTACCATCACCTCCGGTTCACAGACGCAGGAAGTGAGGCCCAGAAATGAAGGTAAGATACCTGGCAGCAGGGTACAGGTATTAAGAAGAGGGACCCTGGAGTCAGGTTGTCTGGATTCAAATCCTAGCTCTGCACTTCCTGACTACATGACCTTGGACAAGTTACCTGATTGTGCTTCAGGTTCCTCATCCACCCGCCACAGAGGATGTTTAAAGTGTACCCTGCACAAAGTGAGTGCTATGAAGGTACTGACTCTTGTTGTTAATGCTTCTGATACCATCACTGAAAGAGGCTCAGGTGTGGAGGCTCTAGCTCTTCCCAACTCACTCCTTGGTTTCCACAAAATAAGATGGCTTTTCTCTCCTTCGAGCCAGACTGCCAGGCGTCAGAGCAGTCCAAGGGGAGACGGCTCCAGGCATGGGTCAGAGTGTCATCTGACCATCCTGGTAGAGTGGCTAACAGAGGCCAGGGCCATTGGGACAGGGGCCAGGGCAGAGGTGGATTATCATCACATGCTACATGAATGGTGCCCTTGGAAATGTGGGATGCAGAGGCTCTGGCCAACCATGTTCTGCAGAACACAGGTGCATGCAGGCTCCTGAGACCCTGCCGGCAGTGTGAGTGGGGCCAACACAGTAGGACAGCAGGAGGGAATGCAGGAAGCTTTGAAAATACAAGCAGTGATTTGATTTGAGAAGCTGTGTCCAGCTGGAGGCATATTTTTTTTCTTTTTGAGAAGGAGTCTCGCTCTGTCGCCCAGTCTGGAGTGCAGTGGTGCGATCTTGGCTCACTGCAAACTCTACCTCCCAGGTTCAAGCGATTCTCCTGCCTCAGCCTCCCGAGTAGCTGGGATTACAGGCGCCCACCACCACGCCTGGCTAATTTTGTATTTTTAGAAGAGACAGGGTTTCGCCATCTTGACCAGGCTGGTCTCCAACTCTTGACCTCAAGTGATCCACCCACCTTGGCCTCCCAAAGTACTGGGATTACAGGCGTGAGCCACCGCTCCCGGCCCCAGCTGGAGGCATTTTTAAACCTCCTCCCTTCCACTGGATATTGCCTCCACTTTAAGGAGGGGCTGCATCTTCAGGACACAGACTAGGAAAGACGCTTCTGCTCCAGGTTCTGGAGTCCCTAAGCTTGACCTGCTCCGGGAGTGGGGTGGGGAATGGCACTCCACGTTTGATACAGCGGAGTGTCTGCTACTGGTGGAGGCACTCACGTTTGATACAGTGGTTGGTACTGTTTGCTGTTGTCCATCCTGGGCAGCACTGTCCCCCGCAGACGTTCCTCCTGTGGGGTCACCAAAACAGAGTCAACACAAGGATGCTCAGAGCTGGGGACTATTCACAGCCCCTCCAACAGTTACAGGCAGGGCCTGGAGGAACACAGAGAAGCTGGGAAGGCTGTCCCTATTCTACATGCAAATCTAAGATTGAATCCTGACTCTGCCATTCTTTGCACATCCCTGGGAAACCTCACTCTCTCCATCTGTACAATGGAGATAACAATAGCTGCTTAACTGGGTTGTTATGATGGTTAAATGAGGTGAGAATATTTAACATCTGACATAAAGAAGGCAGTCCACTGGGGCAACAATGACAGTGATCCTAAAGCTAATAAACAAGCCGGTTCAGAGAGGTTCAGTGACTTGCCAATTCCACACAGCAGGTAAGCGCCAGAGCCTGATTCAAACCTGGGTTGGCCCAATTCTAAGCCATGCTCCAACTCTACATTACCTCTCACCAAAAAAAAAACAAAAACAAACAAGAAAAAAACACCACGGTCCTTGCCCTACAAATGCTGACGATCCAACGGAAGCTGGAAGACACACATAAAACAGTCTCAAGGTCATATGAGGTGTCACCTGCCAACGAATGCACACTGAGGAGTCTCAGCCCCCGGCAGTCTGGTGCGTGGGAAGGCTGAGCCCTGAGTGGGCACTGAAGGAACAGGGCTCTAGAATGCCTGGTTACGAGGTGCTTATGAGGTGGCAAGCTAGTAGGAGGATGGGGCTGGGGATGTGGGTTAAGATGCCTCTGCACAATTTTTATTTGGAGGCACAATTTTTATTTGAGAGGCAAACAGGACTTACTCTATAGGGAAATAGTGTTCTTCCCTCGGCTACTCCTTTTTTTTTTTTTTTTTTTTTTTTTGAGTCTCACTATATCTCCCAGGCTGGAGTGCAATGGCTCATGGCAACCTCGGTCCTGCCACCATGCCTGGCTAATTTTAAAAATATTCTTAATAGAGATGGGGTTTCACGATGTTGGCCAGGGTGGTCTCAAACTCCTAATCTTAGGTGATCCGCCCACCTCGGCCTCCCAAAGTGCTGGGATTATAGGTGTGAGCCACTGTGCCCAGCCCTTCAGCTACTCCTTGATGTTGGCTCTGAGGGCATCCCCATGAGATGCTGACCTACAGTGCTGGGGCACTCACTCAGCTCCCCAAACTTTGCTTCCAGGTGTCTGGCGCACTCCAGCAGCACCAGCAGTTTCCACCTGGCCCTGACTGTACAGCTAAAGACCCACATGCCCAGACCAGGGCGTCTCCCTAGAAGGACTTCTCCTAGAGGTCTCTAGGGAGCGACTCCTTGGCAGGCTGGGCCAGGCTCTGGCTTCCATCCTTATCATCGGAAATCATCACCGGCACTGGAACTGGAGGGTAAGAGGGGAGGGAGAAGTGCAGAGGCTGGACAGGCGAAGGACAGAGCAGGGCGGCTGCTCCTGTGATCTCTGCGGCCAGCATGGTGACATCTGGTCCCACTTAGGAGTTTGTTTGACATTTGAGTGGACCCCAAAGCTTATGTGGTTTTTGGAGTCTTACAAGGAATTCAAAATAAATTCCTGCAGCTTGAAAAAGCGGAGGCCCATTCCTGGCCCTTTGGCCCAAAGTTGTGGGCACTGCCTCCCTCCCAGGGAGCTCCCAGAATGTCTCACCAGCCAAGAGTTGTGCCACTCGGGCCACCTCAAATCCTCTCTGGGCGACCACCTTTAGCAGCTTCCTGGCTGCATCAAGGCCCATGTCACGGGGGTCGGGGAAAGCACTGCTTGTCAGACCCAGAGTTTCTGGGGGTGCGCCCCAGTGGAAGGGGAAACTACGTACCCACTTGTATGTCACCACCCCTTGTGGTGGTGACAAGACCTCTCGTGGGGCTAGGCGGACTCTGAGAGGAAACAGATTCTGTGCCCTGGGAATTTTCTAAGAATTAGGGCCTGTGGGAACCCAGACAGCACGGACGGAGCCTGCCTGGCTGGGAGGTCATGGCATGGAGCCCAGCCCAAGGAGGCCCCCTGAGCCAGCCGTCACCCCAGCTGCCCTCAGGATGGCTTTGCAGCTGACTGTGGGAGGGCAGGGGCCAGCCCTGCTTTGCCTGCACAGAGTAGGCCCTAAGGGATGTAGGGCCACGTGATGATTGGCCAGAATCAAAGGTTGTCAGGCAGAGCGGCCAGGCTGGGGCTGGTAGGGCACTCAAGAGAGATTCAGGTCCCCAAGGAGAGACTCTGAGGATCCCTACAGGCCAATATTAAAGCTTTGGGTGCAGGCCCAGGGAGGTGACCAGCTGGGAATTGTCAGTTCAGTGGGCTCTGGCTAGCAGAGAGCAAATGAGCCTGAACAGCTGGGATGTACAATTCAATCGCTCTGACTCCCTAGAAGGTACCTCTCAGAGATCATCTGAGTCCAGTCTTCCAGTTGACACCACTCAGCACACATTAGCCCCGTATCCAGCATCACTGTAGGGAACACATCTGGCTAGCAGTCTGGGAGTGCTGCTATTCCACCTGGGCCAAATCTGATCACACTAGCCCTTTGTTAAAAACCTCCCACAGCTCTCCACCGACCTCTATAAGGCCCCCTGGCACCCATGTGCCTACTTGCCTGTGTGGTCTAATTGCCCCCATCACCTCCACCTTGTCTCCACAGCCATCCACAGCCAAGGCTTTGCTCCTCCAAGGATACAAGGTTTGTTGCTCCCCAGTTGCCCTATGGATTTCACTTTGATGCCTTTGCCTGGGCTGCTCTCTCTGCCTAGAATGCCTTCCCTCTCTGGTCTACTGATTGAAATCCTTTGCATACTCCAAGACTTCCAGATCAGATATCACCTTCTTTGTATAAAACCTCCCCTGGGCCAGGCAAGGTGGCTAACACCTGTAATCCCAGCACTTTAGGAGTCTGAGGCAGGCAGATCACGAAGTCAGGAAATCGACACCATCCTGGCCAACACAGTGAAACCCCGTCTCTACTAAAAATTAGCTGGGCATGGTGGTAAGCACCTGTAGTCCCAGCTACTCACTCGGAAGGTTGATGCAGGAGAATCGCTTGAACCCAGAGGCAGAGGTTGCGGTGAGCAGAAATTGTGCCACTGCACTACAGTTTGGCGACGGAGCAAGACTCCGTCTCAAAAAACAAAACAAAACAAAAAAATCCACCTCCTCCGACATCTACCCAGCCTTCCCTCATTCTCCATCTGCATCTGCTAGGATCATTTAGTACTGCCTGTCTCAGGTCATTGGTTGTATCTCGGTCTTGGGTATCTCGAGGTTTCTTTCTTATTTCTCCTTGTGCCTCTAGAGTCTAACACAGTGCCCAACACGTGGTATACAATTGATACTTCTTTGTTTCATTTAATCTGGAGTTTCACAAAAAGTGGGATGAGCCACACTGAGGGTAGGAAAGGCATTTTAGGTTTACAGATCACAACATTCAACAATCTGAGTTACATGGTGAGAAAGTGATTCTCTTTTTGGTGATCCTTCTAACCTAATTATGCAGTGAAAAAGGCCACGTCCTCCCCTCAACACACGCTAGTCCCCCTTCCAATAGAGGGAACTTGCCACAGAGCTGAGCTTCCTAAGATAATGAATGATGTCTGACTAGAACTTAAGAACATTTTGTTTTCATTTCAATTTTCCTACAGTTACCTTCTCTTTATAACAAGTGGTACTACTTTCAACTTATGATAATGATACAAAGTTTCCTTTCAGTTATGAATTTATTTATGGAGAAAAATGAGTCAAGCACTGTCTGTAATAGCAAAAAAATGTAATTCATCTAAATGTCCAAAAAACAGCAGGATGGATAAACTGTGGTAATATTCAGACAAAGGAATAATATACAACAGTGAAAATGAATAAACTTGGGTTAATTATATTAACATGGTTAAATCTCAAAAATATAATGAGGAGGCCGGGCGTGGTGGCTCACACTTGTAATCCCAGCACTTTGGGAGGCCGAGGCGGGCGGATCACGAGGTCAGGAGATCGAGACCACGGTGAAACCCCGTCTCTACTAAAAATACAAAAAATTAGCCGGGCGTGGTGGCGGGCGCCTGTAGTCCCAGCTACTCGGAGAGGCTGAGGCAGGAGAATGGCGTGAACCCGGGAGGCGGAGCTTGCAGTGAGCCGAGATTGTGCCACTGCACTCCAGCCTGGGCGACAGAGCGAGACTCCGTCTCAAAAAATAAAAAATAAAAAAAATAAAAAATAATGAGGAGGGGAAAAACAAATTGCAGAAGAATAATGAAATATGGTATCACTTATCTAAGTTTAAAATATGCAAAACAACATTGTATATTTTGTGGATACATGTATCTATAGTAATACTGTAAAAACATCTATTGGAATTAATTAAATTCAGGGTAGTGGTTAACTCTGGGGAGGGAGGGAGGCAAATTTATAGAGGAAATTTCAACTAAAAAACTGGAATCAAAATATGCCAAAATGTTAAGGTTTGATAAAACTAGACTATAAGTAATATTATTTTCAATATCTTTTAGTGCATTTATAAAACTTCATAATATACTTTAAAACAGATGAAACACAAAATCCTGTTATTTTAACAGAATATAAAGTTAAAGAAAAATAATAACAGAACAAGAGGGAAAGGTAGAGAAAAATATTATACAGGTGGTATGCTGTGAGGCTGGTTCAAAAAACCCTGTAGAGGCCAGGCATGGTGGCTCACACCTGTAATCCCAGCACTTTGGGAGGCCAAGGCGGGTGTAGTGCTTAAGCTCAGGAGTTTGAGACCAACCTGGCCAACATGGCGAAACCCCATGTCTACTAAAAATACAAAAAATTAGCCAGGTGTGGTGACGCGCGCCCATAATCCCAGTTACTCGGGAGGCTGAGGCACGAGAATCGCTTGAGCCTCGGGGGTGGAGGTTGCAGTGAACTGAAATCATGTCACTCCAGCCTGGGTGACAGGGCAAGAGACTCTATCTCAAAAAAAAGAAAAAGAAAAAAAGAAAGAAAGAATAAAGAAAAGAAATGAAATGAAATGAAAAAGAAACACTGTAGACTAAATTTCATTAGTATAGGGACAGTGTCCACTCTGGTCACTGCTGTATCCCAGATACCTAGCATCGAGCCTGGCACAAACTTAATAAGTCTTTATTATGTGCAATAAATCTTTTCTACATTGAAAGTTCCATGGGGACAGAGTCTGCCTGTCTTGGTCACTGCTATATCCTCAGGATCCAGTATAGGGCCTGGGTATAGAAGTCCTTCCAAAATATTTGTTGAATGAATGAGGAAGCTCCAGTAGCAGTGGTGCAGTTCCAAGATTCACCAGCAGGTGGCACTTGGTCCCTGGCTGTCTGCAGCTCACAGGGCAATGAATGGCCAACCTGATCAGCCTGACTAGAAGCCATTAGCCAGAATGGACCAGGGTGGAGGAAGAGAATAAACAAGATGACCCCTCAGGTCCTCCCCAGCTGACATGGAGTGGCTGACTGGAGTGTCAGGGAACCCACTCTTTATCAAAGCTGCAGAAGACAATGTGGGGGAGGAGCCTGACCAGTGTGTCATGTGATGTGTGCACCTGTGTACAGCAGGTGGCACCCAGCCCATGTCTTCACATGCCTGTTCACATCCACCAGCCTTGTTGTGGTGACAATTTGCTTTATTTCATGACTTCTAATAGTGCACCCTCCAGCCTCCATGCTCCACTTCCCCACCTTCCCCCGCACCTCACCTGCACCTAAATGTCTGCAGTACAAGCTCCTCCCTGCTCCAGCCCAAGCTATGTCTCTGGGTTCCCCTACACCAGAGCTGCAGTGCCACCCCTGGGCCAGTGCCAACAGTAAAAAGCCCTTGTCCTTGGGCAGTGCTACACCTGCACGCCACCCTCACCTCTAGGCCCCCCTCCTGCCACCTCCCCTCTGCTTCCCCACATGCTGCCCACAGAGCCTCAGGGGCCCCAGGTCACAGGTCCCCTCTACTCAGCTCTTCAGCTACAGCTGCCCCACTCCTTTGCACTTAACAGGAAACTTCCAGTACTAGAAAGCATCTGTTCATTTCTTCAACGTGATATTAAGTAATTGGGTTGCTCTCCCAGCAGGAATAATGCCTTGGACTCTGGGCCTCCGTCCCCTTTCCCATGCTCTGCACGCAGGATCCTTGGAAGCATGCATTCACTTGCACAGATCAGGAAAGGAAAACGCTGAAACACAGCAGGTGCTTTCCACTAATACTTGTTGAATGATCCTATGTGTAAGCGACTTGGCAGTGCATGGGTCTACTGTCTGCCTGCTTGAAGCTGGGCCTTCCATGGGCAGCAGGGAGTTCATCCACTCATTCAACAGATACCTAGAGAATACCAACCAGTGCAGGCACTATTCTAGGCACAACAGACACAGAAATGGACACAACGAAGTCCCTGTTTGCACAGAGCTTGCATTAGCGTGGGCTGGGAGGCCAGGCCATAAACACATAAATAGGAATAGAACATATCAGATAGAATAAGTACTATGAAGAAACATAAAGCAGGGTGAAGGGAGAAAGAGGATGGGGCAGGGGTGGCCAAAGGCCACTCTGAGCAGAAATCTGAGAGACAGAGCATGAATCCTGCTGAAATATGAGAAGAGCGCTCCAGCCAAGGAGAACAGAGAGCGCCAAGGCTGTGAAGCGCAAGGTCCTTGGAGTAGGACTCGGGGTACAAGTGTCTTTCATGCTGTTCCCCAGGACTAAACCCAACTGGCAAATCGGACCCACGCAAAGAGAGGCTGCCAAAGCCCTTCCCAGACATCCCGATGCTGCCCCTACCCAGCCCCTCACTGCCCAGGGCTCAGTGCCCTCCATTCCAGAGGCACCTGTCATACCCAGGCAAGGTGGAGGGCGCCCGCAGCCATGATGATCCGATTGGGGATGGGGATTACTGGGGCGTCTTCTCACTCTGCGACGGCGCCCGCGGCAGGCAGGGGGTGGTGCCCAGGGGGAGGAAAAAAGTAAATTGCAGGGTTGTGGGGTGGCTTAGCCCTGCAACGCGCGCAAGTCGCGCTTACACCTAGATGCACGAGAGCACACTGATCCAATTCTCCACGCGCCCACTGTGTCGCAACTTCATCGGGACACGCTTCCCGCCCAAAGTGCCCAGAGCTCACGCCCACGCCCGCATCCAGCCCTCAGCGTGCGCAGGCCGACCCACGCCCCACGACACTTGTCCCGACGCAACAGCTTCGCTGCCAGCTCCCCTCCTGGAGACGCATCTACCTTCTCTCCATGGGGTCCCCGACACCTCCGCCCACCCGCGCCCTGAGCCGGCTCAACCTCCCCTGGGCCTCAAGAGCCTGGAGCGCCCACCCCACTGCCCTCTCCGCGCTGCCTCTCGGATCTCGGCAGCGCTGCAAGCGTCTAAAAGAGCTCGTTAGTTGCAGGCAAGAGGAGCGCGGGCGAGTGGAGAGCCGCCTTGCGAAAAGATTTAACGTCGGGGCTCCGGGCGAGTTGGTAAGAAAGGATGAGGATGATGATCTATCTTTGCCTTCAACTCTTCGAAAGCGGATCAAATCTTCCAGTCCCGACTTTGGAACCTCGGGGCTGTTTGCCGAAGTACTAAAGACAGAGGGACGAGGGCATGAGTGCGGCACCCTCTCCTCTCGCCTGCACGCCCCTCCACAAATGAGCCCTGGCTCCCCTCTGCACCCTCCAAACTTCCCTCTCCCATGCTCACCCCGTGAGCCGCCCTCGCGGCGGGGTTGGGGGCGCAGCCCCAGACCGCTGTGGGGTCCCCAGGCGTGGGAGAGCCGGCGCGGCCCGGGCCCGGGGTGCTGGTTGCTGCTGGCCCACGGGAGTGCTTCTCCGGGTCTGCGCAGGTGGCTGGACACGCCGCGACTGCTGCGCGCGGGACGGCCTCCTGGCCTCCGCCTCGGTGGGCCTCCTGGGGCTCCCCCAGCCCGGCTGGGCCCGCTCCACGGGCTGCAAGCCCGCGACAGGCGCGTCCTGCTCCCGGAACAGACTGTACACCTTGGCTGCAGCCGCTGCCGGGTAGCTGCCCCCAGGGCGCCGGAGTCGATTCGCGTCTCCGCCAGCCGGCTCATTTCTCCCTACGGGGTCCCTTTGGGCATGACCCGCGCCCACGAACAGAGCCAGGGTGAGCGGCAGGAAGCCTCTCCAGGGGTTCCGCAGGGCGCGCCCCGGGCTGCGGGCTTTGGTCCGCGGCCTCATGGCGCGGGGCGGCTAGAGAGTGGTGCGCGCGGGCACCGCGAAGAGCTTTGTGGTCGGCGCGCTGGACGCCCGCGGGCTGTTCTCCCGGCCCCGCCCGGCGGCCCGCTTCTCTGAGTCTAGGGGGCCCTGAAGCGGCCGACTGGGGGCCCGGCTCTCGGCGGAACGAGGGCTGCGCGCCCCAAGCCTCGAGTCCGCGCTCCTACTCCAGCTGGGCTCGCACTGCTGCTGCACCTTCGCGCCTCCTCACCGTGCCTGCAGCCGTCTGAAGGGGACCCGGACGGTTTTATTTTTGGAAACTTCTCCCGGCTTTTTCGTCTCTTTTATCCACACCAGGCCCCCTCCGCGGAGAGACAGCTCAGCCCCCTCATTACGGGAGAGGGAGCGAGGAATTCCAGCAACACCCACTTTGGCACCGGGAAGCAAGCGGGCGGCGAGCGGGCGGCGAGGGGGATTAACCCGTGCGGAGCAGGGGGCGGCGCGGGGCTGACCCGGACGCTGGTTGGGCAGATGGCGCCTGCCACGACCGGGACACCGGGCCGCCTTTCTCCTGCCCTGGGCAAGTTCGAACTGCAGACCTGCCCCGAATCGTTCTCCCGCCCCTCGCCTCACGGACCGTCTTTGGATCGGGTGACCCAGGCTGCAGCCTCGCAGGTCTGAAGGAGGCCGGGAGGGGCGTCGAGGCCCGCGTAGGGGGACAGGGCCGCCGCCCCCTCCGCTTGCGTCCTGGCCGCTGGGGGCGCCCTCCGCAGGGCCGGCCGGAGCGGGGGTGGCGCGGGGCGCGGGGCGCGGGGCGCGGGGCGCGGCGCGCGGAGTGCAGGGAGGTCCCGGGTGCGCCCCCTGGCGGAGCTGGCGGCCCCGGCGCTCCGTGGCTGCACAGCCCTGGCGCCACCGCCCTCGCTCTGGATCTCAATCCCCTTCCACTGGCGTGAGGGTCACGCCTAAGCCTGGCGCGGTGATGGCTGCCGCTAGAAGAAGGGTCCTCTTTTTCTTTTTCTTTTCTTTTCTTTCTTTCTTTCTTTTTTTTTTTTTTTTTTTTTGAGACGGAGTTTCGCTCTTGTTGCCCATACTGGAGTGCAATGGCGCGATCTCGGCTCCCCGCAACCTCCGCCTCCCGGGTTCAAGCGATTCCCCTGCCTCAGCCTCCCTAGTAGCTGGGATTACAGGCATGCGCCGCCAAGTCTGACTAATTTTGTATTTTATTTTATTTTATTTTTTAGTACAGACGGGGTTTCTCCATGTTAGTCAGGCTGGTCTCGAACTCCCAACCTCAGGTGATCCGCCCGCCTCGGCCTCCCAAAGTGCTGGGATTACAGGCGTGAGCCACCACGCCCGGCCAAGGGGTCCTCTTTTTCACAGAGGCAAAGACACGGAGCCTCTTGAGTAAGTCACTCAAGGAGACAGCGCATATGAAAGAGGGGAGTGGAATCCAGGCCTCCCGCCTCTGGCTGAGTCCATTCCCGGAATCCCACCCCAGCCCTTCACTCTCTCGGGAATTTCCCAGAGGGGGATTCGGTGACCCCTGATTGACCCAGTGTGTGCATTCACATCTTGTGTTAGCAGGGAGGCGGGCAGGGGTGTGGGAATGCTGACTGCCACCGTCTGCATGTCCCTGGTAATCAGCACACCATTCTCACCCATGCCCCCTCCCTGCAGCCTAAAGGCTTGGATCAACAGGGCTACCCCTGGCACATTTGTACAGCCTATTTCCCAGAGAGGCAGAGTGAAGGAGCTGGCAGGTGGGCACCAGTTCACAACCTCCCACACCACACGAAGGACAGGCCCAGGTAATACCTACTGTTGAAATAAAGCCTCGACCCCTGGCCCTGGCTTACAAACCCTAGCTGGCTGCCCCGGCTCTGATTTCATCTGGCTTCTTGCTCTCCCTTACCCACCACACTGTGCTGCCTTGGCCCTCTCTCTGCTCCTTGAACAAGCCAAGTGAATGCCTCCTTCCCTCTACTGGAAGGTTCCTCTCCAAGATGTTAGAGGGTAGTTCCTCATCACTGCTCCTCTCAGATTAAATATCAGCTCCTGGAGTAGCCATCCCTGACCTCCAATCTAGAGCAGCCCTCCCTCACCCCAGTCATGACTCCCTAACACACCACCCTGTTTCATCTTCATAAAACAGTTGACATCATCTTGTTATTGATTTGTTTGCTCGTGTAACTGAATTTTTTAATGGGCTGAACCTAAAGAGGGACTATCCGGAAACTATTCCACTACTACCTTCAACCATATATGGTAAATTTCCCTTTCCCACCCTTAATGACATCTCAGGCAGAGTCCTTGGCTTGAGAGGTCATCCTTACCAGACATGAGAACTGTTCTATTAATATAATTAAGACCCATTTTCAGGCACAAAAAGTCTGCTCCTGTCCAGATCAAAATCTCATCCAAGTTAATCAATATCACATCCCATTTAATAGTCCTCCTCTCCCCTTTCCCTTTGCTAGAGATCGTGCAGTGGCGAGAGTGGGGTGTGGTCTGTTTTCCTGACCTCCCTTTTCTGCTGTGGCTCCTCTTTGTCAAGGCTGGGGGAGGGGTGTTAGAGGAAAAGTAGCAAAGTCTTATGTGACAAGTACCCTTGGTTGACAGGTGCCAAGTGCTGGCTTTTTCATGGGCACATATGTGGGTTTTTGGGAGGTTCTCTACAGGACCTCCACCCTGAGTTCCCATAACAAATTACTCTCTGGCCAACCTCTCGCAGACCCCTGCATCCTCTGTCTCTCGTAGGACTGTCCCATCTATGCTAGGCAAAACAATGGCGGGCGGGCTGGCCACTCCTCACCCTGCCCACTTCTCACCTTGCCACACAGGCCACTCCAGCGAGGCTCCACGATCAGAATTCTCCAGACAGGAAGTGCACACAAGTCTCTTCATTTATGTACGTCCTCAATTCCGAAAGACATATGTTGAGTTCTCCCATGAACTGTCTTGCTGTAGTTTAATGCACCGAGGTGCCTGCAACATCCAGCAACATAGTCAGCATCAGTGGGGGGACAGTTATAGGGACAGAGCCTCCTCTTCTTGCAGATGACTGGTTCTCTCTGGGAGCTCCCTTCATTTGGTTTGAGTTGGGGAGTTCCCTCAGGGGAAATCTCAGCCCTGCCCACAAATGCAGCAGTGTTATGCTTCAGTGACTTTCTTCAATCCCTTTCATTTGCAGACTGGAATTGAGGGATGTAGTTTGATTGTTGTTGAACCTGTTCTGCCTTTAGTAAGGTGTCTAGTACTTCTCTTCAGAATGCAAGAATATTTAGCCCTCATTGTTCTATCTTTGTGGCTTCAGCAGATATTCCAAGAACAGAGGAAAAGTCCTATTCAACAACCTATAAAATCATTTCTTGTCTGGCTTCCCAAACCACAATGCTAGCTCTAAAGCAATAGATATCTTGTCTGCATTGCTCACCACTGTTTCTGCAGAACCTAGAACAGCCAAGAAGTATGCGTGAAATGGATAGCTAACTGAATGAAGAACACAGTAATCCCATCAAGTGGGGAGGGCTGGTATCATTAGACCCATTTTAAGAGAGAGGAACTGAGTTCCGGGTGGCAGCTCCTGATCCAGGTTCATGTGCTTGCTGCCTTTGGGGCTGGCTCTAAAGACCTCCTTGAACCCTACCCCTTGCTTTGACCATGAATGCCCCTTAGTTCCCAGAATGCTGCATTCTGTTCCTGGGATGCTGCTCTTTCACAGCTGTGGAAGCCCCAGGTCCACACTTACCTCTCCTTGCCCAGATATCTACCCACCTCTGTAGTTCTGGGCTCCCTTCCTCTCCCCGGAACCTACCCAGTTCCTTCAGGAGCTCCCCTCTAGATCCCTCAAGACCCACCTCAGATCCCCGTGGGCCTCCGAAAGCCAGAAACCTTGGCATCATCTTCGTCCCTGAGCTATTTTTTCCTCCTGTGTGTCCAAGTCATTATTACTGCTCCGTCTCCTCCGTCTGCATTTCTGGAAGTCTGCCGCCCATTCATCCCTCACCCTTCGCCTCCGCCAAAACCCTCACGCAGACAAACTTTCCCTCACCATCAGGCGTCCCTTCCACTCCTCAGTGAGTACAAGTGGTCCTTGGACGTTCCCACCCTGTTCGCCTGGGGACCACAACCCGGTTCATCTACTCCAAAGACTGGCATCTTCTACCCCATCCCAGTGCCACACTCTATCCTGCCACCTACTTACTGCCCATATCTCCCTTACCCTCTAACTGCTGGGACTGATTGCAGCTCTTCAGAATCTCCAATCCCGCAAACACTTGAGTTTTGCTTTTTTTTTTTAACCTGCCAAAATTGATAGAGCCTACTTTAGTACAAACGCCATGCTAAGCATGTTACATCAATTGGCTGATTTAACCAACCAAAGGAGGCGTTATGATTTCCACACATACAAAGGAGGAAACTGAGGCTGGCAATGGCTACTGGCTTGCCCAAGATGGCACAGCTGATAAATAGCAGAGGCAGGATTCCTCTGATCATTTTCCACCTGAATCCAAGCTTTTAAGGTTACACTGCCTTGCCTCCACCCTGGGCTTGTAAGCCTGGAGCCCTCTTCACAATTGAATCATGATCTTTCCAACCACCCCACCACTATCACCACCAAAGGAGCTCTAGGGCATATCCCCAAATGCCCTCTTCCCTGCCTGCCAGCCCACTGTTTAATTTCCTGGAGATGTGGGGTTATCAGAACTTTCTGCCACCCTCAATCCTCTTGGCCCAGTAAAAGAAGGGAAGCTGTTTTCAGCACGGCCCTTGACTCACCGTGTGTCACTTCCCCACCCCCTAATTAAAGCTTTCTCCCTCATGAGATCGCTGCTAGGCCTACTCACCCATCTCTTAGGTCTGGGGAGGAAAATCATCTCTGGAAAACCCTGCAGAGAGAGTCTAAAGGGTTGATAAAGAGATTCCAGCAGGGAAAGGTTTGCCCAGACACATGCCCCATGCAAGGGACAGCAGTCTCCTGGACTCCCAGGCAAACTCACTGCTTTTCCATGTCTCGCTGGAATAATGTTGGCAGCCAGAGGTCTACCAGAACCTGAACTAATTTGGTAAATAAGGACCAAAAACAAGGGCTGCATTTCGGCCCTCTTTGCTGAGACCCAGACTCCTGACAGAATTCCAGGGATTTTTCTTCCTTGGAAGTAACTGGACCTCCAGCCCCGAATTCCTCTCCCCAGGAGAGCTTGTTCCCCTGCTCAGAACAAATAACACATTTCCTGGTTAATCAGATGGCAGAATCACTGAAAGAAGGTTTGATTGGGCCCCCAGCCTTCCAGATGGAAGCCACTCATGGGCTTGGATGTTCTGCACCAGACACTGGGCAGCTGGGACCCCTGCACTGTGCAGCCTCAGCCTCCAGTTTGGAAGGTGGAGGCCGTACAGAGAGGTGCCGACTCCCTCTTGTGTGGGGTTGTTAAGGCCCGCAAAGGCTGCCAGAACCATTCCACCTTAGGTGCCATGACCTGGCATCCCCTCAAGAATTCACAACCACCCGCCCTGGTCTGCCAGTGCCTGTCTCCTCCAAGTGGGCATGACATGCTGGCTGGTGGTGGTTGCCATGGTATGGATGTTCCTGCAAAGGTAAGGTGAGCTGGCCTGTATTTCAGAGTGTGCTGGAAAGGGCCCTCCCACAATCATGTGGTGAACATTTCCGTCTTCTGTGAACGGAGCGCAGTTCTGAGCTCATTTCCGCCTTCTGTGTAGGGAGCGCAGTTCTGAGCTCATTTCCGCTTTCTGTGTAGGGAGCGCAGTTCTGAGCTCATTTCCCTCTTCTGTGAACCGAGCGCAGTTCTGAGCTCATTTCTGTCTTCTGTGAACCAAGTGCAGTTCTGAGCTCATTTCCGTCTTCTGTGAATGGAGCGCAGTTCTGAGCTCATTTCCGTCTTCTGTGAATGCAGCACAGTTTTGAGCTTCACTTGGCTTCTACTTTCTTATCTGAAAGTTGAGATAATGATGCTCTTCTTGCCATTTTCTCTTCAGGACAAACTAGCTAGCCAGCCCTGTTTACCCTGTCATGGGGCTACGGGCAGGTGTCAATTACTACTACTCCATTTACCAACTGATATTTCATTTATTGTTTGTTTGTTTGACACAGGGTCTCACTCTGTCACCCAGGATGGAGTACAGTGGCATGATCTCGGCTCACTGCAGCCTCCACCTCCTGGGTTTAAGCAATCCTCCAGCTTCAGCCCCGCAAGTAGCTGGGCCTATAGATGCGTGCTGCCAAGCCTGGCTAATTTGTATTTTTTGTAGAGACAGGGTTTCGCCATGTTGACCAGGCTGGTCTTGAACTCCTGGACTCAAGTGATCCACCTGTCTTGGCCTCCTAAAGTGTTGGGAGTACAGGCATGAGCCACCACGTCTAGCCTTGATATTTCTTGAGCACTCAAAAGGTACCAGGCACTGTGCCAAGTCATCTTATAGTCACTTTCTCATTTAATGAGAAGCACTATTGATGAAGGAAGTGCTATTATTTCCCCACATAGCAGATGAGGAAATGAAGGCTTGGGGAAGTAAATGACTCATCCACAGTCACAAGCGAGTAGATGGCTGCGCTGGGATTCACTCCTGGTTTCTCTGGTCCCAGATACTAAACCAATGCCAGCTTCCAGGGGAGGGGAGACCACCTACAGCTGCATTTTTCTCAGAGCTGGAAGCATGCACAGCTGCTTGTGGTATGGTGGGGGTGCTAATGGCTGCATGGGACTGTGGTCACAGGTCAGCCCCCACCAAGCATCCCCCATTCTCCTCAGGCCTGTTTACCAGCTAGGGGTCCACTCTGAGTCAGGGCGGTGAATCTGATTCGCACCCACAGAGGAGAAGGAAGGAAGTCACAGCCACACTCACCCGACCTCCATCAAGTAGTCTGCAGTTGCTGAATAGAGCTCATCTCAACTCTTAGCTTTTCTCTTTGGGAAAGAGAAATGACATACATACAATGTCTGTTTAGATCTATGGTGTTGCCATTCCCATTTCATAAGCCCAGAGGGGTAAAGTTGCTTGCTCAAGGTCACGCAGCTAGGAGTTGAGCCAGGATTCAACTAAAAAGTCTGAACAACTCCGAAGTCCATGCTGTTCCCTGCAGCACACTGCACTCATGCCAGGGTGTCCTGCAATGATGGGAAATAGGTGGCTCTTCCAAATCACTTAGTTCACTTCGCTTCCCTTCATTTCCAGTCTCTGGCGCATGGGTGGGCTGATCTGAAAGCTCCATGCCTTTCACTATAAGCTGAGATGTCATTTCCTATTTACCTGCATAAATTCCTTCAGTCCCTGGCTGGGGGTGGAGGGGTGGAGGAATCTTCTAAACTCCTGGGGGGGCCTGAGGCATAACTTCTCCTTCAAGCAGAGTCTCTGAAGACCCGAGCAGGAGAACAGTGTGAGCAGCTGGAAGATCTCCTCCCTGTAATTCCTCCCAGTGAGACCAAGGGGACTTCATATGCTCTGCTGGAGGTGGAGAGAGTTACCCAGATGGGGAGAGCTCATGTACCTGGATTATTCTTTCAAAGTTCCCAGGAAGAAAACCCTGTGGGCTGGGGGATTGTGCAGGCCTATCTAGGCTTCTAGAATGGCTGTGCAGGAATTTGAGGACAAAAAAGGACAAGAAGCAGCTTCCCTTGGTTGTCTCTGGGGTCTTCCAGCCTGTGCCCACCTTGGCTTTGAGCTGGGTCATAGTAACACTCCTCACACCCTGAGGGATGAGGGTTGCAGGGGCAGAGAGGAAGGTCTACAGTAGGGTCTTTCCTAAAACAAGCTCTCCCCAGGGAGGCCTGCAAGCCAGCTCCCTCTCACTCTCCATTGTCAAGACAAAGAGAGGAAGAGGATGCCTTCTTCCATCATCCCCTGAGTCCATTTTCCCTGGATCATCTGTGAAGAGTGGGGGCTCAATGATATTTGCCCTGGTGCCCCCAATACCCTCTCTAGGGCCCCAGTCCCTCAGGAACAGACCCAGACCTGGCAAACCCCCAGGAAAGGGCACAGACACCAGGCTGAGGGGGCAGGCGAGGTGCGGCAGATCCCAGTGGGCCCCGGCTAGTCCTAGTCTGAATGACTCATTCCTTGTTTCCATCCACTGTGGTCTGAGTGCCTTGGCCCAGGGGCCCCCAAGAGGTTGTAACACAGGCTGGCCTCTTGCCCATCGGGGCTCAGCAGACAAAAATTAAAGATCTCACTCCTCAGGAACTCACACAGACAGCGCAGGCATGCTCTGTACTCTGCCTCACCAGACCAGACCTCAGGCCAGAAGAGGCTGATGGCCAAGGGAGGAAGGAAATTTGTCTCCAGCTCCTTCTCCTCCTCTTCACCCCCCATGACCTGCCGTGAAGGCCTGGCCCTGCCCACTCTCTTCTTACTCCCCCTCTGGTCCTCCGCCTAACGGTGGTGGTGCCAGCAGCATCTCCTCAGCTCTGCTCCATTCCTCCCCATCTCTGACTGAAGACAACAGCAAAGGTGAAACAGCCTGTGCCTCCCAGGAGGAACAGACTTACAGGGAACTAACCATACATCTTCTGGCAGCCCAATTCTGATCAAGTCACTCACCTGCTCAACAACCTTCAATGGATCCCCACTACTTCACAAATCAATCCCAAACTTCTTACTGGGTTTGACACACAAGCTTGTCTCATAACCCTCCCAGCCATGTATGCTGACACTCTGCACAGTCTCAGCCTCTCAGAATCCTACCCAGTTTCCTCTCCCCCATCACCCCCACAAACACCTTGGCTGACATTATTTCCTTGATCTGGAATGTTCTTCACCACCCCTGCCTGTTTGTTTAAACTCCCATTTTAAGGGCCGCCTCTTCCATGAAGACTTCGGGCACTTCCCTTCATCTGGAAAGTTTGCTGCTTCCACCAAATCCCTGTAGCCCTCAACATACTGCACTCTGCTCTGCATGACTAGTCCATAGCTATGGGTCCTGGAGTAGTGGGAAGAACACGGGGCTTTGCGGTTCTAACCTCAGCACCATCAGTTACCAGTTATGTGGCCTGGGCTAAGTGACTCATTGAGCCAGTTTCCTCACCAAGAAAATGGAGATCCAATAGATACCTTTCTAAACAATGCCTAGAAAAAGCAACTGTATTTATCAGTGACATAATGCTCCAGGCCACAATGGATTGAACCAAAGATGAGCACCTGACCCACAGGCAGCCCTTTCACTGGCCAGTCAGTGACCTAAGATTTCTGTGGGCTGACTTAAATACAGACATCATTGGTTGCTGAACAAATGAGATTCTCTCTGAAATTTCAACTAAGAAACTTGACTTTGAAAGCCAAGCCCCAGGGTTAAAACAGAACAGGCAAGTCCATGTTCCCTAGAGCTTACAGCCCAATGAGTCTCGTATAACCACAAAGCAATAAAGCCAGAGAGGTGGAGTGACTTGCCCAGGGTCACACAGCTAGTCAGTTACACAGAGAAGGCTAGAGCTCAGGTCTCCCCACCAGGGCTTGGTCTAGGTTGGTTGGCTTCTGCTACAGGATCAAAAGGTATGGACCCTGAACTGACTGCCTACAGAAGGCTGAAGAGGCCACCAGCCATACCCTATGTGAACCTATGCTAGGCACATGGGCAGCTTTGGTGCAAAGAATTCTTCCATTCAAAGCAGTCGTTAAAACCAAAGTCATATCATGTCTGGGAGCATGGACTCCGGTTGGAATTCTGTGTCTGCCCTTAGTACATCTTTCTGATCACACCCCTTCCCCTCCCTGGGCCTCAGATTCCTCATCTACAAAAAGAAGATTTTTACAAATTCCCTGTCAACACTAAGATTTTGATTTGAGGAGCAGACAGATAAGGAGAGCGTGTGGATCCAAGGAACTGCAGGGTCCACAGAATGTGCGTGTGGAGGGGACTCCCCGAGATAGGCCATCCCATTTCTTCAATTTACAGCAGGGGAAACTGAGGCCCAAAGAGGGAGAGATGCTGGCCCAAGGTCATGTGACTGGTTATTGGCCAGCACTTGAACCAGGGCCTCCTGACTCCCAGGCCTTTCAACTCTTTCAGCTGCTGCAAGAAGCTGGGAGCCATCTGGCCGTCTGGGCCAGGGAAGCCAAGAGTCACTATGCATGTCAGGGCAGGGCCTCGGGGCTTGGGAACATCTCTGATGGTGAGTGCACGTGCCAAAGCTGCTGGTGGAGAGGGGTGGCTCGAGGGTCCCGGAGGGCGTATTGGAGATGAGCTGTCAGCAGCTTCCCTCCTCTGGCTGACAAGAAGAAACAGGGAAGGGTCCATGATGGTTGAAGGGAAACAGGCCCCATTTCTGATGAAGCCACTGCTCCATGGAGTGCCCCCTGCAACTCACATACACACTATCTACCCCTGCCTAGCTGCTGAGACCTCCCACCCGCAACCTCCGTCTCAGGTTGTGTATTGGTATCCTCACGCACACTATTTTGTGAAGCCTGGAATTCCTTTCACTGCCTGAGATGCTTCCAAGCACCCGTTTCTAAAATTCAGCCTGTTTGGCTGGGATCATGATGCCCTCCCATTCCACAGACATTTTTTGAGCACCTAATATGTGTCAGGCCCTGTGCTAGGCATGGGGACAACTTCGCTCCCTTCGTGACAAGTGCTTCCATAGGGGAATTGACACAGTCTTTTGGACTCACTGAAAAACTGCTAATTGTGCGAGGAGGGGCTTGGTTGGGGAACACAGAAAGTCATGACTCTGACTTAAATATTTTTTGAGACAGGGTTTTGCTGTGTCATCCAGGCTGGAGTGCAGTGGCACAATCACAGTTCACTGCAGCCTCAAACTCCAAGGCTCAAGAGATCCTCCCACCTCAGCCTCCCAAGCAGCTGGGACTACTGGCATGCACCGGCACACTCGGCTAATTTTTGTATTTTTTGTAGAGACAGGGTTTCACCATGTTCCCTGGGCTGGTTCTGAACTCCTGAGCTCAAGTAATCCACCCTCCTCGGCTTCCCAAAGTGCTAGGATTACAGGCGTGAGCTACCACGCCTGGTCTCTGACTTAAATCCTTTTTTTTTTTTTTTTTGGAAACAGGGTCTTACTTTCACCCAGGCTGGAGTGCAGTGGCGTAATCTCGGCTCACCGCAACCTCTGCCTCCCGGGCTCAAGCGATCCTCCCACCTCAACCTCTCAAGTAGCTGGAACCATAGCTGGAACCACAGGCACACACCACCATGCCTGGCTACTTTTTGTCTTTTTTATAGAGACAAGGTTTCACCATGTTACCCAGGCTTGTCTCGAACTCCTGAGCTCAAGTGATCCACCCGCCTTGGCCTCCCAAAGTGCTGAGAATATAAATGTGAGTCACTGTGCCCAGCCTCTGACTTAAAGTCTAAGAAGCAGTTCAGCATATGGGGAAGGGTGGGGCATGCCAAGGCAAAGGCAGTGAACGTGCAAAATCTGAGTGACTGGAAGGATTGCAAGAAGCTTGTATGGCTGAAGTTTCCATAGAAAGAAGGTTATGGAAAGGGAGGAGGCTGGAGGGGAAGGCTGGGGTCAATGTATGTGGAGCTTAGCTCTAATGAGCTCCTTTGCTCTGAAAAAGGAATCTGGCCAGGCGCCGTGGCTCACACCTGTAATCCCAGCACTTTGGGAGGCCAAGGCGGGTGGATCACCTGAGGTCAGAAGTTTGAGACCAGCCTGGCCAACATGGCAAAACCCTGTCTCTACTAAAAATACAAAAAATTAGCTGGGCATGGTGGCATGCACCTGTAATCCCAGCTACTCAGGAGGCTGAGGCAGGAGAATCACTTGAACCCGGGAGGTGGAGGTTGCAGTGAGCCGAGATCACACCATTGCACTCCACCCTGAGAAAAACAAGAGCAAAACTCAGTCTCAAAAAAAAAAAAAAAAAAAAAGAAGAGAAAAGGAAAAAAGAATCTTTTTCCCACATCCAAGCCACCAGCTGGCCCCAGAGTGGGCAGACAATTACCTGGAATTCTGAAACTGATGTCTTCTGGTTAACAGGGAGGAGTCACTTGGGTGAGGAGGAAGCAGCATGATCTTAATCTCATCAACCCCCACTAAAGCCACCCCAAAATAAACATCTAAACATAAAGCCATACAGATGCCAGACAGGTATTTGCCATGCTTAAAACAATGCCCAGTCCTGCTTCCCAGCACTGCATCCCCCTGTGGCTCCTCTTTTCTAGAAAGTGAGGAGCTGCCAGTGCAGCAGGTCTGGCCTGGCCCCTGGGCTCCTGCCGCCATGACCCACCAGCCGGACTGTGTCTCTTCCTTGCCCCAGCTACCTCCACTTTTCTAAACCCTTTCTGAATTTCCTACTCCCTTTGGACCCCCCAGGTTCCTCTGGGGACTCAGCCTCAATCAGGCTGTTGTCCCCAGTCACTCATTTCTTGCTGGGCCGCTGGTTCTTCTCTGATCCCACAAGCTCATGTTGAAGTTATATCATGCCGGGTGTCACAATATACGTCTCCAAGCCCACCTGCTCTTCAGCCTCCCTCATAGCTTTGCTTCATAGATAGAGAAGCCTTATGTGCCTGACATCAAACAGATACCTGAGGAGTGCCTGGTGCATTTCAGCCATTATTTCTTGAGTATCCCTTTGTCAGGCATCAGAGTTGCCAAGAAGAATAAGGCTAAGGACGGTCCCTACCCTCAAGCAGCTGCCAGTATAGTAGGAAAGGCAGACGGTACATATCATGGTAAGTGCTGTGAGTGAGATAAGATCAGGGTACAATGTGAATACAAGGACAGGGCACCTAATCCAGGCTGGGAGCATAGGATGGTCAGGGAAGGTCCTAGAGAAGATACTGTCTGAGCTGGGGCTGGAAGGCTGGGCATGTCTCAGCCAGGAGAAGGTGGAAAGGCTGAGGAAGAGAAGACAAAGCTGTGATTACCAGAGCCAGGCTCACACAAACTAAACCACACCCCATTCAACCCCGTTTCTTTTTTCTTTTTGAGACCCAATCTTGGTTCATTGCAACCTCTGCCTCCCAGGCTCAAGCGATCCTTCCACCTCAGCCTCCCAGCAGCTAGGACTACAGGTGCACGCCACCATGCTTGGCTAATTTTTGTATTTGTTTTGTAGAGACAGGGTCTTGCCATGTTACCCAGGGCTGGTCTCAAACTCCAGGTCTCAAGCAATCCTCCCGCCTTGGCCTCCCAAAGTGTTAGGATTACAGGCGTGAGCCACAGCACCCAGCCCCAGTTCCTTTTTCAATGGGGTTCCTGACCAGAGAAATGTTGTCCTATTTTTAATGATATTCAAATAAAATGGAAATAATATTCAATGTGGATAGGCTGAGAAAATGTGGAGCTCATGGTAATGCAATTAGGCATACGTGTAGATGTTTGAACAACCATTCCCCACATTGATGAATGAATGGAGGTCATTGAGATCCATAAACATACCTGAGACAAGAATTTAACCTACACAAAACTTCTCACAAGTTGAGATCAGAAAAATAATTTTTAGGCCGGGCACGGTGGCTCACGCCTGTAATCCTAGCACTTTGGGAGGCTGAGGTGGACAAATCACCTGAGGCTGGGAGTTCCAGACCACCCTGACCAGCATGGAGAAACCCTGTCTCTACTAAAAATACAAAAAAAATCAGCCAGGTGTGGTAATGCTTGCCTGTAATCCCGGCTACTCAGGAGGCTGAGTCAGAATTGCTTGAACCCGGGAGGCGGAGGTTGCGGTGAGCCGAGATCATGCCATTGCTCTCCAGCTTGGGTAAGAAGAGCAAAAACTCCATCTCAAAAAAAAAAGAAAAAGAAAAGAAAAATAATTTTTCTTTTTTTTTTTTTTTTTTTTTTGAGACGGAGTCTTGCTCTGTCGCCCAGGCTAGAGTGCAGTGGCGCAATCTCGGCTCACTGCAAGCTCCACCTCCCGGGTTCACGCCATTCTCCTGCCTCAGCCTCCTGAGTAGCTGGGACTACAGGCGCCCGCCACCACGCCCGGCTAATTTTTTGTATTTTTAGTAGAGACAGGATTTCACTGTGTTAGCCAGGATGGTCTCGATCTCCTGATCTCAAGATCCGCCCGCCTCTGCCTCCCAAAGTGCTGGGATTACAGGCGTAAGCCACTGCGCCCGGCCAAGAAAAATAATTTTTATCAAATTTTCACATGACATAGAACTAGAATAAATGATGAAACTGGACGATAGAAGCAAAATATAAACTGATCTTATCTAGAAATTTAATAGAGATAAGTAAAAAAGTCTTACATCTTGGTCCAGATAAATTAATAATTAACTTAAGGATAAGAGATACTTGCTTTGGGCTGGGCGTGGTGACTCAAGCCTGTAATCCCAGCACTTTGGGAGGCTGAGGCAGGTGGATCATATGAGGTCAGGAATTTGAGACTCCCAGCTACTCAGGACGCTGAGGCAGGAGAATCGCTTGAACCCGGGAGGCGGAGGTTGCAGTGAGTCGAGATCGTGCCATTGTACTCCAGGCTGGGCGACAGAGAGAGACTCCATCTCAAAAAAGAAGAAAAAAAGAGATACTTGCTTTGATAGCGGCTCACGTGAAATGACCCAAATTTGGGGGAGACAGTGGTGCAAACTATTCAGCAGTGAATAGGGAGAGCCTAGGTAGCTACTGGTTCAAAATAAACTAACAATACAACCTCCTTAAAGGTCTAGTGCCATCTTGGATAGAATCCAGGGCTCAGAAGCCAGGTGTGGTGGCTCATGTCTGTAATACCAGCACTTTGGGAGGCCGAGCGGGGAGGATCACTTGAGGCTCGGAGTTCAAGACCAGCCTGGGCAACATAGCAAGACTCTATCTCTACAAAAGGGTCTGGCAAGACCCTATCTCTACAAAAAAAAAAAAATTAAAAATTAGCTGGGTGTGGTGCACACCTGTAGTCTTAGCTATTCAGGAGGCTGAGGCAAGAGTATCATTTGAACCCAGGAGTTCAAATCCAGCCTAAGCAACACAGAGAGACTCTGTCTCCAAAAGAGAGAGAGAGAGACAAAAAGTGTATTTAAGGGAGAAGGTTAACAGTAAATGGGCATCACATCTTATTGGGATGATAAAATGTTCTAATATTGATTTATAGTGATGATTGTAAAACTTGGTAAATTTACTAAAAATTGAATTATGCACTTGAAAATCGTAGATTATATGATACACAATACATCCCTCAATAATTTTTTTTTAAGAGTTAAGAGTTTCGGGCCAGGCGTGGTGGCTTACGCCTGTAATCCCAGCGCTTTGGGAGGCTGAGGCAGGTGGATCACCTGAGGTCAGGAGACCAGCCTGACCAACACGGAGAAACCCTGTCTCTACTAAAAATACAAAATTAGCAGGGCGTGGTGGCGCATGCCTGTAATCCCAGCTACTTGGGAGGCTGAGGCAGGAAAATTGCTTGAACCTGGGAGGTGGAGGTTGCGGTGAGCCAAGATAGAGCTATTGCACTCCAGCCTGGGCAACAAGAGTGAAACTCTGTCTCAAAAAAAAAAACACACACACACAAAAAAGGAATTTCAGCCAGGCGAGGAGGTGGCTCATGCCTGTAATCTCAGCACTTTGGGAGGCCAAGGCAGGCAGATCACCTGAGGTCAGGAGTTCCAGACCAGCGTGGCCACCATGGCAAAACCCTGTCTCTACTAAAAAAAAAAAAAAAAAAAAAAAAATACAAAAATTAGCAGGGTGTGGTGGTGCATGCCTGTAATCCCAGCTACCTGGGGAGAGATCACTTGAACCTAGGAGGCAGAGGTTGCAGTGAGCTGAGATTGTGCCGTTGCACTCCAGCCTGGGTGATAAGAGTGAAACTATGTCTCAAAAAAAAAAAAAAAAAAAAAGGAGTTTCGTACTTCAAGGTTGGGGAAAGGAGAATATCCTGCAAAGGAAATAATGAAGAAAAGTCCAAAGTGGAAAGGGGAAGTGCCATAGAACCCAATGAAAGAGACGTTTTAAAGAAGGAAACCGTGGCCAACTCTAGGCAAAGCTACTGAGGTGTCACATCAAATGGAAACTTAATAGTTTCCATTAACCAGGCGTGATGGCTCACCCCTACAATCCCAGCACTTTGGGAGGTAGAGGCAGGCTGGTGCTTGACCTCAGGAGTTCGAGACCAGCCTGGGCAACATGGCAAAACCCTGTCTCTTCTAAAAATACAAAAATTAGCTAGGCATGGTGGTGTACACCTGTAATCCCAGCTACTTGGTAGGCTGAGGCACAAGAATCACTTGAACCTGGGAAGTGGAGGTTGCAGTGAACTGAGATCGCACCATTGTACTCCAGCCTGGGCAACAGAGCAAGATTCTATCTCAAAAAAAAAATAGTACTTTATTTATCACAGTGGAGTTCACAACAGAGTTTCAGATTCAGGACTAGGAACAGCAAAAAACATGGAAATACATATTTCCGCTCTAGTAAATGCAGCACCTGGAGCTCTCCAACGGTAGGACAGATCCCACTGCTGAGTAATGAATGAGCTGTCTGACACTGGTAGTATTCAAAGACAGCCTGGATGAGGCATTGTAGAAGGGATTTCTACATGGAAGGAAGATCTTTAAGGAGTATGAGTCTGTGAAAGGCCCAGGGTTTTCCTAAGATTTCATGACTTCTCTTTGCCCAAGACCTCTTCTCCACCCGTGGCCTTGGGCTCCTCATCTCAGGCATTGAGAGCTTGACCTGTGGGAAGGCAGAATGGCCCAGGCTCCTGAAGCCCCAGGGACCTCACTGCTGTTGGGTAGGGGTCCTTCAACCTCTGATGGCTCCCTTGAGTAATGAGCTAGCTCAGGGGTCGGCGATCACACAACAGCAGGTTTTCCCGAAGTCAGTGGAGAGAACTGAGTAATCCGGGGAGACTGGGAGAAAGAGACTGAAGGGCCAGGGAGATGGCATGGGAGGACTGGTCCTCATTTTTAAATATGTGGGGCCAGCTGTCTTTGTGTCTCTGCCTCACCCTCACACAACATTTCCCCAGGGATAAGACGTGGGAAGGAGAGGCTACAAGATGAAGTTCATGGTAACTGTGTGGAGGGTTCCTGAGATAGGAAGAAGAGGAGGATACAAAGCACAAATATCTAGCCAGGCATGGTGGTGCGCACCTGTAGTCCCAGCTACTCGGGAGGCTGAGATAAAAAGATGGCTTGAGCCCAGGAGTTTGAGAACTGGTCAACATAGCAAGACTCTGTTTTTAAAAAACAAAAAAACTTGGAAAGCTGTGTGGAGCTTCTGCACTGCTTGAGCTGCTGCTGGTCAGGTCTGTGTCAGCTGGCATTGTTCCAACATGAACTTTGAACCCATGGCAAAGGGGAAGGAATCCTTGACAACTCCCAGAGTGGGCCTGACAAGCTATGGTGCTGCCTGGTCACCAAAAAGGACACACAAGAGGCAATCCATTCTCCCAGCCAACATTTCTTGGGCATCTTCTACGTGCCAGGCCCCCTCACAGAGCTTGCAGTCCTTCATTCTGCTCATTCATTAATATGAGGAAACTGCCCCAAAACTGCAAGGAAAATGCCAACCGGCCTAGGTAACAGAGCTGAAGGAAGAAGAGCCAAGTGCATGCTTTGAGCCTGCCTCATGAAGTCAAGTCAAACATCTTTCTTTCTTGTCTCTGTACAAGAACTCCAGCTGGGGAGGAAGGAGGAGGCGACAGCAACAGTACGTGCTTCCCATTGTACAGATGGCAGTCTTGATCTCCAAACTGCTGCATGCCCAGCCACAGGGGGCATCCCATGTGACAAGGAATTAGAACTACACTGCTTCCTAATACTATATTTTGTGGCAGGAGGAGTCAGAACCAAGGGACCTCGGGTTACTCTCCCAGCATGTGGGAGGGGAAAGGTAAAGGCAGTGTGAAGTGGGCCTCAGCAGAACCTCAGAGCCAAAAGGAACTCTGGGGACCATCTGACCTGCAGCCCTTCCACCCCCAGCCCCCATTCCACCAACAACCATCCCATAGCCCATATTGCTCCCCTGGGTTCCAGGAGACAGAGTGTCCCGGGTTTTGCCTTCTCTGGTCTTTTCTTCTACATGCCCTGAATCTAAGGAAACACTGGGGCCCATCAGGCTCACAGATGACTGTGTCCCCACTTCCACACCAAATGGTACCAGCAGCACACGTCAGCTGGGAGCAGTGGCTTTCAAACCTCTTAAACACAACTCATGCTAATTACTTTTTTTTTTTTTTTGAGACAGAGTTTCACTCTTGTTGCCCAGGCTAGAGTGCAATGGCACCATCTCGGCTCACTGCAACTTCTGCCTCCCAGGTTCAAGCAATTCTCCTGCCTCAGCCTCCCGAGTAGCTGGGATTACAGGCACCCACCACCACGCCCAGCTAATTTTTGTACACTTGATCTTAGCCAAAAGGCCGAGAAGCGATGCGCCCAGCTAATTTTTGTATTTTTAGTAGAGACGGAGTTTCACCATGTTGGCCGGGCTGGTCTCGAACTCCTGACCTCTCAGGTGATCCGCCCACCTTGGCCTCTCAAAGTGCTAGGACTACAGACGTGAGCCACCATGCCTGGCCCTGTTTTGTTTTTAATGCTGGTTGTGACTCACTATGGTGATTTCACAACCCACATGTGCATTTCAATGCCCACCTGGGCTAGAGGTACAAGCTCAGCTGCTGGAGTCCTTAACAGAGGTGGGGATGACTCAGGGCAAACCAAGAGGGCAAGGCATGAAGGAGCAGCAGGATGGGCAGTTTATATGTCCCCAGAAGAAAGGCTTTGAAACCCCTCAGCCTGGAGAAAAAGGAGGCCAAGGGCGGGCTCCGTCAGATCTTCACCTATACCAAGGTGTTTTCTTCATTTGCTTGTTTCTCCCATATAGAGGACAGTGAGCGGTATTCTTCACACTCACTGAGCACAAGTAAAGGGGAGTTGACAAAAACTGCAGCGGAAAATTAAGTCAGTGCAACACAGGCTGGGTGGGTGAGTATGTGCAGGGAGTGAGGGCAGCAAGAGATTCTACACATTAAAAACGATTCATGGCCAGGTGTGGTGGCTCACACCTATAATCCCAGCACTTTGGGAGACTGAGGCAGGTGGATCACTTGAGCTCAGGAGTTTGAGACCAGCCTTTGCAACACAGCAAGACCCTGTCTCCACCAAAAATACAAAAAATTAGCCGAGCGTGGTGGTGCATGCCCTGTAGTCCCAGCTATTCGGGAGGCTGAGGTGGCAGGATCGCTTGAGCAGGGGAGGCGGAGATTGCAAATCGCACCACTGCACCCCAGCCTGGGCAACAGAGTGAGACCCTGTCTCAAAACAAAACAAAACAAAAAATGGTTCATGTGACGTTTCTTCTTATTAAAGGTAAGGGGAAGTGGGGAAGTCAGTTGTCCTAGAAAACTGGTAAATGCTCAGCAATCCGGGATGGTTGTGATGTTTCCCAGAAGACACTGGAAGGGCTGATGATCTGAGGGGGTCCCGTCCAGCCCTGGGGGTTCATTACCTCTTTAGCTCGCCCCAACAAAACCTGCCAGTGGACTTTCACCCTGGCTTGGGGTTGGCTGAGGAAGGTTTGGCTAGATCCACAGGCTGCCCAGGCAGAAAGGCCTCCCCATTTCCAGACCCTGAGAGGGAACCAGGCCAGGGAAAATCTGAGAAAGACAATGAGAACCTGTGGAGGGGCCAGGTGTAGGGAGGAGGCTGCATGCTGTGTGCTGTATCCAAGTGTTCCAGACTGGGTGGGAAGCACTGGGAGCTGGGGCAGGGAACGGGAAGGGGTCACTGAGCAGGAGCTGTGAGGTCAGTGTTGGGCAAGAGGCAAGTCTGGCTCCCATCATACCTGCACTAATGAGCTGGAAGCAGACGGAAACGGCACAGCGTGTGAAGGCCAGCAAGGGAAGATCCTCCCCATGCCAGCTGGACGGGAAAAGACCGAGCGTGGTGGAAACAGGGCCTGTCCCTTCCCCATCCCCTGGAATCTCAAGCTAGAGGCTGGAACAGCCAGGAGAAGGGGCTGGGAGGTGAGGGCTGATCAGATGAGGCTGAAACAAGACCTCCTGGGGGAAAGGGGATTAGAAAGATGCCAAGGGACTGTGGCATGGTGGAGAGAAAGCCAAGGGGCTACAGAGGCACCCTGCCAACCCTGGGGAGGGAGGAGGCCCCAGGGGGGTTGTCAGCTGCAGGCACCAGCCCTGAGGAGAACAGCTGAACTGAGCCAAAGACTGGACAGTTGACTGACTTAAAAGGGCAGACAGAATGGGCGAGTCCATCCTGCCCCGTCAGGGCAGCAGAAATGGCCACAAGTATTCACAGACTGTAAACATAAGGCAGGGCTTGTCTGGGACTGGGAAGATCTGGCTAGGCCTGGCAGGGGAGAGCCGGGGGCTGGAAGGAGGCCTGAGCCTGGTGACTTCTGCAGTGGACTGTCCTGAGACCCAGGAGGAGGGTCACTTTGGGAGCCCCAAGGATCACTCACAAAGCCTCACTAAAGCCAGGAGCTAGACACAGCTCTAGACAGACAGCAGGGGCTGTCTTTTGTGTGTGTGCAGGGGGCAGATCACCCCAGCAGGTAGTTTTTCCTCTCCAGGGTCCAGGATCCAGGGACTCGAGAGTAGCCTTTCTGCCTGCATCCTGGGCATGGTGTTACAAGTGGAGGGGTGCTGACTCTGCCTCCCAGCTCCAGTGGGCCCAACGCAGGTGGATAAATATTTGCAGAACATCTGCATTAACCTTTCACAGGCAGGGTGGCCCCTCCCAGTGGCTTCCATATGGACCTTCACCCCTACCCCACCTCTGGTACAGAAAATTCCTACCAGAAGCAGAGCCTGTGGATCCAGTTTGACTCTGTGCACTTCTGATTCAGCATCAACACTGGCTGCAGGTGAAAACCTAAGGCTGTGACCACAGACAAGTGGCCTCTCCCCTTGAGGCCTCAGTTTATCCACCTATAACACAAGAGGACTGAACCCTCTCTGCACCCAGTGATTTTCATTGGTTCCAGCCTTTTGCTCGGCCTATGGTTGCTATGGGAACAGCACAAGGGAATAGTGCACCTCGCAGACAGGGTGGCACCCTCCAGCCTGTGACTATCACGGGCTCTGTCTGCCCAGCATCCTTCCTCTCTTATTCTCCTACCGGCATCCATTTTCCTTTAGGGAACTGCTCTTCTCTTTTCTAGGCTGTCTGATGGAACAGCAAATTGCAATATTTGCAATGGGGCAAACAACCCAAACTGGCCCAATAAGATTCTCTCCCATGATTTGACCCTGAAGCAGAGACACACAGTTACGACTAAACCATCCAACTGCAGCTCCCCAAAAAGACACAGCCCAAGGAGTTCCTGGGGCTGGGAGCCTCATTACTGCCTAGATTCCTGGCCTTCTTCCTATCTACTTGTTCAGTTCTTATTTCTATTCTGTTTGCTCCTAAAATCTTTGTGGTAACCTTACTCTTTTTTAATGTACAAATGAGAGTCCTGGCCAGATGCAGTGGCTCACACCTGTAATCCCAGCACTTTGGGAGGCCAAGGTTGGGGGATCACCGGGCCCAGGAGTTTGAGATCAGCCTTGGCAAGATGGTGAGATTCCATCTCTACAAAAAATCAAAATATTATCCAGGCGTCGTAGCACACACCTGTGGTCTCAGCTACTTGGGAAGCTGAGGCTGGAGAATTGCTCGAGCGCGGGAGTTGAAGTCTGCCATGAGCCATGATCTCGGCACACACTCCAGCCTGGGTGACAAAGCGAGACCCTGTCTCAAAAAATAAATTAATTAAGAACAAAAAATAAAAATTAGAATCCTTGTTGCTTGTAAGAAAAGAACTCTAGCCGGGCACAGTGGCTCCCACCTGTAATCCCAGCACTTTGGGAGGCCAAGAGGGGTACATCACCTGAGATCAGGAATTTGAGACCAGCTTGGCCAACATGGTGAAACACCATCTCTATTAAAAATACAAAAGAAATTAGCCAGGCATTGTGGTGGGCACCTGTAGTCCCAGCTACTCAGGAGGCTGAGGCAGGAGAATCACTTGAACCCAGGCGGCAGAGGTTGCAGTGAGCTAAGATTGTGCCACTGCACTCCAGCTTGGGTGACAGAGTGAGACTGTCTCAAAAAAAAAAAACAAAAAAACAAAAAAAGAACTCCAATTTATACACCAGCTGAGAGACAGGCTAGGTGGACTCCAGCCCTCCCTGCTTTGCAATCCTAGGGCCATGGGCTCAGCTCTCCCACAGCATTCAGTTCATGTAGTCAACGTGGTGGGTTTGGCTCTGTTTGCTCAACAAGACTGCAAACATGAACAGCTGTATCTCAGACACCTGACTCAGAACCTTACACACACTGGAGGTGCTTAGTTGCACGGAATCATGATCTCACAGCTTGAGGCAGGTAACTCCAGTGGGAACAATGAGTTACCTCTTACAACTTAATGAGTATCAGGGGATAATTCCCAGAGAACCGATATAAACAGCTGCCCAACAGACCAGGTCTGGGACAAGGCAATTCCCACTGCATCCAAGTGACGGATAAGTGCAGGGGAGAAGGGGTCAGGGTTTATGGCAGGGCGTTTTAGGGAAAATCTACTCTGTCCCCTGAAATCTCTCTCCCACCTCTTCATGAATACTTCTGATTTCTGAAACAAGATGCTAAGGTACTCGGTCAGCACTTAGAAATGCATCTGCCCGAGAGGAGAGCAAAGGGAATGTTTTCATTTACTCTGAAGTATAAAGAATGGGTATAGATCCAGCACGGTGGCTCACACCTGTAATCCCAGCACTTTGGGAGGCCAAGGCAGGTGGATCATGAGGTCAGGAGATCAAGACCATCCTGGCCAACATGGTGAAATCCCATCTCTACTAAAAATGCAAAAATTAGCTGGGCATGGTGGCGGGTGCCTGTAATCCCAGCTACTCGGGAGGCTGAGGCAGGAGAATTGCCTGAACGCAGGAATCAGAGGTTGCAGTGAGCTGAGATCGTGGCACTGCACTCCAGCCTGGCGACAGAGTGAGACTCCCTACCCCCCCCCCGCCCCCCAAAAAAAAGATTGGGTATAGACTCTTTCCTAAGCAGTCTTGACAGGGGAAAAAGTTAGGGGGCATAAAGGTTTTCAGGGTGTGGAAAGTAAAAATGGATTTTCAGGTAGAACATGAGAAAGAGAAAGGGCTGGAAAAGAAGGCTGGGATACAAGCGTATGGGATACACATCAGCTTTGGCTGCAAGTTACAGAAGCCGGCTCTGGCAAACATAAGTGGCGAAAGAGAATTTGTTGAAAAGATACATGGTACTGAAGGAGGCCTTCAACACTCAGGTCTGAGAAGGGACCAGGGCAGCTTTGGGGGTCTGGGTGGCAGGAACTCACGAGCTGTCTGGCTTTGGATGATTCTAAAGCAACTGCCTTCCATTATGGGTAGTGACTCCAACTCAGATTCAAATTCCCCAGGGAAGAGCCTGACAGATCTTGGGTCTATGCTCACCCTTTGAGAATGGAGGGTTGGGAGAGTCCCGTGGCTGGCAGCCCCACCAGGAATGCATGGAATTGGGGAGTTTGAGTTTCCCAAAGGAGAACTGAGTTTCTGTTACTCAAGGAAGGGAAGAAGTGCTGGGCATAAGTGCACAGCAGATGTTCTCTACACATGTGATGTCAATTGAGAGAGGTGGGGGATGGATGGGGTGGGGGATGGGAATTTCCAGGACACTGCAGAACCTGCCATAGGGGCCAAGGCTCCTGCCGCAGCCCTGGATTGCATCTCCCTCTCTCCCTGTAAAAGGAAGCTCAGGAAAAGAACGTTGTTTCTGTTCTTGACAGCTCCATAGAATGGTCTCCTTAGCTTCCAGTCATGCTCAGCTCCTGCTAGAATAATTACCACCCACCTGATCTCCATACAAGAATTCACAGCCAGTGGACACACATCTGGCCTGTAAAAGACATGCTTGGAAGTCTCCCAGGCTGCTAGGAACAGGCAGGGGACAACACAGGGTCAGCCACTAATTCAAAGGCAAGGAAACAGCTGGCCTGAGTGCTATGGTCACTGGAGCCTAAGTGGCAGCAAACTCCTCCCCTGCCAGGCAGCTCAGTGGATGTGAGGCAGGTGTCCCCTGAGACAAACAAACCCCCTGAGACTCAGAGGAGGTCTGAGTGCTGGGCCCTGTCCTCTTCTTCCAGGACACGGCTGTCTTCCCCACCCCCATCTGCTTCTCTAGTGGGTGGAGGGGGCTAATACCCTGCCTTTCTTGGAGTTCCTTTACTTTTCTTCCCATTACTGTTTACATCACTCCCTTCTAAACACCATGGAAATTAAGAAAAGGCCAGGTAAAGTTTTAATGGGGAGGGCCAGAAATATTTTGGTGGTGAAGGTAATTGCATCCAAGTTTTAAGGATGTGGATGCAGAATTGGAAGGGAGCCGGGCGCGGTGGCTCACGCCTGTAATCCCAACAATTTGGGAGGTCAAGGCAAGTGGATGTCTTGAGACCAGAAGTTCGAGACCAGCCTGGCCAACATGGTGAAACCCCATCTCTACTAAAAACAAAAATTAACCGGGCATGGTGGCACACACCTGTAATCCCAGCTACTCGGGAGGCTGAGGCAGGATAATAGCATGAACCTGTGAGGCAGAGGTTGCAGTGAGCCAAGACGGCACCACTGCACTCCAGCCTGGGCAACTGAGGGAGACTCTGTCTCAAAGGAAAAAAAAATGGAATTGGAAGGGGACTGAGAAAGCCTCTAGGCCAGTGGTTTTCAACTTTTTTTTTTTTTTTTTTTTCAGCAAAACCTTTGTGCAGTGTTTCAGCATTCAACAAATATTTACTGAATGCCAACTCTGTCCCAGGTGCTGTGCTAGGGGATACAGCAGCATGCAATCCAGACCTGATTCCAGCCCTTGTGAGCATACAGTATAGTGGAGGAGACAGATACTGGGAAAATAATTAGATAAGTAGATCAATAGTGAGTTGCAACTGAAGTAGAGCTAAGAAAAAGACGTATGCAGCTAGATGACCTAATACAGACTTGGGAGGGGATTTGGGGAAGGTATCCCCAAAGGAATGACATTGGAGCTGAGATCTTAAGGGTGCACAGAACTCAGAAAGGAGGTATGGAGGAGGATGGTCAGGAGGAGATGTCATAAGATCCTGGAGGTAGGAAGGCTCTTGTGCTGGAGGAACTCACAGGAAGGCAAGCAGAGTAGTGTGGGATGCAGGGGCAGGGATTCAGGGACCAGACTGCCAGGGGTTCAGGAGTCAGATCCAAGATGTGAATAGGAAACTGGGGAGCTCCTGTGGCTGGAAAGGGGCCCACCCTTGATCTCTCCCAAACACCCCAACACACTAACTTCCCTTTGCCTTTTAGCCTCTGAGGCATCTTGGAGGAATGTTGGGGCTTGTCTGAATATAGCTTGAAAACCATGAATCCAGCCCTATTGCCATTTTCAGATGTGAAGACTGAGAATCAACAATTGCCCCCTCCCAGTGCCCTCTCTGTTAACTCTGGGCAGCTAACCCAGCCTCCCTGGAGAGAGTGTGATGCGGTGACAGACTCTGAGGACACTGCGCACAGCTCAGTGTTTCAGGAAGGATGGGGACAGCCTCGAGAGCCAGCCCAGGGCTCTGGCATGGGGAATGGACCCCAAAGATGAGAGGTTGGCCCAGTCTGGGGCCCTCAGTCCTTTCTGCCTGTGCTGGGAGAGTCTCTTACCCTCTTAGCCCATCCCCATCATTCATCCAGAGGCGCAGGCAGGCTGCCTGCCAGGACAGCAGATCCCACTCAGCTCTGGCCTCAACATTCCTCTCCCCGCCGGGGGGGGAAAGGTCAAGCGTAGGATAGTTTCCCAAGCCCTGGAGAACAGCAGCACCTCCTGATATCTACAGCTACTACCCAGCTTGAAGGGCAACTACCAGGGCAGACAGGCAGGACGGGAGAGCAGTCAGCTGGCCCTCTAAGCAGGGCTGCAGGGGGAAGAGTCTGGGGAGGCAGGGCCTGAAATATATCAACAACTTCAGCCCCAAGAAGTGGAGAGTGGGTGATGGGAAAAGGGCTTGCATGGCAGGGGTCTGAGGCTGAGGCTCCATCTGCCTCAGGAAGGCTAAAACGTTCCTGCTTCAACCCAGCTGGTCCTCATTTAACTAACTCCAGGGTCTGGCCTCTCTGGAGACCCCCTGCTGGCCCATCTGCAGCTCCTGGAGCAGAAGCCAAAAGCAGCCACCAGCTTAGAGACAGCAGCTGAACCCAGAGCCCCCCAGCAGGAGACAGGCAGTGCAGGCATTGCAGGCCCCTTTGCAACCCTGCAAGGAGTCAAAAGCCAAGTAGGTGGGGCTGGGGGGAAGGCTTCAGAGATAAAGAAGGCAGAGGCAATTGTCTCTAGGCCAGATCAGGAGCAGCTATGGAGAGAGAAATCTCTTGGAGCCTAGAAGGTGGTTTCATCAGTCAAGGCTGTCCTAAGGCAAACTATGCAACAGCAGCCTCCCTTCTTCCCCCATCTCCCTTCTGCCCCTCATCCAGCACACTGCTCTGTGAGCACTGGGCACTTGCCATCCTGCCATCCTCCCCCAGGGGAAGGCAGGTACAGAGGAACAAGGGAGCAGGTGCCAGAAGGCCTGAATTCAATTCTAGCTGCTCCCTATTCTAGCTGTGTGACCTTCGGCAAAGATCTGAACCTCTGAGACTCTGCTCCTGCTTCAGTAAAAATGGGATGGATAAGAGCTATGTCATAGGACTGTAGAAATGATTGAATGAGAAAATGAAGGTAAAGATCTTAGTTCTTATTGAGTTTGCCATGGATACTCCTCATGGGACAAGAGAGAGAGAAGGGGGAAGTGGGGAAGTACTGGGGACCATTGAATGATCCAAATGGGATGCTTGATGAATGGGGCAGCTCCCAAATGTTTCAACCCTGTTTCCAAGGTAGAGGCTGGGCCAGAGAGTGGGTGGTGAGGGCCTGAGGTAGGGAAAGTTATTCTGTATTGCAAAGAAAACAGAGAGAGGAAGTCAGATCTCACGACACACGTCAGCCAAGAGCCTGGGCAGACAGTGTCTCCTCCAGAGGAAGGGCTGGTGCTCCGGCGCTCTGTTGCCCTGGCGCTCTGTTGCCCTCTGGCAGCCGCTAAGCTCCTGTTTTCCTCATTAAGCTGTCTGCAACCTGGCCCCCTTTACACTGCTGATAAGGGCCAGAAACAATTCAGAATCCCCAACAGATGGCATCTGCGGCTTTCAATGTCACCTCCCAATGTAATCAACAAGGTGGGGCTGAACTCAGGTGGACTGCAGGGAGTCAGGGCAGAAGGGCACCAACTCTGAGGGGTGGAGTCCAGGATTCGGGAACCTCACTGTGTGCCCAGCGATGTTAGGCATCATGGACATGTAAAATGGTAAAAGCTAGTATTTGTCGGGCACACACTATTTGCCAAGATTTGGTGCTAAGCACATATGTTTATTATCTCATTTAATCCCCACAACAACCCTACGAAGTTGATAGCATTATTATTCCTATTTTATAGGCAGAGGAACTGAGGCAGAGTGCCTCAGGGGCTTACAATTTGTTGGGGAGTCAAGAACATAGGTTAATACCCCCATGTGAGAAGAGAACAAAATCTGAGCTGTTTCTCACCATCCCAAGTGGCCCTGTCCTCAGTTTGGCATCACTGTCTGCCTCAGTTTCTCCAGATTTCCAGCTACCACCATGGTGGCTGAGCTCAAAGGGCAGCCTCCAATCACTGTTCTAGGGATGGACATGCTCGTTTTTCCAAAGTTCAGCCAAGGCAGAATTTGTCAAAAGAAGTTTATCTAGGAAACTTAGAAGAGGACAGAACAAAATAATATAAAAAGCAAATACTCTGGGAAGAGAGCAGCTTATGAGGCAGTTTTCATGTCCCAAGATGAGGAAAATAATAATAGCTATTGGTGTGCTAAGTATCAGACACTGTACTATGCTCTTGATATATGTTATTTTGTTTAATCCTCAAGGGGACTCAAGTATTAGACAAGCATTATTGTCCTCATTTCACAAATGAGGGAACAGATGTTCAGGGAGGTTAAGCAACTTGTCCAGGTCACATGGCTTGTAAGGAATAGAGAGCTAGGAGTCAAGCTTGGCTTTGCTTTTAACAATTTAAATAAAGGAGACAGGCATGGTGAGTACAACCAGCTGACAACCAGACAGGCCTCTTGCTTCCAGGCCCCATTTAGGTCTAATGGAGAGATCTGACTAAACATCTCGGATCCTAAATGGAAGGTTTTCAGGATAGCCCTGCTGATCCTCCATCTGACAGATTTTCAGATCTTGCTCAGGAAATAATCAGAACACTTTTCCTACTGGACAATTCTGGAAAAAACCTTGGCAAATCTGTACCCTCCAGTTCTCCTAGTCCCCATTTACACAGGCCAAAACAAAACAAACAAAACCCAAAACACCCCAATAAATTAAAACCCTGTATTTGCACTTGTGCTTCATTTCAAATGAAGTACACACCTCATGGCCAGGTGCAGTGGCTCACACCTGTAATCCCAGCACTTTGGGAGGCCGAGGCCGGTGGATCACGAGGTCAGGAGTCCAAGACCAGCCTGGCCAAGATGGTGAAACCCCATCTCTACTAAAAATACAAAAAAATTTAGCCAGGTGTGGTGGCGGGCACCTGTAATCCCAGCTACCCGGGAGGCTGAGGCAGAGAATTGCTTGAACCCAGGAGGCAGAGGTTGCAGTGAGCTGAGATTGCACCACTGCATTCCAGCCTGGGCAACGAAGTGAGACTTTGTCTCAAAAAACAAACAAACAAAAACAACAACAACAACAAAAAAAACAAGCAAACAGACAGAAAAAACACCAAATTACCTTCATAACATGCTACAATTTCCACACTATTTCACTGGTTAACTGATGGTTCTTCAAGCCCAGAGATAATGTGAGTAAGCCCGTAACCCAGTGCCTGGCATGAGATGCGTTGTTGCTGCAATTATCATTAAGAGACCCCTTCCTGTGTTCACATCAGCAAGTCATCCCTGATACCCTTGGAATAAAGCAGTATGAAATTAACTACTAATTGAATGGTTGATATCAATAGCTATTTATAAGTAATATTTATTGAGCAGCTACTGCATGCCAGATTTTAGTCTATATAGCTTTACACACATTATCTCTTTTAATCTTTATAACAACCCCATGAGATAGGAATTATTGTTACTATCTCTCTTTTAAAGCCAATGAAACTAAGGCCTGGAAGTACTAAATAATTTGCTTATGGTCACACAACACCCAGATGGCGGGAGTGGGATTTGAACCCAGACAGCTAAGTTCAGAACCTGCACCAGTAACCTCTTTCCTCTCCTGCCTCCCGTGATGGGTTTGACAATAGGATACAGAGGGTCAAAGAAAGATGTCCTTGTGTGCTGGGGGAGTTGGGGGAAGCTTCCTGGAGGGAATGGGCTCTATTGGACCTGAAAGAAGGACAAAATAAGTGAAGCAAAACAGAGATCAATTTTAGGCTGGAAGATGATCCTGAAGTCTCATGGGACCCAAAAATGGGACATCAGGAGAGCTCTGATCTTTGGAACATGAGGGATTGCTTCTCCTCTGAAGCAGTGTCATTAGGCCAACTTGTCAGTCCAAGAAAGGACTCAGAGTTTATCAGGAACCTGTGGGGTCTGCACTGGGTCTCTAGCATCAGAATAGAGAAAGAGGACAGCAACAGATCTCCTGGGAGGCCCTGGGGATAGGGCCAGGGTTAGATCAACTCCCTGCCATCTCCATACTGACCACAAGATTTGCTTAGAGGAAGTTGTGTTTGGTTTGCTGTGAACACAGCAGGGTTGCCCCAGCAGGTATGGATGCAGAGGGGCTCAAGGACCCATAATTCTGTAGGAGTTCACAGAAATCTTAGAGAGAAGCTTCAACTTCACTTAAGCCACAAAAATGTTGGGGGCTGGGAAAGAATTAAATTCCAGGCTAGGCAGGCTCCCAGCTGACAGCCATGTTAGAGTCCTCCTGCCCACCACCCACCAAAGGCATGTCTGGGAGGGCCAAATGAGACATACCTGGCATGTGGCAAGTGCCCTTAAAGGTTCAGCAGCCGGCTGGGCATGGTGGCTCACACCTGTAATCCCAGCACTTTGGGAGGCTAAGGCAGGTGGATCACCTGAGGTCACCTGAGTTTGAGAACAGCCTGGCAAACATAGTGAAACCCCGTCTTTACTGAAGATACAAAATTTAGCTGGGTGTGGTGGTGCATGCCTGTAATACCAGCTGCTTGGGAGGATGAGGTGGGAGAATCGCTTGAATTCGGGAGGTGGAGTTTGCAGTGAGCCGAGATTGCACCACTGCACTCCAGCCTGGGCAACAGAGCAAGACCCTGCCTCAAAAAAAAAAAGACTCAGCAACCTTCTTCAGGCCCCATCTTTCAGAGCTCATTTGCTTGGCTGTGGATTACATATCTGTCAACCAGACTCCCAGATGCCACCTGCTACCTGTTTGTGAACATGCACATCTTCCTGCACAGTCCCCTGTGTGAATATGTGTTACAAACCTTTCCATGAAGCAGAGCTAAACTGAGAAGATTCTATCTGTTCAGGTCCCACAGTGGCCCACAGTGTGGCCTCCCTGGACTTAAAGTCTAGAATGACTTTGCATGGATTGAGATGCTGCGAGGGTGGGGTGTTATGAGAGCTTGCCAAGCTGAGACTGGCTGGGGAAGGGACGTCACAGGTACACTTAGGAGGCCTGAGAATCCGAACAAAACAGTATCACTAGGCAGAATGTGGCTGAAGCTACCAGTTGGGTGCTGAGCATAGTTCGGCAATTTTGTGAGCATATTTGTAAGAACATATATGTTTATCAGTAGAAATAATGCACTGTCTGGGTAGACTGGCTCTGTTTGTGTACATTCTTGGATCCCAGAAAGCCCTGGGGAGCAATACATTACACAAGCATTTCTTGCCTGAGAGCTGGTCAGAAGGATCGTTCCAGGGAAAGCTGGGCTGGTGTTCACCAGCTGAGGTCTGAGAGAGAACATGTGTGCACCCCAAGCCCAGGCCTGGCTCTCACAAGCACTGGTGGAATTTCTGAGTGCGTCAGTTACTCTGCACCTGTCCCTTTACACTTAGCCCCAGTCTGGCCTGGCCCAGCAAGTCTGCAGCCAGAGGTAGCCTGGAGAGAACTGGCCAACACTTTCAAGAACCAGGCTGAGGCCAGAAGGCACGCAAAGCCTGAAGGATTCCTCTCTGCTCAGGATCCCATGTGAGAAGCCTGGGGCTCCTGTCACATATGTTCTCAGCTGTCACTGCACAGCTCACTTTCTTTTATTGTGGCCACGTGTGTGCATGTTTTGCTCTCCTACTGCACTTCAAGCCATTGTTACTCAAAGTGTGGTCCGTGGGCCCACAGCATGAGCGTCAACCAGGAGCTTGTTAGAAACACAGAATCTCAGGGCCCATCACAGACATATCAGATCACAATCTGTATATTAACAAGAACCCCAGTGATTTGAATGCACATTAAAGTTTGAGAAACACTGCTACTTGAAAGCAGGAGTGAACCTTGTCAGGGTGATCCTTGTACAACTAAGCTTTTGTATCCCAGATGCTTGGTGGTAATTAGATGCTCAATAAATATGTTTTAACATTTCATTTTGAAATAATTATAGACTTAGAGGAAAGTTGCAAAAATAGTACAGTGATGTATGTGAACCACTAATACTAACAGCTTACATAACCAGAGTACAATTACCAGATTAACATGGGAAATTAACATAGGTATCATTAAGCAAACTACAGGACCTTTTCTAATTTCCTCTGTTTTCCCCGTGTCCCTTTTCTGCTCTCAGATCGCTCAGGGTATTTAGTTGTCGGGTCTCCTTAGTCTCCTCTAATCTATGGCAGCTCTCTAGTCTATCCTTGTCTTTCATGACCTTGACTCTTTTAATAAGTACCCCTCAGTTATTTTGTAGTCTATCTTTCAACTTGGGTATGTCTGCTGTCTTCTTGTGATTAGATTGAGATTATACACAGAATAGAGGTGATGCTGTGACCTCAAGACATCATCTCAGGGGATACGTAATGTCAACGTATCTTATTCCTGATGTTAATCTCGATCTCTTAGTTAAACTCATATCTGCCAGATTTCTCCACTGTTTCTCCACTCTAAAATTACTACTATACTTCCCTCTTTAGTTAATAAGTATATTGGGGAAGATAATTTGGGACTGTGCAAATATCCTGCTTCTCCCACTGATTTTAGTGGCCATCACTGGTGGATCTTACCAACGACTTTTTTTTTGTTTTTGTTTTTTGTTCCTGGCCGACAATTATTACTATTGTGTCTGCATAGTGGTGATTCTGTATTTCCCTCCTTTCTTCTATATTTATTAATTGAAATTCTTCTGCCAAGAAGTTGTTACTTCTTCCCCATTTTTTAAATTCAATTGCTTATTTCAGTAGGGGCTCTCGGGTATTTACTGTATCCCAGGGGTTATAATTCAATGTTATCATTCTTTTATGTTCTTGCTTAAACTGTTCCAGCCACTGGGAGCTCCTACAAGTTGGCTGTTGTGTCCTTTCAACATGCCCATCCTTTTCTGAGTACTTCCTTATTCCCTGGTACCACAATATGTTTCAGACTCATCTTGTTCCATATAGTTTGAATGAATGAATGGGAGAATGAAAAAGTAGGCTGTATGTATAAACTCAGCCTTCCTGTGATTCCCCAACTAAGAAGCTGTATTTAATTCAGTTCTCAGCTGGGAGGAAGAATGCATGTCAGATGCCCCATAGAATCACTCACCTCCAGCTGGAATGGTGGCTCACACCTGTAATCCCAGCAGTTTGAGAGGCTGAGGTAGGTGGATCACCTGAGGTCAGGAGTTCGAGACCAGCCTTGCCAACATAGTGAAACCCCATCTCTACTAAAAATAAATAAATAAATAAATAAATAAATAAATAAATAAATAGCTGGGCGTGGTGGCACGCACCTGTAGTCCCAGCTACTCAGGAGGCTGAGGCAGGAGAATCACTTGAGCCCAGGAGGCGGAGGTTGCAGTGAGCCAAGATCATGCCATTGCACTCCAGCCTGGGCGACAGAGCAAGACCCTGTATTTAAAAAATAATAACAAACAAAAAAAAACAGAATCACTCACCTCCACTGTTCTGTGAGCCTCGAGGAAAACTGGAGAAACTTTTAACCTAAAGACAAAGGAAACTGTATCCGTGGAAACTGTAGGCTGGAAAATTGGCTTGACCTGAAAGTCCGACTCATGGACTTGGCATATCTACCAAGCAGTATGAGATAGTGCTTAAGAGTGGGTGTGCTGGAGCCAGATGCCTTGGTCTAAATCCTTATAGCTACTTACTGTGTAACCACTTTGTGCCTCAGTTTCCCCATCAGTAAAGTGCAGGTGATAATGACAGTCCTGGCCATGGATTTGTGTAATTACTGAGTTTACATATATAGATTGCTTAGAACAGCCCGTGGTACATGTAAACATTTAATAACCATTAGTTAGGAGTCTGATATTTCCAGCAATTAGCTCATCCTAAATTCATTCAGCAATTGCTTATTGGGCATCTACATTATAGTACACACTGTTGTGAGTCCTGGGATCTCAGCAGTGAACAAAAGTGACATCACTGCTCTCACAGAGCATACATTCTTCTGGAATAAAAATAATCTAACCATATAACAGACTACACTACTTTTTTTTTTTTTTTTTTGAGATGGAGTTTCACTCTGTTGCCCAGGCTGGAGTGCAGTGGCGCCATCTCAGCTCACTGCAAGCTCCGCCTCCTGGGTTCACACCATTCTCCTGCCTCAGCCTCCCAAGTAGCTGGGACTACAGGTGCCCACCACCATGTCCAGCTAATTTTTTTTGTATTTTTAGTAGAGACGGGGTTTCACCGTGTTAGCCAGGATGGTCTCAATCTCCTGACCTTGTGATCTGCCCGCCTCCGCCTCCCAAAGTGCTGGGATTACAGGCGTGAGCCAATGTGCCCGGCCACAGACTACACTACTTTTTAAGACAGTAGAGGGGGATAGGAACAGCTGCATTTTTGTCATCTAGCAAAACCATTCACCCCTCTTGGCATAAGTATCCATTTTCCTCTGTAGACCCACACTCTGGTATCATGTGATTCATGCGTTGGTCAATCAAATAACTGTATTGCCCTAGCCACAGTGATTGGTTCAGGCAAGGACACATGACCTAATCAGCACTAGAGAGAATTTTGCAGCTGGGGCTTTTCACGGTAAAACCAGTGAGCTAAGAGCTTGTGGCTTGAGAATAAAGCCAACACCCCTGAAGGCAGAGCCGGGAGTGGTGGGGAAAGTCCTGATGGGTTGTACAAGCCCCTGAATCAAGAATGGGCTGAAGTTCATCCCAGGCTTGACTTCTCCGTTACACGAGACAATCAATTCCCTTCTACTACTTGTTACTGAGAGAGTTCTGAGCTTACTTCAATCCCTCAGAAAGCTGACAGCTGAGCACGAAGCAGGAGCCTGTCCTGATTCCCCCACGGTGCCTGTGTCCTGAGCCCCTGGTCTTGCTCTAGTACTTCTCAGTTTCCTGCCTTTCCCTAACATACACACCATCACCACCCCACTGCCCACCTCGGGCCACCCCCTTACTTCCTCTCAAGGAGATTCCTGCCCCATCCTCCACAGAACTGAAGCCTCTCCCTCCTGCTCACCTGGCTTCCCTCCCATAGTCTTCTGCCCAAGCCTCTTCTTCCCGGGCAAGTCTGGCTGCATCCCTAGCTCTCGTTTTGCCTCATGGTCTGGCCTCCTCCTCTCCAGAGGCCTGAGGGGCTGATGCGTGGTTTCAGATGGCCAGCAGAATGCTACCCCCAACCTCAGGAGTCCCACCGAAGCTCACACTGTGGAGGGTCCCCTTTTTATTACCTAATCTCCTGCCTCTCATGTCTTCCTGTAACTCCAGGCCTGAGCGGCTTCAGGGCAGACTCAAGGATGTTCGAGTTCTCCCACCTCTATGTTCTGTTAGAGAGCCACGTCCTCAGAGCAGACAGGAGACGCCAAACTCCCACTTCCTTTGGGAAGATTTCCATTTCCCTTTTCCAAAATCCTAGGGAATGTACTGTGTAAGCCCCTTAATTATACATTGACTCACGACGTTGCTCGTGCTGTTCTCTCCCCTCAAGCTAGCTTTCATTCACTAGAAGATTTGCCTCTTATTTGCCGTAAGCCTAGCACAGTGCTCAATAAACACTGAATGAATAAATGAGTGGTTGAATAAATGAATTATTGAATGGGTGGTGAAAATAGTAAGTGAACGAATAAATAAATGAATAGACTAATGAGGAGAGGTAGTAAAAGGCCTGGGATGGAGTGGCAGAAGGGTCAAAAAAAACCCTGGAGGGGATAGGTCCTGAGCCCGGGGAAGAGAAGATGGGGGGAGTCACCATGGCAGAATGGCAGGAGGGAGACAGATGTCGTCAAGTCTCTCAGCCTTGTGTTTACATAAAAAACTGGAGTTTGGGCCTGGGTTGTTTTATCGAACCCATTTACTAGCTTTTTAAAACTTTTTTTAAAAACACATGGCCGGGTGCGGTGGCTCATGCCTGTAATCCCAGCACTTTGGGAGGCCAAGGGGGGTGGATCACTTGAGGTCAGGAGTTTAAGACCAGCCTGGCCAACATAGTAGAACCCCATCTCTACCAAAAATATAAAAAATTACCCGGGTATGGTGGCATGTGCCTGTAATCCCGGTTACTCGGCAGGCTAAGGCAGAATTGCTTGAACCCAAGAGGTAGAGGTTGCGGTGAGCCGAGATCATGCCACTGCACTCCAGCCTGGGTGACAGAGCGAGACTCAGTCTAAAAAAAACCATAAAAATAAAAAAAAACATACAAATGCCATTTTCAAGGCCATGGCACATCTTGCAATGATGTGGCTGGTTGTGGCTCTGCCTCAGCACCCCACTTCACAGATACATGAAGGACCAATTGGCCATGCCGACAGCACGCCAGGTGCAGCCTCGGGGGAAGGGCCTGGGAGACCCAGTGGACTTGGGGTGCCTCCCAAAGCTCTTCAGCAAGGACTCAAGTTCTCTGGAGGTCACAGCCAGAGGGCCTCTTTCTTCCCCCCAGATTCCCTTCTCCTTCCTCTGCCATTGACTCTCCATCCTGATTCCACACTGGCACTGCCGGGAGCCCTGTGGGGCCTCAGGCAACCCAAGAGAGCTGAAGATGACTCCATGGATTTGCAGCTACAAATGAAAAACCACGGTTTGTTTTGAATGGATTGTGGCTCTGGCAAGAAAGCCTTGGGATGTAAATCCGCCATGAGTGGGGATGCAGATGGGAAGCAGATGTGGGGATGTTGAAAGCCCCTGCTCCAGCGCCTAAGGCCCACCTGAGAGAATACATGCCTTCCACTGAAAAATGCAGATGGGCGAGACAGCTCAGACACTGTGGGAGCCCCAGCTAAATGCCCAGTCTGCTCAGCTGTCGCCTTCTCCTTCTTCCCCTCCCTCTAGGCAATGAAGCACTCCTCTTGCATTCTTGGAGGATATGCCTCTTCTCCCTGCCTCCCTCTCCCTCTATCTTCATATCACTGCCTGTCTTACTGTCCCTTGCTCTCAGGCGTTCTCTGACTCCATGTCTGTCCTTGGTCTACGCCTCTCCCTCCCTCCCTCTTCCTGGCTGCAGCCCAAGGCCAGTGCCCCTACCCTTCATGCTTCGATAAGTCTGCCAATCAGCTTGAACCCCTGGGGTGAAGAACAGGAAGAACAGTCCAAGGGCAGACGGCAGCCCCAGTTCCATGAAGGAAGGCGATTTCAAGCCAGAGAGGTCTGGGCAGGATGAGGCCAAGAATTTCTCACTTACCCGCAGGGCTGGATATTTAGTCTGAGTTGGGGAGGGCAGGTGGCAACCAGCCTGGAGCTCCCAAGCCTGCAAGAGCAGCTCTGCCCCAGCCCCTACTCAGCTTTAGGTTTCATTCAGTGTGATCTTCTCTCCTTCCTGGCCTGGACTCAGCCCTCTCCAGCACCAGGAAGAGGCAGCACAGCTGGGTACCATGGTCACAATTACCTGCAAGGATACGGGCCCACGTGAAGGCTAGGCAGGACAGGATGGAGCATGTTTTGTATCCTCCACTGCTCTCCAGAGAGCTAGGAGCAGCCCTTCCCTTTCAACCCCTGCAGGGCCCCAGACAGCCTCCAAAGGCAAATGTGCTTTTTCTTTGGCTTGTATACAGTCTAAATACTTTATCCAATTGATACGGGCTCTATATCCAGTTGTCTTATTTTCCTTTTTGGGTCTGTCCACAGCTCTCTGAGCTCTCAGGCAGGATTTTGGGACCATTTGTGGCACATTCCAGAGGCCATTAGCAATCTCACAAATTAATTCTAACCTTGTACACAGGCTGTGAATGCTATACAACTTTTAGAGGAGACTTGAGGGACACACCAAAAACTATCCAAAAATAGAATGTTGCCATTCCCAGGAGACTGGAATCACTTAGAGGACAATTTCACAAATGCTTCTGCAGATGTGAAGAAGGCTGCTGTCGGAATGCAGCTGGGACCCATCTCCCTGGCACTCTTGAGTCTCTGCTCAGGGGCTTTCCCTTCCCAGCAGGCACTCATTCCAGGATCCACCACACCTTGTGGTCCCCAGCACTGGGCGGCACTGAGGGGGTATCACTGTGGCACCATACCGTAAGGCATGATCCCAGGAGGCTTGGCATTTAGTGTGGAGGCTAAGCTCTTGGTTCTAGGTTCCCTTATGCATTGAGCATCTTTTTCATACGTGCCTGATGCTGTGTTAGGCAGTGAGTGTGAATGGTGAACAAACCAGACAGGGAGTCTCTGCTCATGCAAGAAACAAACAGGGTGCTGAGACCTGAAATAACTTTCAGGAAGACTGAAGAGAGCAGCTTGCAGCTGAGGGAGATCTCAGGCAGGTCACAGCAGCTGCCTCTGGGCTTCAGTTTCTTCACCCATAAAATGGGGGTGCTAACAGCGCTACTTTGAGGATTCAATGAGATAATCAATACAGGATAACTCCTAGTCATAACAAGCCACTAATGAGGACCATACAACCAAAGCAGTTAGGAGCAGACAGGGCAGGAGGATAGCAGATGCAGTCAGCACTCTGCCCCCATGTCTTCCGATCCCCGTATCACTTCAGACACATGGTTCACTCCCAACAGCCCACACCTGCCTGTTTGTCAGCGGGCTGCCCTCAGGCCGCTGGAACCTGCTCTGGCCACCTGCATGGAGGGCAGGCCAGTGCTGGGGAGGTTTCGTACCTGAGACCCCACAGGCAGCCCCTGACCAGTGACTCTGAGTGTGGAGGTAGGAATATCTCCTCCATCTCCAGAGCTCCTGCAGACTGAGCCACTTACCCTTCATGGCCTTTTGCTTGACATTGTATCCTTGCTTGGCCTCCTCTTTTCAGTCCCCTTCCCCTACTCCTGGGAAGAACTGGGAAAAAATCACCACTTTCACACAAATCCTTGTTTGCCAGCTCTGCTTTTGGGGAAAACATCTTAAGACACTGGGAAATGCTAAACATTAGGAGGTGTCTCCTAAGCTGTGTAACCCTGTCTTCCTGCAGAGCTGCCCTCGGGCCAAGGCAAGTCCTCCCAAGTTTCTAAGGAATTAGTCACAAGATAGCCTTCTAACTCAGGAAATCTGTGCTCCTTGTATTTGAACATGGCAAAGGCCAGCACCATGGGAACCCTGGATGGCCATTGGCATGTAGTTCTGAGCTCTCAACTCAGGAAACTGTCTGAGCTGCTGCCTTCGGGACTGTGTCCTCCCTCCAGGAACCTGCACAGGGAGGCCAAAAAAAGGGCATAAAATTCATATTTCATTATTGTTATTCTTCTCTATTCCTGGAAACTCCAGTCATCCTGAAGCTGATTCTTTAGCATCTCTCTTCCCATGAAATGGTGGATTGGTGAGGCAGACACACAGGCGGCCAACAGGGCACATCCAAGATGCAGGTCTGGATTATTTGTCTAGACTTTATGATGTTTGTGGTATTTGCCAGCTTTTTAAGTTTTAGGATTTTTTTTTGCTTATTTCAAATAAAATTTTCCTTCATACCTAATTTTGTATTCTTTTTTTTTTTAAAGGTATCCCAAAACTATGTAAGCTTTAGGCAACAGAAGACCTTAGTAGGCTTTGAGCATCTGAGGACTGAGAGACTTCTTCACAGACTAGCTTCTGGCTCCATACTTTTTTTTTTAATACAGGGTCTCTGTCACCAAGGCTGGATTGCAGTGGCACAAGCACGGCTCACTGCAACCTCAACCTCCCAAGCTCAGGTGACAGGTGATCCTCCCACCTCAGCTTCATGAGTAGCTGGGATTAGAGGCACCTGCCACCACGCCCATCTAATTTTTGTATTTTCTGTAAATACAGGGTTTCACCATGTTGCCCAGGCTGGTCTCGAACTCCTGGGCTCAAGTGATCTGCCCGCCTCAGCCTCCCAAAGTGCTGGGATTACAGGCGGGAGCCACCACACCCCACCTGGCTCCACACATTTCAACTCTTGCTTTTCCTCTCCTGTCTTCATACTTCTGGTCCTAATGTGACAGCTGCTGATCCTGCACCTGCCACCAGGTCAGGTGAATCAGCACAGTGTATGGTGGAATTATTTCTGCAAGCCATTGATAATCAGGACAGCTAGCAATAAACATACATGACATAGACATATTACATACAACCCAACAGAGTGTTTTCCCAACATAACCAAATGAATATATTACAGAAGGCCCAACTGAGTATATTCCCAACTCAAATTCCTTTAGTCATACTCCCAAATGCCACAGCCACCTCACCACAGCCTGACATGAAGGGAGGTGTGACAGGGAAGAAATCAGGGTGGAGATTGACTACAGTTAAATTTTTTTGGGATGAGACGGGGTCTTGCTATGTTGCCCAGGCTGGAGTGTGGTGGCTATTCACAGATGTGATCATAGTGCACTACTGCCTCAAACTCCTGGGCTCAATTGATCCACCTGCCTCAGCCTCTCAAGTGCTGAGACTACAGGTGCATACCACCGCACCTAGCTATAGTTTTTTTTTTTTTTTACCATAGCAAATACTATGACTTTGAAAAAAATATATGACCTTGGAAGGAACTCCTGTAGGTGAGGGGCCCTCAGTGTAAGCCTCATTAGCTTCTCAGGAAACTGGCCTCTGGTAGCTGGACTTGCTGTGAGGCTTGGGCACATAATATTTTAAGGTCTGTAAGTTTTAGCCACATCCCGGGTGTGTGTGTAAGGGAGCAGGGTGGCTCAGAATTGTTCTGGCCTGTTCATTTCCTCAGTGCCCCTCAACCCTGAATCCATGTCAGGAAGACCCTGGCAAGACTGAGGAGGGACAGCAAATGGTAACTATGGCCATAACTGACAGTGAGTTTGGCCCCTGAGGTTGTACTTAATAGCAGGAGACATCAATATTCCAAAAGCCCAATCGCTCCTCTTCTTTTGCATTTTCCTTTAATTTAGTCCTTTAATTTTTAAACCAAAGTTTCTTCTGAAAAAATTCTTGGTTTGTCTTTGCTGAATGGAAGAGCAAAGGAATTTAGCTATATCCAGGTCAGGCCAAGGTCAGTACCAGTGGACGTGGGAGAGGCAATGTTGGAATTGAGAGGATGTTTTGTGATTTACAAAACATTACAAAACACTATTCACATCCATTGTCTCATCTGAGCTTTTGCCCTCTGTCGGGTACACTTGTACGTTGTTAGAATCACTATTTCCCAGTTAAAGTTAAGAGCGACTAAGCAATTTACGCAGAGTATACACCTAGGCAATGGCAAGTGAGAAACTTGAACCCAGATGTTCCAAATTCAAATCCACAACATAACCAAAGACAACTGTGGATAGGGGTTTACTATTGCTAACTACTGATTTTTTTTTTTTTACACTTAGTATGTGTCAGACACAGTGCTGGCACTTTTCTTGAGTTCTCTTATTTAATCCTCACATCCTCTGGCACGAGCCAGGTTTGAAGGATGGGGAGGTAGCAGGGAGGAAGGACAGGATGGGCCTCATTCCTTGCAGAGTGCACAGAACAAGTAAAGGAACAAAGGCAGGCACGAGCTGAGATGGTTCAGACCACGTTCACTGAGAGCTGGTGGTGCTTCACAGCCGCTGTCCTTGGGCCTCTGGCCCGGTCAGGTAAGCCTCCTAGAACCTTTCATCTTAGTAAAAATGGGCTGTGCCCACGGAAAGTGGCCTCTGGCTCAATCCTGGAAGCAATAGCTGGAAGAGGCCTGTGGCCTGTCACTATCCACATGGTTGCTTCTCTGCAAGACAGAGGCTCGCCACGGTGAGCTGGTCTGTCCAAACAGCTCCTGAGTTACCAGTCAAGTGATGGGCTCGGCCTCAGCGCTCAGCTTTGAAGTTTAATGGGGCTCCTGGTAGCCCACAGGTCTTGGCCAGATCTTGCCCTTTAATAAGTGTCTTCTTCCACTTCCCATCAGGGGCCTGGAGACTGGCCAACTCCCTGAGGCGTCTCCCCCAGCTTATTTGGATTGAGGGATGGAAGGTGCCTCCTGCCCTGGAGAGGGAGGTGGAAAATGGACCCTGTACCCTGATTGGGAAACAGAAACCTCAGGAGGCACCAGGCAGTGGTGGACACTGGACAAAGAAGTGCCGGCCAGACTGGCTCCCTGGGGTCCCAGAAGTCACAGACCTACACAATGTCTCCCTAGGTTGGAGGATGAACAGAACACTAGCAACTCTCTTACCAGTGTTCTCCAGACTTGTCTGTCCTGCCCCTAACTCCACCTCCTTTGAGCTTGTGTGAGAAAACGTGTCAGAGCCAATTTGACACTTACATTGATCCACTGGACATGTAATCCTGGGCGACTTACTTCTCTGTGCTTCAGTTTCCTCATCTGTAAAATGGGAATAATGATTGTCTTCAGCTTATAGAATGATGTGAATATTAAATGAATTAACACAAAGTGCTTAGAATAGGGCCTGGCACAGAGTAAGCATGTATTAGATGTTGGCTGCTATTATTATTATTATTATTATTATTATTATTATTACAAGAGTTCTGAGATTACTCCCTTAGGCCCCAGTATTTTCCTCTGGGGTGTTTTCTGTCACTTTCTGTCACTTAAAATGGATTGAGATTTTAGGGCAAACACTGGAGAAGCTTCTCAATTCCTCCTAGTGGGCCTGCTGAGGGTACCGTGGCTAACTGTGGGCACCAGCTTGCTGCTCCTCTCCTGGCCGCCTCCAGTTCCAGGCTGCTTTTGCTGCTGTGACTCACTGGTCTGTTCAGAGCATCCACAGCTGCTAGCTGGAGAAGCCGTGTTAATACCTCATTAGCACCTCCGGCTGCTCCTTGTGGGCACTAATCACTTCAGCTTGCTCCCTCTGGAGTGACTCTGTGCTGCCTTTGAAAGGCAGGCCATGTGATGGCTCAGAGACTTCTCCAGCTGGTCCCAATTCCCTCCCTCAGATTGTTACTTTTACCCAGGAAGTGAAACAACTTACTGTTTACATTTTGTACGCACACACACACACACACACACACACACACACAGATATAAAATTTTTTAATAGATCAAATCCTTACTCCTTCATCAGGACCTGAAACCAAACCTGTAAGCAGCTTCTTCCAGAGCCTTCCTCTTCTTCCCCAGTCCACACCTGCAGACCTGCCCCTCACCCGTGCCATCCGCAGTTTGTACAGGAATCAGACAAGAAGGCAAGGGCCCGAAGTGGAAGCAGATGTTTGGGACGATGAGTGAGGTTAGGATGGAGACAATAGGAAGGATGTAGACCCTGCTAGAGCTGCTTGTTGCTCTGACCTACTGCCAAGGCTCAGAAAAATAGAGTGACTGTTCCTGGTTAAATACCCAGCTGTTACTCGTGCCAAACTTTCCTGGGCCTCAATCCTCAGAGTCTCTGGCTCTGCTTCCAAAGTTCTCCATATCCTCGTGCCAACCACTATCTTGGCCCCTTCTTCCCACCTTGCCAAGCCCCCAAGACCAGCCATACCCCTAAAAGTCAGGACTGGAGTTTTACTCACCCCACTCCACAAAGCTAACCCACAATGCCATTTTTTTGAAGCCTAAACTCAAGATATGGTCTGACAAAAGAGGTTTTGTTGATTCTGGGTGTGAGTCTACTGGAAGACATGGCTTGGATGCCAAGACCACAGAGTTTTCAAGGGTTAGAGGGATAATGGGTCAGAATTGTTAAACTAGACCACTGTGGAGTATGCAGATGGGTGGATGTCGACTGCACCCACTTTGGAACATGTCCAGAGCTGCATACAAGCCCGCCACGACCCAATAGCTCATTTGTCTACCCTGACTGTGACATAAAATGCTAGATCTATAGGAGAACACCCAAGTTTAATTCCATTGTTTTGATTTTTCACAGAGACACAAGTTGGCATCATCATGAACAAGGTTTCAGAGAAATCCCATAGGAAAGAGCCTAAAGAACTGGTTTTCTAAAGGCAATGGCCTGACCCAACCCCTACCCAGCTGTGATCCCAGTCAGAAGCTTAGGAGATCAACTTTAAGATCTGCCCAATCCCCAGGGAGGAATAGATGTCAGCTGCTGTATACGACAGAGAGATAACCAGGGACTCAAGTTTCCTGGTTTAATATTAAGGGAAATTCCACTGAAGCTCAGTGTTTCCACCCATAGTGGTCACAACCAACCAACTTCATGGGTGTTCATAAAATTGATTTGCCTTTTCACGCCTCTGAGTTTATTGGAAATGGTATTCCTTTGACTTTCCTCTGCCACATTGATTATAACCATAGCACAAACCCTTTGATTGCTATTAGTGTTGCAGATACCTCCCTCTCCCCATCCACTCAAGATTCTAATTTCATTCACTGAGCTGCAGGCTATTGGCCAGTCCCCCATTGCCAAAGTCAACACTTCCGGTCTGCTTTGTCTGGGAGAGCAGATTAAAGGGAGAGCGGGCCCTAAGATCACTGAGTCCCCTTTCCCAGCCTGTCCCAGGACCTGCCCAGGTGATGGCCTATTTATGGCACAATAATGGGCTTGCTCCTTGGGTCTCTTGGTTTGGAATCTCTTTACAAGGGTTCTTCCTCCTCTGAAAATCAACAGGAAGAGTAACTTCCCCCTCTTTCTGTAGGAAGCTAGACTAATTTCACTTGTAGCAACAGCAACTCTATAATATAGAAAGTCTTCAAATACATAAAGAAATGCTCCCCACCAAGTAAACAGGAGAAACTATTGAAGGGGGGGACAGTGGTGATGGGTTTGGGTGCCCAAGCTTCAGGAGAAGGAAACTCTAAGGAAAACCGATTGTTTATATCTGTCTCCCAAGATTGTAAGCTGCTCAGAGGCCAGGATCACATTCTATCTTGTGTGTCCCTAGCTCCCCGCACAGTGCTTGATACATAGGAAACGTCTGCTGAAATGCGGAGCTGCACAGAACTCAAGAAAAAAAAAGAGAGGCTACAAACCCAGGGATGGAACAGAAACATCCGACTGGGAGGGGAGGAGGTTAGGAAATGAAATGACAACTTAGAGCAGGATTGGACGTAGGAGACCAAGCACAAAATGATGACACACACATAATCTTCCTCTTGCACAATAACACAACATTTTGTTTTCAACATAACATAAAAGCCATCAAAGGCTCTCTAGCTGGCTTGCAAATACTCTGATATCCCTGACTCTGCTAATGGGCAAACAGAGGAATGTCTTGGCAACTGCTTCAAGTGGGAGTTCTGAGGAGAGAGGAAACATTGTTGGTCTGTAGAAGACGGGAAGATTCAGAAAAATTCCTTTATGTGCAAATCCATAATGCAGGTGAAGTGGGGGGTTGCAGAAAGAGCGACTTCACTCAAGAGAGGTACAGAAACCCCTCACCCTGGAGAAGATATTATGCTTATGGTTTCAACAGAACAGTTTCATAGTATCTTCACAGTCTTGTTTAGGGTGTGTGTAGTCTCCCTTAACTCTGGCATTCTTGAAAATGTTTGCTTCCTCAGTGAGATATCCACCAGGAATTTGGCCTTTGCCAAATGGTGCTATTTCATATAAGCAGAGTTTAGAGACAAAAGATTTATTCAAATAAGTCTTTTTCTGCAGACTTAATTACCAGAGATAAATATCAGGGTATTGTGTAACATATCTGACCTCATTCTTTCATTTGATACCTATTGATTTTCCACCAAAGCAAGGATATTAAAATTTCAGGGCCTTTTTCCTCAGTTATATCCTCAAGGGTGTCTTGTATTCTTTATATAGAATTCACTTAAACTTGGAAGTCACTTTGCTCATTAGTTGGTAGTCTAAGGAACTTTCTACATGCAAAAGATTCTAAAGCCATTACTAATAGCTGTATCTCTTAAAATCTCTCTACCCTGCATGAGTAGGACCTTTTCCCATAAATCCCAAATCCCCAAGTGACTGATAGGTAAGCCAAGGTATAAAGCGTTATCTGTCACACACAGCATCACCAAGTGAACAAGGCAGAGTCAGCGAGCATAGTGGCCCAGTGCCTGGGCTGTTTCTTAGTCTAAACTAATCTGCTAGAGACAAACCAGAAATGTGGAGTTTGGGCTTCAACACGAAACAGACCCATGTTCAAATACAGCTCTACCACTTGCCAGCTAAGGAACCTTGGCAGTTACTTATCCTCTGTGTGCCTCAACTGTGTCTTGTGCAAAATGGAGAAAACAAGACATACCTTGCAGGGTTGCTGTGAATGAGACAATAAATACTAAAGCTCCTAGCATATGGGAAGAGCTAAAAAAAAAAAAAAAATGGTAGCTATTATCATGATTCAGTAATCAGGTGAATTAAAGGAAGTCAAGGTTCCTACCACATGACATAGGCTTGAGATATAGCTCCCTCAAATACCTTTTCCGTCCTTACAGGATCATGCAAAGGAGGAAGAAGTCTCTTCTGACTTGGGGTCTTCTTCATGAATGTTTGGGCTAGGTGTCTTGAGTACTCATTCTCTCTGGCCCGCCTGGACATGGCAAGGTGAAAAACAGAGTCACCACCACCTGGGAATTTCCACACCAGTCATCAACTCTAGCACTCTCAACTGCCCCCAGACCCATATAGCTTCCTGCTACAGAAATTACCAGGGCCCTAAGTCACAGTCAGTATGGTAACACACATACTATATATAGGAAAACTTTTTTCCCAAGAACTCCAAGTTATTAGTCAATTTTCTTAGTTGGTTAATAGCATCATTTTGCAGGTCAGGAAACTGATACTGAAAGAAGGTTGTCTTGCCCAAAGTTGAACCACGGGAGTTAAAAATAAAAATATGAACATTTGCCTGGGCCCAGTGGCTCACGCTTGTAATCCCAGCACTTTGGGATGCCGAGGCAGGCGGAATACCTGAGGTCAGGAGTTCAAGACCAGCCTGGCCAACATGGTGAAACCCCATCTCTACTAAAAACACAAAAATTAGCCAGACATGGTGGCACACACCTGTTACTCGGGAGGCTGAGGAAGGAGAATAGCTTGAACCTGGGAGGTGAAGGTTGCAGTGAGCTGAGATCATGCCCCTGCACTCGAGCCTGGGTGACCAAGTGAGACTCTGTCTCAAAAAAAAAAAAAACATTCAAGCCCATCAATTCATGGTTTTCTATCCTTTGAGGGTCCCATTTTGCACACTTGATGCAAACGTGTCCAAGGGTACCTTCTCTGAGAAAACACCCAGTGACACAAGATGCCTATCCTGCAAGGAGTGCTGGAGGCCCAGGGCCCCTAGAGTCAGAAATATAGGATACAAGTAAATTCCTGTCAACAGGATAGACCACCTGGTAGAGGACATAATGAGGTTTATAAATAAGCCTCCTCTCCTACCTCTAAGACTGACTTCTTCCTAGAGTCATACCTAAAAGATGAACTCCTAAAACCTCACTTGGAAATTTGCCTGGTTTGCCAGATGAACCTGGTCTCAGGCGTTCACAGCCATCACAGACTACAAAAGCCATGGTGGCCTGCTTATTATTGGGTATTCCAGGGAAATAGCAACACAGGCCTTATCTGGATAAACTATCCATCATCTCCCTGAAGGGAGGCTATAAGGGGAACTAGATGAGGAGTCCCACTCTGTTCTTGCAAGGTGACTGGATGCTATGATTCTGTGCTGGTGTGTCTGATCCCTATCCCTAGAGGTACCAACATTGTCACTATCCCATGTTTAAGAAGCTGCTGCTAGCTAGTATTGACAAGTCAGGGCTATATCGACAGCCTGAACAACTTTGCTGAAGCTACCTCTGATACCATATTGAAAAACCCACAGGTATCATTCCTTGACTTCTGGAAAGAGACTGTGTTCTCCACATCTCCTTCCAGGAATTAACTGCCCATCTTGTAGAGACCACACCTGAATTCATTCCAGAGAACCAGGTCCCTGCTGTGGCTATCACAAAATGTCCTTATATAAGCAAAATTAAAGCAAACTGAATCCGGGAGGGGAAAAAAGGGATATTTATAACAAGGTATATCTGAACTCTAGGCAGTACCACTCTATTGGATACAAACCAAGGTCAACATGACCTGCAGATCTCTAAATCCATCCTCTTGTACTCCAAATAAAAGCTAAAAAACAAAAACAAAAAAAACTAAGCTCACCAATAACTTTAGGATAGCTTTCTGTTAGGTGGTGTGCAGACTCAGTATTCTGAGTCAGAAATACTAGCCTATTCCACAATTTTTGAGACATTTTAGTGCTGAGTCATTTTTAATACTACTACACATATATGATACTCAAGAATTTCCTGCTGACCAGCCTTCAAAACCTGCTTAGGGTATAAAAACAAAGGAGATCCGATTTGGAGTATCTGGAGGAAAAATCTTTACAGAAATAAGAGACTTTATAGTCTTAGAATTATTAATCAGATTCAGCATCAGGAATCCAGACTAGATTCTCACAGGGCAATGATGGTCTTGGAAGACTTTCCAAACCAATTATGAGGTCTAGAAATTACTATTGAGAAACTGACCTTGGTTAGCTTCTTATCATGACACACGTGGGCTCTTTCTGCCCCTCCCCACTTTTTTTTTTTTTTTGAGACAGAGTCTCACTCTGTCGTCCAAGCTAGAGTGCAGTGGCACAATCTGGCTCACTGAAAGCTCCACCTCCTGAGTTCACACCGTTCTCCTGCCTCAGCCTCCCGAGTGGCTGGGACTACAGACGCCTGCCACCACGCCCATTTAATTTTTTGTATTTTTAGTAGAGACGAGGTTTCACTGTGTTAGCCAGGATGGTCTTGATCTCCTGACCTCGTCATCCGCCCGCCTCGGCCTCCCAAAGTGCTGAGATTACAGGCGTGAGCCACCGCACCCGGCCGTCCCTCCCCACTATTAATGTGAGGACAGGCTGTTTGAAAACGGGCCTGGTGAAATAATGATTGTAAGTCAGGACAGTAGTTACCTTTAGTGGGATGGGATGAGAGTGTGCTCTGCAGTGCTGCAATGTTTTATTTCCTGACCTGGATGGTGTCTATTTGTGCATTCCCTATAATGACTCATAAGTTACACGTTAATAACTTTTTTATAAATACTGCATCTCAAAATAAAAGAAAAAAGGAATTTTAGTATCCTGTAATACTTTTACTATTCCACATTATCTGGAACTGGTTTATTATGCTTGAAGGTCTATGTGAAGCCACAGTAGAGGGAAGGAGCCCTTAGGGTTCAAGCCACTTGCTGGAGAACCTCGCTGTGGTCCTGACAGCGAAAAGTGGGGCTGGAGAGAGGTTTCAAAGCTCTATCTACAATGGCTCAGAGGCAATAATGTACAAGAAGCTGAAGCTAGTATTTATGGAGTCATAAGAAAGACTTGATGGGCTAAAATCACTCACTGGATCAATGTTCATAGTGACCTATTCAAAGCCACAACAGCAAGTGTATAAGATTCAGGACTATAAATAACCTTAAAATGTACAGTTAGAAGGATAGACTTTTAAGACCTTTTTTTTTAAGAGACAGTGTCTTAGCCAGGCACGGTGGCTCATGCTAATCCCAACACTTTAGAGGTGGGTGGATCACTTGAGCCCAGGAGTTCAAGACCAGCCTGGGAAACAGCCAAAACCCCACCTTTTAAGAGAAAGAGAGACAGTGTCTCGCTCTGTCACCCAGGCTAGAGCACAGTGGCACAGGCATAGCTCACTGCAGCCTCGAACTCCTGGGCTCAAGTGACCCTCCTGCCTTGCAGTGTTCCAAAGTGCTGGGATTATACGTATGAGCCACTGTGCCTGGCCCTTTAAGATATCTCATATCACTCAGGAGCTTGATGAGGTATGAGGAGAATGCACTGTTTGGGGTGGGGGCAAGAATCTCTTTTGTTTTGTTTTTAAATTCAAAAGGGAATTTTTTTAACATTTTCCAGATTGGGAACCAATATACAAGACATCATAATTACTTTCCCAAGAAAGTCCGGGTCCTTAATACTTCTCCTTCTAGGCCCAGATCAGAGGTCTGTTTTTTTGTTTCTCTTCCAAGATTACCTTTATAAGCTGAAAAGAATCAGTAAGACTTGCCACCAACAAACTTCTTAGGAACAGTATTTTTGCTTGCCACTCCCAAACCCCTTGTGGGTGAGGGAGATGTTGGGAGACAAATGTGTGCTTAAATATGAAAATCAAAAGGCTATTTATCAAAGTGTTAACGGTGATTACCTCTGGATAGCAACTTACCTATTTCCCTTGTTCTTTTTCTTATTTCCAAATTTTCTATATTGAATTTCTAGGTAGTAAAACAACAATGAATTAATGTTTAAAGACTGATTAACCGGTTCCTTCTTCAGAAGCTGAGCATAAACACTTGTCCTCGTCTCCCCATGGCTGAGACAGTGGCCCTGCCTTGCACCATGGACAGCAATCAGGGAAGGGTGAAAGGGCAAGAGTGGGACAGGCCAGGACTCCAGGTGTACACTCTACCCCAAGCCGACCACTTCAGGAGGAATTACTGGGGAAATGCAAAATCATTTCCAAATCTTTTCCTTCCCCACCTTCCAGTCAAGCCATGAATCTCCATTTAAAGCAGCCACTCACTCCTTAGTTCTTTTAAACATTTATTTATTTACTGTACAAAATATTTACATCATCAGCTGCAACTGCCTGGCCCTTTCACCTGGCCTGACAAATCTGCAGCAGGGCTTGGTCTCTGCCAATTTTCCAGAAACATGCTGACACTCTCCTAGGTATTCACTCATGTCTGGTCTCCTTCAAAGATGCTAAAAGGCCAGAAGGGTAGCTGGCCCCCCAAGTACCTGGGTCACAAGGACATAAATAAAAGAACTGTCCAAAATAAGAAACACTAATAGAAAATTGCCCAAGAAATAACACACTCTCATCTCTTTAACATATTGTACCTTTTCCCCACACAGGCTAGTATGAAAGCAGGATTAGAAAAACAAACAAACAAAAAAACAGTAAAAGAAAAGGCCCAAGAGAGCAAAGATACTTTTGAATAGAGTTAGGACAGAGAATAGAAAACCACAACAGTACCAAAGGGTTTTGTTTAACAAAGACTGGTGCCTAAGGACCACCACAGGGATGCAGCTGCCCTGGCTGGGTTGCAATGGTGCCTAAGATGCTCTGAAAAAATGCTATGACTAGAGCTTAAAATGACAGATCTAGCCAAGACAATCAACTCAATCTCCAGGATCAGTCTCTGGAAGGCTGCCGGAGGGGAGAATTCAGAAAAGCGACTGCCCAAAACAGCAGAACCAGTCCACGTGCCCCCAGCTGGAAACCCCTTTCTGGGCCCAAGGGGCAGCATTTTGTTTCCCAGGGTGGTGATAAACCTTCCTGTACATATCCCATGGGAAAACATTTGGGCAAGCAGCAGCACCTTGTCCTGGTCCCTGAGGAGAGCAGTGACCATGTGGCATGGAGGATCCTGGGGTATAGAGACCCTGATGCTGGATCCCAGACCCCAAGGATGAGTGAGGTCAGCACCCATGTGCCAAGAAAGGACAAATGATGACTGCGAAAGAGTGAGGTCAGGCAGGAACTGTAGCAGCTCAGGAGGGCTTGTTCCTCATGATCCCTGCGAACAGGAGGGCTCAGACATGCTTCCAGGAGGCCAAGGCATTGCCAAAGTCCTGCCTTGTCTCAGGACTCTGTGTACTTGCTGGTTTTGGCAATAAAGATGGCTTGTAATATTCTCAGAGTTGACTGCCCCATTGGGAATGGTAGCTTGCAGCAAAGCCTTCTTAAAAACACAAATTTGGGAAGTCAATGAGATTTTGAATCTTGAAATTATTTTCAATCAAACAGTAATGAAAAAGAAGGTTGTCATCTTCCAAGATATAGCAGCAGGTACTCTTCAATCATCATTCAACAGTGAACCTAATAAGCTTCCTCCCTCCTTAGTTCTTCTTCCTGATAACTGATGGAGCAAAGGGGAGTACAGGGGTTGGCAGGTGTTTACTGTGTAACATATCACCTCCATGTTCGTCCCTAGTGTCCTGACACCAAGGACCTATGATAAGCACGTAAACTCCTAGTCCCTGTTCCTTTGTCTTAGTGCTGCCAGAGAACACCAAGCAGAGAGAGGATCAGGGATTGCTGGCATACTATTCTTACTGTTATAATCTTTTGCTACAAAATTTTCTTCAGTAGAACGCTAAAGAATCCCCAGCTATTAGCAGACTACATAATGGGGAAGTCAGTGGCCCAAGCCGGCCATACTTCAGTGTGAATATCAAACTCAGGGAAAAGCATCAGTAGTCTCCAAGCCAGCCATATGACTAGGCATGCCCCACTCTGGAGGCTACGGCTCAGCTATCCTTCATATTCTTCAGTCTATCTGCTTTTCTCACTGGCTACAATTCAAGAAAAAGCTTAGAGAGTTCTTCTTTGTGGATTAATAATCATTTCCAGAAATGCCCGAAGGGAAAGTGCTTTTTCCAGTTCTGACACCACAAAAAGATTCTTTTTATCAGTCCTCATTAGAGGCAGTCCAGTGCCATGGCCTATGCCTACCATTGTGCAGAGGGACTGCTCCTATAGGCCACCTCCTACTTGTCCCTCTCTCCTGGCTCCTGATGAGAAGAGACAATCACCCCACCCATGAGAAGGACTCAAGTACCAGTCTGGTCAAGTAGTGAGGGCCAAAGAGAGTGTCTCCAAGGAGTATCAGCAGAGGGAGTTTTGGAGCACAGTGTGGATTTAAGGGTCTCCACACCAGTTTCCCAACAGGGCTGAGCCCCATGTGCCATCTCCCTCAGCTACTGAGATCTTCAAAGGACCAAATAAATGACAGCAGCATGGTCCTCTTCTCATGACAGAATGAAGAGCTCAGCTTACGTACCATGCCAAAGTGGCCTGTGGTGGATATGGGCAGGGAGCAGGTGAGGTAAAGACAAGGCTTGTAGGTGACAAAATCCTCCAGACACAGGGGAGCATGCGGCATCTTCTGGCTGATGGTTATGTGTGTTAGGATCAGCGGTTATGATGTCTGTAACTTGCGCCCAGAAGCTCCAGAGAGCCTGGGAGCCAAGTGGATGACAGGAGAGCGATCAGAGCATGCCAAAGCCCTCGCAACCCTCGCTGATGGCCAGCTGCAGCATCCTGTGCACCTCTTCGTAGGAGTCATATGTAGGGAGGCACAGCTGGTTAAAACTGGAAGGGCAAGGGAGAAGTGATCAACTCATACCACCAAAAACACTGGGCATGCATCAGGTGGGCAGATACCTACCACGTGTGTGCAGTAGGCAGCGTGCTATGGGTCGGAGCGGCAATAATCTGAAATGAGGGACAGAGGGCGGCAAAGCCTCCAGGTGGTAGCTGAGAGGAGCCTGTTGTGAACTGAAGTAGCCGAGCCAACTCCTCCTGGGTCAGACTGGAAACCACAGTCCAAAACCACCTCATGACCTGGCAGGGAGAGCACAAGGCTGGGATCACACATGGTAAGCAGCCTAGGATTAGATCCCTGGGGAAGGAACAAGATACACTAAAGTGGGGCTGTGCCCCAGTTACCGTTCAATGAGGACACAGGGTAGGAACAGTTTGACAAGCACTTCAAGAATTTACACTGTTGGCCGGGCACGGTGGCTCACGCTTGTAATCCCAGCACTTTGGGAGGCCGAGGCGGGCGGATCACGAGGTCAGGAGATCGAGACCATGGTGAAACCCCGTCTCTACTAAAAATACAAAAAAATTAGCCGGGTATGGTGGCGGGCGCCTGTAGTCCCAGCTACTCGGAGAGGCTGAGACAGGAGAATGGCGTGAACCCGGGAGGCGGAGCTAGCAGTGAGCCGAGATCGCGCCACTGCACTTCAGCCTGGGCGACAGAGCGAGACTCCGTCTCAAAAAAAAAAAAAAAGAATTTACACTGTCACACGATTAGGAAGGTAGTCACTGACTGTTGGTTCTCTTTCTTTGCCATCTCCAATTTACTACTCCTGTGGCAGTCAGCATGACAGCCCTTAGGGATCAGGGCTCTCTTCTGCCTGGACAACCACCTATCTTTCCCCATGTATCATTTTTTTTTTCCCAGAAAACATGTCAACTGCTTTGACTCCCCTACTTTTTTCTTCTTTTTCTTTTTTTTTTTTTTTTTTTTGAGAAAGAGTCTCGCTCTGTCACCCAGGCTGCAGTGCAGTGGCGTGATCTCAGCTCACTCCACCTCCTGGGTTCAAGCGATTCTCCTGCCTCAGCCTCCCAAGTAGCTGGGACTACAGGCATGTGCCACCACGCCCAGCTAATTTTTTTTTTTTTTTTTTTTCTGTATTTTTAGTAGAGTCGGGCTTTCACCATGCTAGCCAGGCTGGTCTCAAACTCCTGACTTTGTGATCCGCCTGCCTCAGCCTCCCAAAGTGCTGGGATTACAGGGATGAGCCACTGCGCCCGGCCTCCTCTACTTTTTTCTTCTGAAACTTTTTCCTTATAACATGGCACAAATCCAACTGAAAGAAGTTAGGTCCATTTACCTTTTCTCTGAAATGCCATGAGCCACCAACAACTACTGCATGGGCTTTGAAGTCAGACACACTGATGTCTCCAGTCCCACATATCAGCAGCTGGAAAAAGATGGTAAGGTGTTACTATGACAGTCAGAGAGACAAAGACCCAATATAAGGTCAAAATTACCTAAGTTAACAGGTAAAATGTAGAATAAAGAAAACATTACCAGGAAAAAGACAGAAAGTGAGGTCATAATGCCAGAATATTGCTTTAGGAAAATCAATTACATACAATAGGGCAATAAGTTGCTAACCAGTGGGTAAAAAAAAAGATTCACATGGCTTTTAAAATATATATTTATACAAGTGTTGGTGGCCCTACCTGGGACCTCTAAATCTGAATCTCTTGGAACAGGTTATGAGCTTATACAGGAAGAAAAAAAATTGCCCAGGTATTTCTTTCTTTTTTTTAATTTTTTGAGACAGAGTCTCACTCTGTCTCGGCTCACTGCAACCTCCACCTCTCCACCTTGCATGTTCAAGTGATTCTCCTGCCTCGGCCTCCTGAGTAGCTGGGATTACAGGCGAGATATTTCTGATGAACACCCTAAGAACTGCTGCTATGGATTATTTTTAATTGAAACAAAGGACAAAACACACACACACACACACAAAAACTAAGTGTTTCCTGACAGTCTGCTCTAAACTTAGCCTGGGAATATCAAGGAGAAAAGGCAAGCTGTTTCCCCAAAATCCCCAGCCCCATTTATGAATTTGTCGAGGGCCTTTCCTTTTTCTTAGGATGCATTCTTTTGTGGATTGAACTTTTACTACCTTCCCTTCAGCTCTGCCTCTACTTGATCGGATACATTTAAAAGTATGCCAAAAAATGAGAACATTAATGACATCAGAGCCCTAAACATCTTGTTGATGTCCTAATTTGGTTCAGGATCCAGCATGTTACTTAGCAGACTGCAAGTACTCATCCAATAGCTATAAAGAATAAGACATTCTAACCAAGAGACAAGAAGAGCCCAAACTAAGCCTGAGAAGCCTTGGCTCTTTCAAAAAGAACTTGCTAAGCTGACGAGGAACTAAGAGCAGGATGTAGAACAACTCTAAGAGACCATGTCCTTCCTTTCTACTTACTTCTACAAATTGTTACAAATGCTTTGCTTCAAAATAAAACAAAATTTACCAGTAGCTATTCCTCAGCCCAAAAAATAACAGTGTTAGGTAATAGGTTTATCAGAAACTTTAGGCTGAGCTGTGGAGAGTTCATTTTGTTTGGATTTCACATCTGAAGATATAAAACATGAAAATTACAGAAGATTTTGATTCTTGTTCTCAAATCTACTTTAGTCAACAGAAATAAGAATTGGGCAAGACCACCTAAAATTACTTTTTCCCCCATTTTAAAAGAAAACCTTCCTCCCTAAAGAAACAGTTGGCAGAAAGACACTCCTCACAGAAACTATGGGAATTTAGAACTAGTAACTTGCACTGCACCATCTTGTACAGATGTCTCATCTGTGAGCAACAGGCCACAACAAATTGATGTTATTCTTTGCCCACACATGATACGGACTTCAGTTCTGCTAATTATAGAATGGTATTTACCATCTTAGAGCCATTTTTTAGTTGTTACAGGATCTGAAATAAGAATGAATTTACTATATAAATAAAAATATATACTATATACTGTTTTGGTCTAATGCTTTTGAAATATGATCCCATCTTTTGGTTTGTTTCCTTCACTTCATTAGAATGTAGCCCATGAGGGCTGGAACTTTGTCTTATTCGTTACTCTCTCTGCAGTGCCTCAGGAGCACTCAATATATACCTGAAAAAATAAATTCTATTACCCCCTTAAATGTCATAGGATTTTATAGACTGTACATGATACTAACATTCTTTACTACTCAATGATTTTTTTTTTTTTTTTTGAGACAGAGTCTTACTCTGTCACCCAGGCTGGAGTGCAGTGGTGCGATCTCCGATCACTGCAACCTCTGGCTCTGGGGTTCAAGTAATTCTCATGCCTCAACTTCCCAAGTAGCTGGGATTACAAGCGTGCATCACCACGCCCAGCTAATTTTTGTATCTTCAGTAGAGACGGGGGTTTCACCATGTTGGCCAGGCTGGTCTCGAACTCCTGACCTCAGGTGATACACTCACCTCAGCTTCCCAAAGTGCCAGGATTACAGGAGTGAGCCACTATGCCCGGCTTCAGTGATATTTGATGAATACATGAGTATTAATTATTACTCTTTATAAATAATGAGCTACTTGCTACTTTCATTTATTTATTTATCCCTTAAGCTAATGTCTCTGCACTATTTGCTACTAATTTTCACATTCTAATTTTTTAAAGGCCGAAGGGTCAATGAATGGAGGAGCGACAAAAGTGAAACCACCTCTTGCATAAATGGCTTTCCAGCTGCATCTCATAAGAGAAGGTACACCAAGCTGGTTCCTGTAAGCTACAAAAATACCAAGTTAAGAATGGGAATCTGAATTGCAAGCACTTACCTCAAGCTCATTCTCATCAAAAATAGCCAAAAGGTTCTCAGGGACCAATTCATTCAGGCCTGAAACAAAGTAGGCAAGTTAAAGTCATACCTACACTATGGATACAGGTATTTTAACTTCAAGGCCAAGAACAGATAGGATCCCACCTTTTAGGAAATGTTCCACCTCCTCTTTCACTTGACTGGCCAGCCGATATTGGGCCAGCAAATTTAAATAGAAGATTTTATTCGCATTGGTGACTGGAGTTTGAGCTCCACCTGTCATGAGTTCTACAACCTGTAAAAGGCGGCAAAAGACAGACAAGGGAGAGGCTGTGGATGGAAATTTATTAGATGACATCTGCCTAGATGTTTTATAGACACAGCATTACTGACCTCCATCACTGTCAGTCACAAGTTTCTGCTGTGCATTCAGCTGTGCATTCTGCTGTGCATTCAACACACTTGGTTTAATTTAGTTCCTAAGCTTCAGGGTTCCTACCACTATTGCTGTATACTAGCTATTATTTCTGAAATGGGTGTCTGGGTAAGGTCTTCTCTGACTCAGTCAAGTAGTAGTGATGCAATAGGAAGATATTATGGCTCCTCGTTAGCAATGTTTTAATCTACGATCCAAAATGAAACCACTATTGACCTCTTCTCTAAGCAACTAAGAGCAAAGTCAGATAAGCAGTAAAGAAGTCTTTTTATGTCTCAGAAATTCCAAGATGGGAACAACTGTTCCCACACATTCTTTTATCTCTAATGTGAGTCAACAGAACAAGCCACAGTTTGATACTTGAAGATCCTGGATTCTAATCGCAGCCCTGATGCTAGCTTGCTACAGACCTTTGGTTAATTGCCGCTCCAGACCTTAGGGGAAATTATTTGGCCCTAATTTTCCTCTCTCCAAAGAAAAAGGTGAACAAACTGTATGACTCTCAAACAGAATTGGTATCCCCCAATAAACTCCTAAGGGAACTTTGAAGGAGCCCTGAAGCACAGCTTAAAACCATCATCCAGGAATACTTGTGTAGAGTGACCAAGGTTGTCTCCACAGGTGAATGAAGTTACAAGATCAGATTTTAAGAGAACAGCATGGTAGCAATAGCATGCTACTCCACAGCAGGAATTCTCAATGGATCTAAAAATGTTAAAACTTTTTTTCTGTTGGTATGCACAATCCTGGATTTTTTTTTTAATGTAAGCATTTCTATCTAGGAGACTAAGAAATAAATCATTAAGATTTAGTATTCATATTAAACACAATTAAAATGAGCACTACCCTGGGTCTGAGGACCCTAATTCAGTGTCCTATGGACTCTAACTGCCTTATCACGCCAGCTCAGGAAGTCAGGTCTAATCCCATGTGTACAAAGGCAGACAGCTGGGAATCCCATAATTTTCAGAAAGGGTATCTGATTATCAGTATAGTGGTACCAATGGTCATAATTTTTCAATCATTCCTATTCTGCTTTTAACTTTAAATTTAATGCAACTTTAGCTTCATCATTATCATTTGATGCTGTTTAACACCACAATGTAAATAGAAGCACATGCATTGGAAATATCTCTGGCCCATCATTTTCTAATAAAAAGTTTTGGTTTTATTATTTTGAGATAGGGTTTTGCTGTGTCACCCAGGCTGGAGTGCAGTGGTGCAATCATAGCTTACTGCAGCCTTAACCTCCTGGGCTCAAGAGATGTTCCAGCTTCAGCGCCCACTTCCTCCCACACTCCCCCAGTAGCTAGGACCACAGGCACAGGCCACCATACCCAGCTAGATTTTTAAAAGTTTTTGTAAAGACAGGGTCTTGCCAAAGTTGCCCAGACTGGTCTTGAACTCCTGGTCTCAAGCCATCCTCCTGCCTCAGCCTCCCAAAGTGCTGCAATTACAGGCCATGAGCCACTGCACTCAGCCAAAAAGTTTAAAAATACCCAGGCATTGTGTTAAAATAGGAATCACCTACATCACTACTGCGAATGTTGACAAAGACACTGCCATCTCCTCCAAATCTGCTTGTACAGTGACACTTCATCATCATTCAGTTATTTTTTAACTGGAAGTAGGACTCGGTTGGACAGATGGAGATATGCGTCTTTTGTTTCACTCAAATGGGCTGAGATCATAAAGCGTAGGATGCAATGTCCTACAGCTGTGCTGTCCAATACAGCAGCTGCTAGCCAAGTGTAGTTATGTAAGTATAAATTAACTAAAATGAGAAGTTCAGTTATTATGTCACCCACGTTTTGGGTGTTTAATAGACAACACAAATATGGAACATTTCCACCACTGCAGAAAGTTCTCTTAGACAGTCCTGCTCTATAGGAAACTGGAGAACATAGGACCCAGAGGCTTTGGTCCTCTTTCTCACCTTATCCAATTGACCTGATTTATTATATTTCTCTTCTGCAAAGACCAGCTCCATCTCACTCGTGTCATTGTTGAGGATAAAACAAACTTTAGATTTGTAGAATTCTGGGTCATCTGTTTCAAAGTACTGAGGAGGCAGAAAGACACAGAACAGAACATGAATACTCTTGCCCTAAAAGTTGTAACTGCTTAGAACCACTTATCCCTTCAACCTTAAAAATTATTATTTACAAGCCCAGGAGGAGAGATTTCAGGGTTAATGGCCAGGTGCCTTAGTAGGAAATGCACACCCAAGATGTTACCTTGTAATGCATACGCAGTCCTATGATTTGGGCCAGGAAAGAGCGGGTGAAGCGAGCTCGGACCAATTGCTTGTAGGCTCCTCCTAGAGAGGACTCATAGAGACACTTGCCCACGAGCCGTCCCGCAAACTCATACATTTTCAGGCGCAGATGAGCGGGGCGATTAGGGTTAGGATGCACCTGTCCAAGAAAGAGACTGAAAGGCCCTGGGCCATTTTTCTTCAAGCCCAGTTCTGGAAAGACCCTTCTTCCCCAACCCCATGCCAAAGGAACAAGAATGTCACTGTGAGGATCAGAGCCCATCCAAATGTTAGTTTTTTGGTAGCCACCACTGAGTAATTCAAAGTGACTGGACGATAAAGGGCAAAGGTGGACTTAATTAAGAATCTTATATTAAGTTTGTGGTTAATCAGCAGATGATGTGATGCCTTTTCCCTAAACCAGAACTTCTTTCAGCCAAAGTGTACTTCTCTACTCCTGACACCTTTGTCTAGACAAAGATCTAGTACAGGAATCATTTGCTTCAGGTATGTTTTGAGAAAGAGGCTTAATTATTATAATAATTAGTAGAGTAGACTATACTATAATGTTTTTTTCAAATATTCAGCTGCCTGCATTTTTGCTTATTTTACAGATGAAATAATAAAGGCAAAGAGGAGGAAGACAATCTGATTAGCTCATATTTTAAGCAGTAAAATTAAGAATAGGACACAGGTTGTCAGGTTCCCAGATCAGTTTCATAATTTTGAATCCTTGTTAGTCTACCCAAGATAACATAATCCACATTTTCCACCCACCCGTCACCGACTCACTAATGCTTGGTTGTTGTCACTGAACCGGGTGAAGAGCTGATTGGTGGTATCAAATAGTGCTTTGCAGATTAGCTCAAACCATTCCCGGCGAGGCCCTCCCCAATCCAGAGCTGAAAAGCATAATGAACATAAAAAATGACTCTGCCCTACCTCCTCTTACCACTTTTGTTTATTGAGTCATCATTTTATACTCTCCACATTCCCTCTATTGTACTACCCTGGTGTTTCTCCGTTGTAACTCATCTAGACTGTGGTCCTTTGGAAATCCCATCCCTTTTTGTAGGATTAATGGTACTCTGATCACTAAGGAAAAGCTCCCTAGTATGGAAACACCAGAGGTCGGAGATCCCAGGAAATGGACATTTCTCTCAAGGTAACCATGGTTCAAACACTTAGAACTGTCTCTCCAAGTCCCTGTATGTCTGTGTTCCACAAGCTCCTCAATGCCATCCTGGCCAGTAAATACCACCCTTTTTTTCTTGACTCATGGTTCCCTTTTCCTTGGGGAAAAAAAAAACCTAGGTTTTTTTTTTTAGGGAGTGAGTAGGAGGTAAGGGTTGCTTTTTTTTTTTTTTTTTTTTTGTAGAGAGGGAGTAAGAGAAGGTGGGAGTGGGGAGGAGAGTTTAAAAAGATGAATATAAAATTTCAAAACTGACCTTCTTCATCCTGAAAAACAACCTCAAAGTTCTTGCTCCAATCTGAGATGGAGAAATTCCGAGTGGCTTTCAGAGACTGAAAAGCAGTGAAAGGAAGGGAATTGTCAGAACACTGGCTGGTGTCCTCTGGATGTTAAAGACAACAACACAAGAGCACTGCCATTGTCTGTTGGACTAACTACGACTGCCTGAAGGAGATATGTTACTCATAAACAAGCTTTAATGATACCACCTGACATTTAAAATGCACATAACTTCAAATTTAAAGTTTTTAAAAATGATCTGATTTGTCTTTACATCATCACTTTGTGGGAAAGCTGAAGTTGTTTTTCTTCCTTTTCTTTTGTTTTAAACAATCCTTGTTTTAGCAATGAAAACATTCTTGAATGAAGAAGTAAAAAATGACTCAAGTCAGTAAGCTGTAGGCAAAAAGAACCAAGGAATCCTGGTTTTCAGCAAAGTATGGTCTATCCACCAGACATCTTTATACACAAGGCTAGGTTCAGACAGCGAGCCATGCCACACGGAGAATATGGCTGAGAAAAGGGGTTTCCAGTCACACCTACCAGAGCCAAACATCACAAACACTTTCTGGACAGGAACCAAGCCTTCTCATTCCTGGGGAATGTAAGAACTATGCCAGTGTCTGTGCAGTGGAGACAGACACACATCAGGTGTTCCTTTTCCATCAGACCAAAGTGACAACAAAAATCATTTCCTTTTAATTCAACAAGAGCTCTTCTATTCCAGGGATTCAGTAATGACAAGTTTCTTCTGTAATCATTATTTACACCTGCCCTACATAGGCGTTCCATGGGACTGTTCAGGAACCCATTCAGTAGATTTGAAGGCCAGTAAGTAAAACTGCTCTCCCCTCGATAACATACCTCCAACAAAACTGCCCCAAATTTCGTAGAATCAAATAGATGAACAGACATATGTAAAGAGAGAAATTTAGGTTTCAGAAATTTAGTGTATCTGTCTTTTACAGATTTAAACAGATAAATTTAAGTTTCATGAAAAAGATAACCAGATCAGGCATGGTAGCTCATGCCTGTAATCCCAACACTTTGGGAGGTTGAGGCGGGTGTATCACTTGAGTCCAGGAGTTCAAGACCAGCCTGAGCACATGGCAAAATCCCATCTCTACAAAAAATACAAAAATTAGCCAGGCATGGTGACACATACCTATAGTCCCAGCTATTTGGGAGGCTGAGTTGGGAGGATCACAAGCCTGGGAAGATCGAGGCTGCAGTGAGCCATGATTGCACCACTGCACCCCAGCCTGGGCAACAGAGTGAGACCCTATCTCCCAAAAAAAACAAAAACAAAAACAGTAACCTGCAGAATATAGATGTTCAATTAGAAAACTTTGGTATCTGCTAACAGAGATGAAATTTTACCTACCGATTCCAACAAGGCATGTCTGCTGACCTTCAGGGTGACTCTGGAATGTGGTCTTTTCATATGTACCTGCCGAAGCTCTCGCTGGAAAAAGTTCACCTTGTCCTGAAAGGTCTCAGAGCCTCCTGAGGAGCAGCAAGATCCATCATTACAGCCTCATTACAAGCCATCTGTGTAGTCCTGCCTCTCCACCCTCATGGATGTGGCTGGGCTCACTATCTTCCCTATAGAATCCCTGTGTAACCTCACCTATGTTCTTATGCAGCGAGCGGATAAAAGTGGCTGCTAGAATGTTCCTCTCCTTACAGCTGAGCTCCACAGGAGGTTGAATGCCATCATCCACCACCAGTGTGAGGAGCTTATGGACAGGGTCAGGACCAAGGTATGAAAACTGGTTAAGAAAAAGAAAGAAATTAATCTATAAAACCCTCAAGCCCAGTAAAAGTCCTCCACAGTTCTACCCTCTGTACCAACCAACAACAATAAGTTAGGCTTGTTTTCTCCAAATGAGGACCTACCAGGAATACATTTCATTATTTTTCCCTTCAGCGATTTACATTTCAACATTTTATTTTAGTCACAGAGACTGCCTTTAGTTAGGACCACCAGCAAAACTACAGACCTTCCAACATAAAATATAAGAAGGGTGATATGTTAAATAGCAATAAATGGCAATATGGTGATATATTAAATAGCAATAGTAAGGATATATTAAATAGCAATAAATGACTACTCCAAACTGATCAGAAGAAAATTATTTTTATAAAATGGCATATTCTAGCCTTTGGGCAAAAGTTTAGATTCCAGAAGCCCAGAAAAGTTAAAAACAAACAATGTATTTTAATATATGAGAGTGCTGCTTCTAAAGGAGTTAGCTTCAGCACACTGGGAGACCAAGCTTGGGCCAGAGTTACAAACATCTTCTCTATTAACTTAGTCTTGAAGGCAAAGGATCACTGTTGAAGTATTCTGAGTTGCTACTAATTCCTGTTTCTGTAGGCATGCGTCCTTCCAGAATTTATATATTCTTCATGCCATTTAGTGAGGAGATAATGATGCTTTATTTGGCAACGAATCCTGTGTACACTGTGAGATCTTGCAGAAACATTAAAAGTGCTTCTGAGAAAAAATAAAAGGCTGAGATAGTCCAGAGATGAAGCATGCTTGATGTGAACCAGATGTAAGGTTCAGCTTACTTTTGTTCCCGGACACACTCGGAAGGTGTAAAGGCGCCAGGGGATGATCTTCAGGTAGAACTCCTTCACTGAGAATTGCTGGAGGACCAACAGACAGGAAATGAAGTGAATGATAAATAAAAAGGCTCTATTTGGGTATTCTCATTCAAATATCATAGTCCCTATTTACATTTCTCATAACCTTTCCTCTCCATGGACAAAAGTAATAATTTAGTGAGTACTAAAGTCAAATAAATACATTAACTCTCTATTTAAAAAGGCAAATTAAAAATATTACCCTGATGGCCAAGTGTGGATGGCTCACACCTGTAATCCCAGCACTTTGGGAGGCCGACACAGGCAGATTACTTGAGGCCAGGAGTTCAAGACCAGCCTGGCCAACATGGCAAAACTCACTCTCTACTAAAAATACAAAAAAATTAGCTGGGTACAGTAGCTCATGCCTGTAATCCCAAGTACTTGGGAGGCTGAGGCACGAGAATCGCTTGAACCCGGGAGGCAGAGGGTGCAGTGAGCTGAGATTGGACCATGGCACTCCAGCATGGGTGACAAAGTGAGACCCTGTCTCAAAAAATAAAATAAAACAAATAAAAAAATATGACTCTGACAATGCAGTGTCACACAGAGATATTTCATAATTGTAATACTCAAGTCTTTCTAAATATCTAGGATCAGGTTTTCACTTTATGAGAACAGAATATTTCACCTAGAAACAATCAAAATCTCCTTCTGCTCAGCCCCATGATGCTCAGAATGACTTCCTCCAAGTTACTGGACAGCAAACACCAGCAACCCATATATACTGCTTTATACCTATTTGAATGGTGCCAAGGATCTGCCAGGGAAGGCAGGCAAGATGGGGTGAGCTGGAGTGGAATACGTTGGTGGTATAGGGGAAGGTCCTCACACAAAAAAGTTCATATAAAAAAGGAAAAGACAATGCAAAAATTTTTTAATCTTAAAAAATCCCTTTTATCTGAATGTGCAGGTCAGTTGTTTTTTTGATTAAAAAAAAAAGTTTAAAGAAAATTTCAAACACATACTAAAGAAGACAAAGAAGCATAATGAAACTATCAGCTGCTTCAACAATTACCAATTCATAGCCAATCTTGTTTCATTTATTCACTTACCCATTTCTCTCATTACCATCACCCCTAGTCCAAATTAAGGCTAGATTTTTAAATGAAGAATGGTACACAGCAAAGTGTTCTGAAGTAGAACAGAATTAGAACTAAGTTTTGGTTATGAGATTAAAGAGATGTAGTGGGATGTTTCACAGAGTCTCATTTTTATGAGGACTGAATGAATAAGGAAAAACAAATATTAAAAAGAAACTAACACAAAGTGCTTCTTAGCTCAGGGGCTTGGGAAATTCACCTTCTTTCCTCTGCCAAAATTTCTTTACTCCAATCCTGTAGCCTAATAGTGACATCCATTTACTGTGGTTTCATGAATCACAGAATAAAAGATCAAATTGTTTTGACACAGCACAAGAAGCCAACAGTAATTTTTATGCTAGCAAGAAATTTTTAACGGTTGAAAGTGGCTTTCTATACAACTAGTTAACAATCTTGCCCTGATTCTCAGACTGTTACTTTGTGGTTTCTGCTACCAAATACCAATTACACACAGGTTCAAGCAGAGGGATTTTATGTCAAGAATGGAAGGTCCAACCTTTGGTGACACATAGCAGTACACCTTCTTCGGTTTCTTCACCTTCTCAGGGGTGTGGCACTCAGAGGGCGAGTCTTCATCTTCCTCTTCAACAGCAGTGGATGGCCGGCGCTGGGAAGAGGTCATGTGCATGGGTGGCAGGTGCCATGGAGTGCTGCTATAGTTGGTAGCATTATAAAGATAAGCCTCAAAGTAAATGCTCACGCCTGAAGTGGACACATTGCGTTCGACGATATTCTTCTCATCCTCTGAAGTATAATAAGGAATAAGGTTTAAAGTAGAAGTCAGGGGAGAAAAAAATTACCTATCACTAGCCTTTTAGTCCATAGCACAAGCCAAATGTGGCCCAAATATCAAATGTTTGTGAGGTCAGACAAATGAGTGCAAACAGGCAAAGAAGTGGCTGAAGAACAGCACTAAATCATACTTTTCTTTTAACTTACCACTTAGGACAATAATGTCAAATTCACCATTATTGATTGGCTGATTCTGGTATGAAATGCAAGCATGGAAGCAGCCTCGAGAATGCAGGGTGAGTCGCAAGAACACCTGGAAAGTCTGCCTGTTGGATGTTACTGACTTCTCAAATGAGACACCAGTACTCTCTTCTTCTTGAGGGCCGAGCTATAGGAAGGCAACAGGGCATCACTTAACATATAGTATTTTTCCCATTTACAAGTCACTTTACTCTTTACAAAGAGCTTTCCTATCTATGATCTAATCTAAATCACAAAATTACTAATGAGACAGGTATTGTCAGATGAAGATACAGACAGCACAGAAGTCAAGGAGAAGGAAACAGGGATCGAAGTGAATTAGAAGGTGTGAGAATAACAGAGAAAGGAGCCAGCTCTCTCTAGCACACAGATAAAGAAGGGAGGCTGCTTACCTCATGAATGGACAAGGTGTAATTGTGCTCATCTCTCAAGGACATGGAATTGTTGGTGGGATTATCATACTCATCTCGGGGTACTATTTGAAGGGTGTGCGGCTGCCCACAGGTCAATACAAGAGTAGAAAAATGGCACACAATTTTGGTCTTAGAAGGAACCACCATTCCTGGAACAAAGACAATGGAATCTAACATTATTGTATTTCATTTTATTTATTTATTATTTTTTTTTTGAGACGGAGTCTCGCTCTGTCGCCCAGGCTGGAGTGCAGTGGCGCCATCTCGGCTCACTGCAAGCTCCGCCTTCCGGGCTCACACTATTCTCCTGCCTCAGCCTCCCATAGCTGGGACTATAGGTGCCTGCCACCATGCCCGGAGAATTTTTTTTTTTTTTGTATTTTTAGTAGAGATGGGGTTTCACCGTGTTAGCCAGGATGGTCTCGATCTCCTGACCTCCTGATCCACCCGCCTCGGCCTCCCAAAGTGCTGGGATTACAGGCGTGAGCCACCAAGCCCGGCCGGAATCTAACATTTAAAGGTGCTCTTCAGGGCACAAAGATCTGCTCAGTGGGTCCTAGAAAGCTAGGTTTCCTCCCAATTCCTAGGGATAAATAACACTATCAAGAGGAAGAGAGACCAGGTGCGGTGGCTCACACGTGTAATCCCAGCACTTTGGGAGGCCAAGGCCAGAGAATCCCTTAAGGATCCCTTAAGAAGTTCAAGACCAGCCTGAGCAACATAGCGAGACCGTCTCTACAAAAAATAAAAATTAGCCGGGCATGGTGGTTCATGCCTGTGTGTGTCCCAGCTACTCAGGAGATTAAGGCAAGAGGATCACTTTAGCCCAGGAGGTAAAGGCTACAGTGAGCTATGACCACACCATTGCATTCTAGCCTGTGTGACAAAGGAAGACCCTGTCTCTCTTTTTTTTTTTTTTTTTGAGACAGAGTCATGCTCTGTCACCCAAGCTGGAATGCAGTGGCATGATCTCGGCTCACTGCAACCTCTGCCTATCGGGTTCAAGCGATTCTCCTGCCTTAGCTGAGTAGCTGGGACTACAGGCACCCGCCACCACACCCAGCTAATTTTTGTATTTTTAGTAGAGACAGCGTTTCACCATATTGGCCAGGCTGCTCTTGAACTCCTGACCTTGTAATCTGCCCGCCTCGGCCTCCCAAAGTGCTGGGATTACAGGCGTGAGCCACTGTGCCCAGCTAACACCCTGTCTCTTTATTTAAAAAAAAAAAAAAAAAAGAGGAGAAAACAGAAATGAATTTGGGGGCTTATTTTTTTTACAAATTCTTAACCACTGCAAACCCTAAGCAAAATGAAAAAAACTTGGAAGAAATAAAACAAAAAAACCAACAAACAACTAAACAAATGGAGATATGTTTATGGAAGATCCAACATAGTACAGATGTCAATTTTCCCCAAATTGATATATAGGTTTAACAAAATTCTTATCAAAATTCCAGCAAGATTATTTATAGATTTAGTTAAGATTATTCTAAAATTTAAATGGAAAGGCAAAGGAACTAGAATAGCTAAAACAATTTTGAAAAAGAAGAATAAAGTGGAGTCAGCTTACCAATTTCAAGACTTATTATAAGAGCTACAGTAATCAGGCTGTGCAACTTGGCTCACGCCTGTAATCCCAACACTTTGGAAGGCCAAAGCAGGAAGATCACTTGAGTCCAGGAGTTCGAGACCACCCCGGGCAACATAGTGAGACCCTATCCCTACAAAAAAGATAAAAAACTAGCTGAGCATGGTGGTGCACGCCTGTAGTCCCAGCTACTCGGGAGGCTGAGGCAGGAGGATCACTTGAACCCAGGAGGCCAAGGCTGCAGTGAATCATGATCGCACCACTGCACTCAGCCTGGGTGACAGAGTGAGACCCTGTCTCAAAAAAAAAAAAAAAAAAAAGAAGAGAGAGCTACAGTAATCAAGATTCTGTGGTACTGGCGGAGGGATAGGTACATAAGATTAATGAAATAAGCCCCCACAAATATGTCCAACTGCTTTTTGATAAAGGTACAAAAGCAATGTAATAGAAGAAAGATGAAAGACCACCTTTTCAACAAATGATGCTGGAGTAAATAGACATGTATAAGAAAAAAAAAAAGGACCTTGACCCAAATCTCATATATTAAAATTAACTAAAAATAGATCATGACCCTAAATACACATTTTCAAACTGTAAAAACTTTTGGGAAAAAAAGAGAACATCTTCAGGATCTGAGACCAAAGATTTCTTAGACACCAACAGTTTGACCATAAAAGAAAAAAATGGATGCACTGGATTTCTTTCTTTCTTTTTTGAGACAGGGTCTCACTTTGTCACCCAGGCTGGAGTGTAGTGGCATGATCACAGCTCACTGCAGCCTCAACCCCCTGGGCTTAAGTTATCCTACCACCTCACTTCTCCACCCTACTCCCCAGTAGCTGGGACTAAAGGTGCACGCCACCACACCCAACTAATTTATAAAATTTTTGTAGAGATGACGTCTCACTATGTTGCCCAGGCCAGTCTTGAACTCCTGGGCTCAAGTGATTCTCCCACCTCAGAAAGTGGATTTCATCAAAATTGAAAACATGTGCTCTGTGAATAACTCTGTTAAGGGAATAAGAAGAAAAGCTCAGCCTGAGCAACATGGCAAAAAGCCCCATATCTACGAAAAATATAAAAATTAGCCAGGTGTGGTTGCACATGCCACAGTCCCAGCAACTTGGGAGGCTGAGGTGGGAGATCACCTAAGCCCAGAGAGGTGAAGGCTGCAGTGAGCCATGACTATGTTACTGCACTCCAGCATGGGTGACAGAGTGATACCTTGTCTCCAAAAAGAAAGAAAGAAAAGCTACAGATGGGGAGAAAATATTTGCAGACCATATGTTTAACAAAGGACTAGCATATAGAATATATACAGAACTCTGAAAAGTCAACAGTAAAAAGCCAAAATGGGCCGGGCACGGTGGCTCATGCCTGTAATCCCAGCACTTTGGGAGGCCAAGGCGGATGGATCACCTGAGGTCAGGAGTTTGTGACCAGCCTGGCCAACAGGGCAAAACCCCATCTCTACTAAAAATACAAAAAACTAGCTGGGCGTGATAGCAGATGCCTGTAATCCCAGCTACTTGGGAGGCTGAGGCAGGAGAATTGCTTGAACCTGGGAGGCGGAGGTTGCAGTGAGCTGAGATTGTGCCATTGCACTCCAGCTTGGGCGTCAGAACGAGACTCCATCTCAAAAAAAAGAAAATAATAAATAAATAAATAAATAATCATCCCATTAGATAATGGGCAAAACGGCCAGGTGTGGTGGCTCATGCCTGTAATCCCAGCACTTTGCAGGGCCAAGGGGGTGGATCGCTTGAGCTCAGGAGTTCCAGACCCGCCTGGCCAACATGGCAAAACTCTGTCTCTACAAAATATACAAAAATTAGCCAGGCATGGTGGTGCGTGCCTGTAATCCCAGCTACTCAGGAGACTGACACAGGAGAATTGCCTGAACCTGGGAAGTGGAGGTTACAGTGAGCCAAGGTAGTACCAGTGTACACCAGCCTGGGCAAGAGCAAGGATGTCTAAAAAAAAAAAAAAAAAAAGAAAGAAAGAAAAGAGAAGAGAAGAGAAGAGAAAAGAAAAGGAAAGGGACAAAAGACATGAAGAGACATTTCACCAGAGGATACATAGATGACAGACAGGCACATGAAAAGATGTTCAATAGCATTAACTATTTAAGAAATGCAAATTAAAAGCACGATGAGATACCACTACACACTTATCACAATGGCTAAAATAAAAAATAATGACAACATTAAATGTTAGCAAGGATGTGAAGAAACTGGACCATTCATACATTGCTGGTGGGAATGTAAAATGCTACAGCCACTCTGGAAAAGAATTTGGCAATTTAAAAGAAACTAAGCATACAACTGCAATACATCTCAGCAACTGCATACTAGAGAAATGAAAATTTATGTTCACATAAAAACCTGTAAGTGAATATTTATAGCAGCTTTATTCATCATAGCCCCCAAATGGAAACAACCCAGATGTCCTTTAACAGGTGAATAGTTAAACAAACTGGTACATTCAGACCACAGAATATACGTAGAGTATCCCTAATCCAAAAACCAGAAATCCAAAATGCTCCAAAATCCAAAACATTTTGCGTACCTACATGATACTCAAAGGAAATGCTCACTGAAGCATTTAGGGTTTCAGATTTTTGGCCTAGGGATGCTGAAGTGGTAAGTAAGCATATTGCCAATATTCCAAAACCCGAAAAATCCAAAATCCAAGACACTTCTAGGCAGACACAGTGGCTCATGCCTGTAATCCCAGTACCCTGGGAGGCCAAGGCAGGAGGATCGCTTGAGGCCAGGAGTTAGAAACCAGCTTGGTTAACATAATGAGACTGTCTCTACAAAACAAAAAATCAAAACATTAACCAAGCGTGGTGGTGCACACTTGTAGTCCCAGCTACTTGGGAGGCTGAGGTGGAAGGATTGCTTGGGCCCAGCAAGTCAAGGCTATAGTGAGCCATGATCCTGCCCCTGCATTCCAGCCTAGGTGACAGAGCAAGGCCCTGTCTCAAAAACAACAAAACATTCCTACACCACGTTTGGAGAGAAAAAAACCACAAAACCACACTTCTGGTCCCAAGCATTTTGGATGAAGAATACTCAACCTGTACTACTCAGCAGTAAAAAGGAACCAACTACTGATACACTCAGTAACCTGGATGAATCTCCAGAAAATTATGCTGAGTGAGGAAAAGTCAATCCCAACAGGTTATATACTATATGATTCTAGTTATATAATATTCTTCAAATGACAAAATTATAGAAATGGGGAATAGATTCGTGGGTTGCCAGGGGTTAAGAAACAGGTTGGGGGTCGGGTGGGGGGGGGCACGTACGGCAGCTCATGCCTGTAATCCCAGCATTTTGGGAGGCTGAGGCGAGCGGATCATGAGGTCAGGAGATCGAGACCACCCTGGCCAACATGGTGAAATCTTGTCTCTACTAAAAATACAAAAATTAGCTGGGTGTGGTGGCACGTGCTTGTAATCCCATCTACTCAGGGTGAGGCAGGAGAATCCATTGAACCAGGGAGCTGGAGGTTGCAGTGAGCCAAGATGGCACCACTGCACTCCAGCCTGGCAACAGGGCAAGACGCCGTCAAAAAAAAAAAAAAAAAAAAAAAAAAAAAAAAAACCGGGTGGGGGGGGATGGGGGATGGGTGTGGCTATAAAAGGGCAACATAAGGGATACTTGTGATGATGGAAATGTTCTGTACTTTGACTGTATCAATGTCAATAACCAGGCTGTTATATTGTACTAGTAGTTTTGGAAAATGTTACCATTGCAGGAAACTGGGAAAAGGGTACACCAGATCTCTGTATTATTTCTTACAAATGCGTATGAATATACAATTATCAAAAAATAAAAAGTTTAATTTTTTAAAAAAGGCTGGTACATATAAAGATATGAGCTGTTCTCTCCTGGTGGCAAGGAGGTGGGTGATGATAATTCATATGAAAAGGAGCATCTGAGTGAGGCACTTAAGCAAAGGAGAGGATACATGGAGAGAGAGATGGCTTGGGAGCCACTTTGTCCAGAGCTTTACTCCGCTATCAGAGAAAGAAAATTAAGGACTAGTCAAGCAAAGATACACAAATCTTAAGGCCCCACTCAGTACGGTTTCACTTCAAAAGTTACCCAGGGACCCTAGGTACTATTATCTGTGGATGCCACAGCCCTTAGCCCTTAAGAACTAACCAAACTAATGACTCAGCAATTTTACTCCCAGAGTAACAAAAACATGTCAACACAAAAACTTGTACACAAATGTTCACAGCAGTATTGCTTACAGTACCCAAAAGTAGAAACAACTTGACCACCAACTGATGAAAGGATAAATATGGCATGTACACACAATGGAATATTATTTGTCAATAAAAAGCAATGAAGTACAGATTCACACTACAGCATGACTGAATCTGGTTTAGATACTAGTACCCTCCAAATCGCATGCTGAAATGTGATTCCTAGTGTTGGAGGTGGGGCCTGGTGGGAGGTGATGGGGTCATAGGGGAGGATCCCTCATGAATGGCTTGGTCCCCTCCTCATGGTGATGAATAAGCTCTTGTTCTGAGTTCATAAAAGATCTGTTTGTTTAGAAAAGCCCAGCACCTCCTCCCTCTCTCTCTTGCTCCCTCTCTCACCATTTGACACTCCTGCTCCCGTTTCACCTTCCACCATGAGTGGAAGCTTCGTGAGGCCTCACCAGAAGCAGATGCTGGTGCTATGCTTTTTGTACAGTTTGCAGAACCATGAGCCAAATAAACCTCTTTTCTTTATAAATACTCAGTCTCAGGTATTTCTTTACAGCAAGACAAAAGCAGCCAAACACAGTAGGCAAATCCACAGAGGCAGCTGATGAGTGGCTGCCTAGGTCTGGGGGATTTGGGGAAAAAGTGACTACTAACATGTATGGGGTTTCTTTTTGAGGTGATGAAAATGCTCTAAAATCGACTGTGATGACGGCTGCATTTAAAGAACCATTAAACTGTATACTTTAAAAGGATGAATTTTATGGCATGTGAATTAAATCTCAATAAAGGTATTATTTTTAAAAAGGAAAGACAGGATGGAAAGAGTGAGACAGAGGGAAGGAGACAAAGGGAAAAAGAAAGGAAAAAAGAACCTACCAGGTTGAAAAATTTTGTAGTAGGGACTATATGCCACATTTAATCCACCAAGCTTCACTGTGATTTCATAACGCCCAGCTTTGCGCACAGTGAAGGCCACTTTTACTACGTTGGAATTGGGCTCCTGAAGGACTTCCTGGGTCACTGGAATTTCCACTGCTAGCTCGACATGAGAGATGTGAACTCTTAGTCCCACAGGCCGATGTGCAGGGAAAGGCTGCCCATTCTTATAGAATAACTGCCATGGGGAGAAGAAGGACACATGTTAGCAAGCAGAGGAAAAAAACATTTCCAGTGTAGAGTGAGTGGGGAGAGAGGAAGTAGCTGGCAGAGACCACACTGGTAAATCCCAGTACCTACCCTGTTCCTCACAGTCCTGCTTACAAAAACACAGAGAGAAACAAATCCCCTCAATACTCTAAAGAAAACCATTAAGTCATTAGCAAATTCTTAACTTGTTCAGAGGACAAGGGTAGAATTTACCACTAAATCAAGAAAATGTACATTTTAACTTGCCACTTCTGAACCACCAATGCTGCCTCCTTGGTCTTACCAGCCCTTTATATTATCAATGCTAACCCAAATTTAAAGGTAAGTTAGCCGGCAGCACTTGCAATGAGTGAACGAAAGTGTTACCAGACAAAGGTAGGAGGGGTTCAGACTCTCAAGCCAAGCTTAATGCTACAGTGGAGAAGTCAAGGCAGGAGTTGGGAAATATTTTCTGTAAAGTGCCAGAGAGTAAATGTTTTGGCTTTGTGGGCCGTACACAACTACTCAACTGTCATAGCTACTCAGGTGTGAAAACAGCCATAGTCAATACATGATGAATGGGTGTGGCTGTGTTCCAAGACAAATGTATTTAAAGAAACAGAAGGTGGGCCTGATTTGCTAACCCCTCTCTATAATACTTATTCTTTTCTGTAATATTTTTCTTATTTTGAAAAGGTGACATTAAGCTTTATACTTCTTCAAAGCTAAGGACCTATTAAATCAAAATGACTGAGAGATTTGTGACTCTTTAGATAGTAGCAATTCACTAGTTCCTGGAAGGGGTTGAAAAACAAGAAAAAATGTTAACATTCCAGGCCAGCACCTGGTAGTGTTGAACTGGGCTCTGGAAAGCAAGTTACTCAGAAACCCCAATGGAGACAGAAACATTCCCTTACATGCACTCGGAAGGCCATGCTGTGGCCCACCTCATAGGGGTCCTTCCAATCCCAGAAGACTTTGCAAGACCGGGGATCCAGGTAATTTCCCCGCACGTAGTCATAAATAGTCCGGTCCCCTCGGCGCTCGCGGTCCTCATTCTGGAGGAAGCTGACTACACGTGCGGCAAGCTCAAAGAGGAACTTAATTGTGAAGAAGAATGCAACCACAGATACTGTGATTCCACCTATGCAAAAGAGAGAACACACAAACCGCCTGCCAGTTACACATTACAGCTTTTCATTATGCAACAGTCCAGCCATTTCTCAAAAATTAAAGGAGGTCAGGATGAGACTGTAAGACTGCCAAAGAAACTGCACTGGGCACTACCTCTGTGGATAAGAAAGGAACTTCTACACCAGGGGTCAGTAACTACAGTCCTCAGGCCAAAGCCCACCACTGCCTATTTCGGTAAATAAAGTTCCATTGGGATACAGCCACACCTATCATTTATAAATTGTCTATGGCTACTTTTGCACCACACTGGCAGAGTTGAGTCATTGAAATGAGCCTTCAGAACCAAAAATATTTACTCTCTGGCCTTTTATAGAAAAAGTTTGCAAACTCTTGCTCTATATGAGCTGCATATAATGTCCGCCCTGCTCCCCACCTTCCTGCACTTGCTGGGCCCCCCACAGAAGCAGTAAAAAGGATGTGCCTTTGGTTCCCACCATTTCCTTCTTAAAGAATGCATTATTTGGCTGGGCGCGGTGGCTCACGCCTGTAATCCCAGCACTTTGGGAGGCCGAGGCGGGCGGATCACGAGGTCAGGAGATCGAGACCATCCTGGCTAACACGGTGAAACCCCGTCTCTACTAAAAATACAAAAAATTAGCCGGGCGAGGTGGCGGGTGCCTGTAGTCCCAGCTACTCGGGAGGCTGAGGCAGGAGAATGGCGTGAACCCCGGGGGGCAGAGCCTACAGTGAGCCAAGATCGCGCCACTGCACTCCAACCTGGGTGACAGCAAGACTCTGTCTCAAAAAAAAAAAAAAAAAAAAGAATGCATTATCTGGGAGCCCTCCCCTCCCTTGTGTACTTGGCAAAAGTCTTCTCCAATCCCCACCAGAGTTAGCAGTTCCCTTTTCTGGGCTCCTTCAAACTCCTGCACATTCATCTGGTATAACTTTTCTCCTCCTTGACCATTCCCCTTTATGTTATGAATGCCTACTCCTTGAAGGCAGATTTTTGTCTTATTCAACTTTCGACTCCACAGTAAACAGTGTCTGGCATTGACTATAATTGCTCCATAAACCCAAATGAATGAATTCCAATGCCAACTCTGTGAAGGTACATTCTGGCACAACTAGAAATATTTTCAGCTCCATTTTCAAAGCGAAAGGAATAGGCAGAAAGGCAAAAAGGACCCAAGCAACCTTAACAAAAATATAATAGAGAGAGCTCTTTCCATAACATACCAATAACGTAAAACATCAGGTCCCTTCAATGCCGACAGACAGCCGAGGATCACAGCTGCAGCTGTTAAAAGAAAACTTGTTTAGTTTTTCTCTCCAACTCTGCCTTATAGCTATCTCAGAGTAATACAAAGTAGAGTGTATGGCGTGAGCCAAACAACTCTCTCTAGTCTAGAGCCTTACTATTCCTGTCCTCTTTCTAGCTTGACAGGTGCCCTATATTTCAGAGAAACAAAGAGACTGCATCATTCCCCTTAAAGACTTCCAATCTACTGACCACTCTAGGAATGCCACAAACAGCCACTTGCTTTATTGCTAATTTCAAAATGCAGTAACATGGCTTTCATCTTCTTAGATCCATAGTTCTCAAGACAGTTTCCCTCCCTCATGCAAAGTGGTGCTAATTAACACATGCAAAGAGGATAATGGAGTCACTTTCCCCTTATGTTTGCCTTCTGGAAGTAATTCAGCTAAGTAGAAATAGCTATATAAAATGTAGATTTTTTTTTAAAGTAAGTATCATTATCATCACGTTGGCATTACGTAATTAAAATGAACTCTGGGTCATCCCAATAATAAGCAGTGGGTCTGAAAGGGAAATCATTTATGCTGTTACCAATCAGACAAACTAATGGGCCCTCTGGAAGATGAGCTCAGCAGAAAGACCAAGGAGAGGAACAAAAGGAGACTGTACTTTTCATCCTGAGTCATGCCTGTCAAGGTAGGAGTTTGAGGGAAGACTTTCACTGTTGTTAAACTTGTTTCCAGAATAAGACTTCAATCTTAATTACTCATTTGATCATGTGAACCAATAAAAGTACTGCCAAGGAAAAATGCAATGTATGCTAGCGTTCATATCTTATCACTGAGTCTGATCTTAGCACAGGCTGTATATGCTATTTCACAACGCACTGAATTCACTCTTTCTTTTCAAGTCAGTGTACACTAAGGCTGTCAATGTTATCTTGACCCAGCATATCAGCACTAGAATATTACGTAGAGACAAGACAGCTAAAAATTTCTAGGCTCAGATCTGGGAGGGACCAAAACAACTTTTTTTCAGGGTGTGTTTTTACACCTGATTGTGCTTGCTTAGTTCCTGTGATAACAATATACCCAATGGAACCCAGAGAGAGTAGGTAATTTGAGGAATGACCGTCAAAAGTTTCATAGAAATCCTACCTAGAGTGATATCTGAAGTTCTACTAGAAAAGAAATCCACACTGGGAACATTAGAATTGTCACATGGATGCTCTCAAAAGGGTCTATTATAGACAATATAAAGGGCCAAAATTTGGGATCACAACTACTGAACCTCCTTCCCAAACAAGTATCTCATCTCTTGGGACCCTATGCTGAATTAGCTGGGGACCCAATAGCTATCATCTCAAAAAGCTGCTACGATCTCTCAAAAAGCATCTGTCTGCATCTTACAGGATGCACTAGATGACTTGGTGGGACCAAAACTGGCAGTTTAACTGCCTTAGGTACTTCCTCAGCGGGATGCCAATCTGACCCTAGATGTGAAATTTCTGGTTCTCAGGGAAGTTACAGCACTCAGCAAAGAAATGAAGTACATGTGGCTGGTATTACAGATTTGTGGTCTTCTTAGAGGAATAAAAGCAGTGCCAAATGTATGGCTTGAGTCATGAGGGCTAGAAAAATTTCCACCTACTATCTCCAACAATTGCAACAACCTTTTGTGAGAGACAGCTGACATGCAGTAATTGAGAAGCCTGGAGAACAATCCCAGGACTGCAAACTGTGTGACCTAGCTAGGCTTCAGAATCTCATTGCTGTAAAAAGAGTTGCAATTTAATAGTTTCTATGGTATCATCTCCTTTAGTATGATATGACTTCAGTGCAACTCCTCACAGCCATCAAAGCTCTAGCCAAACAGCACAACAAATAGTATAAGATACAGGATAAGGGGACAGACTCTAGAGTTAGATTACCTGGCTTCGAATCCATGCCCCATCATTCATAATGTGACCCTGGACAAGTCATTTAATCTTTGTAAAGGAGTGCCAGTTTCCTTACATGTACCTCATGGGGTGCTGTGAGGATTAAATGAGTTAACACATGTAAGCAGCCTATAGCAGTGCCTGGCACACAGTGAGTTCTCAAAGTTTTAATGATTATTACAATTATTATCAATAGTAGCACCAGTATCACTACTCCTTTACTTCAAAGCTGATAGGAAACTCCTCTCTATTGGCCCACACTTTCTTCAAAGAGAAATGCATCTGAATTTCAAAAGGCATGGCTTCTATTACTGCCCCTAAACAGTCTACATGGGAGTTCTTTAAACTATTCTAATTTTATGCCTAAAAAAATTTTACAATAAAGGGTTAAAAACTCATCCTAAAATAATTTGTCCAACAAATACTGAGTACTTACTTTTTTTTTTTTTTTTTTTTTTTTTGACGGGAGTCTCACACTGTCACCCAGGCTGGAGTGCAGTGGCGTGATCTCGGCTCACTGAAAGCTCTGCCTCCCGGGTTCACGCCATTCTCCTGCCTCAGCCTCCCGAGTAGCTGGCACTGCAGGCGCCTGCCACCATGCCCGGCTAATTTTTTGTATTTTTAGTAGAGACGAGGTTTCACCGTGTTAGCCAGGATGGTCTCGATCTCATGACCTCGTGATCCACCCGCCTCAACCTCCCAAAGTGCTGGGATTACAGGCGTGAGCCACCGCGCCCAGTCCTGAGTACTTACTTAATGTGCCAGGTACAGGGGGGACAAAGTAGAACATGAGAGCCACAGTCCAGTTATCATGAAGCTGGCAGTAATGAGCTTTACCTTGTGGAGTCCTCAGCCATTTTTCCCGTCACTTACTTCTCAATCAAATCATCACTACTGACTTTCAAGATCAGCTAAACCTTCTCCAATAAGTCAGTGCTACATTTCTGCCCCACCTCTATTCATCATTTAAAACTCAACAGACCAATTACTACTTTTTCCCCAAACAACTGTCTTCTTGAAACCTCCTCATGACCAGGGAGTTAGCTCTATCAATTCATCACTCACTGACATCAACTTTACAAAATGTCCCACTGCTCTACAACAGCTCTCAAACCACTCCCCACCCTCATAGTATTTACTGACCTCCCAGTTTCACCCATGGTCACATTCTGAATTTGCCTTTGTTCTACATATTCCCCCTTTCTGGTTCCTCCTGAATTATCTCAAAAGCCCTTCTATTTTTTTTTTTTTTTTTGAGACAGTCTTGCTCTGTTGCCCAGGCTGGAGTGCAGTGGCACAATCTCGGCTCTCTGCAACCTCCGCCTCCCGGGTTCAAGCAATTCTCCTGTGTCAGCCTCCCAAGTAGCAGGGATTACAGATGCCCACCACCACGCCCGGCTAGTTTTTTTTTGTTTTTGTTTTTTTTTAGTAGAGACGGGGTTTCACCATGTCAGCCAGGCTGGTCTTGAACTCCTGACCTCAAGTGATCCACCTGCCTTGGCTTCCCAAAGTGCTGGGATTACAAGTGTGAGCCACCATGCCCAGCCAGGCCTCCCTATTTTTGTCACTAAAATCACTTTTATTCCAGATTTTACCTCTGTTCTGTAAGCATTTTCTGTAAGCATGTTCCGACCCTGTCAGGGGCTCTCTCTGCCCTGTATCTACTGCTACCCCTACCCCACGCTATTCTCCTTGGCCCCAGTTGCTACAATACCTTGTTATTCATCCTATGATCTACCCAAATTAGATCCTTTACACTTTTACATACAGCTCTGAAATGTCCCCTCTCCATTAATTTTGAAAACTCATCTCCTCTGCCTAGAATATCCTCCTTCCTTTTATTCTCTATGCATGGAACATCTCCTGATCCTAAGGTCTAGGAAAAATCCTATCCACTCTCTCCAAAATCTTCCCTGATACTAAATTTAGAAATTCCTTCCCTCTTGTGAATTTCCATAGAACATTGTTTTTATTTATCTTACAGCACTTTTCTTTTCTTTTTTTTTTCTTTTTGGGACGGAGTTTCACTCTTGTTGCCCAGGCTGGAGTGCAATGGCGTGATCTCGGCTCACCGCAACCTCCACCTCTGGGTTCAAGCGATTCTCCTGCCTCAGCCTCCCAAGTAGCAGGGATTACAGGCATGCACCACCACGCCCGGCTAATTTTGTATTTTTAGTAGAGATGGGGTTTCTCCATGTTGGTCAGGCTGATCTCAAACTCCCAACCTGAGGTGATCTGCCCGCCTCAGCCTCCCAAAGTGCTGGGATTACAGGCGTGAGCCACCATGCCCAGCCTAGCACTTTTATTCTTTTAGTCTCATTTTTTCATTTTAGAGTGGTAATGAGTAGTCTTAAAAATCCTCCAGCCTGGGCACAGTGGCTTATGTCTGCAATCCCAGCACTTTGGGAGGCTGAGGTGGGAAGATCACTTGAGCTCAGGAGTTTGAGACCAGTCTGGGCAATACAGTGGGACCTCACCTCTACTAAAATTTGAAAACAAATTAGCTGGGCGTGCTGGCACACACCTATATCCAAGCTACTGCAGGCAGGGACGGCATCTGAGGCAGGAAGATCCCTTGAGCCCAGGAGGTTGAGGCTGCAGTGAGCCCTGATGGCACCACTGCACTCCAACTGGGCAACAGAGCAAGACCCTGTCTCCAAAAAAAAAAAAAAAAATGCTCCAAAGAGACCAACATAATTGCATATAGTAACTTCAATAAATATGAATAAGATCAAATGTCTGTCCTTTTCTTTGTCCAGAATGCCTAAGGATCAGGAATTTTCCAGATGGGATCTTCCTTGTAGAAAAGAGTTTGAAAGGATTTCTCTAATTAACAGTTTACTCACTTGAGCCAGGGGTTGTAAGTTCCTCAACCTAAAAGTTGCCAATTTAATTCAGTTCAACAAGCAGGTATCAAATGCCCACCACTGGGGTTGCAGATTCCCATGCATGGTATTTTTCTACAGCAGTTTCTACAGCACCCTCTACTTTTAGCTATTCATATTTTTCCTGTATGAAATTATTTTGGAACTTTCCCAAGTCTAATTCCAGTACAAACAAGTATGTAAGGCTCTACCATACTATTTCATCCAATTGTTATGAGTATTTTGTGTGTTTTCAAGTTCATATCTTTAGTGTCCTTGACCTTTATAAATATGGCATATTGTGATACTTTAAGCTAGAAGAAAAATATGACAGTAGTAAATTAACAACTTTCTACCCACTTATTGAGTCACTTATCACAGGCCAAACACTGCCTTCAGTGCTTTACATATGTTAGCCTAAGTAACTGTCACCACAACAACTTGGTAAGATGAATACTATTATTCTCGTTTTATGGATTTTTTTTTAAGCTGGGCTTAAGGTTGCTGAACATCTCACATTAGGGTAAGTGACAGAGTTGAGATTCAAGCCTGGCTGGGAAAGCCTAACAGGGCATGGTGGCTCATACCTGTAATCCCAGCACTTTGGGAAGCCAAGGCAAGAGGATCACTTGAGCTCAAGAGCTTGGGACCAGCCTGAGCAACATGGCAAAACCCCATCTCTACAAAAAATACAAATAAAAAATTAGGATGTCATAGTGCACGCCTGTAGTCCCAGCTACTTGGGAGGCTGAGGCGGGAGGATTGCTTGAGCCCAGGAGGTCAAGGCTGCAGTGAGCCATGATTGTGCTACTGCACTCCAGCCTGGTTGACAGAGAAAGACCCTGTCTCCATTTAAAAAAAAAAAAAAAAAAAAAGCCTACGTCTAACTCTGAAACTCAATGCTCTTAACCTCTACAGTGGATCATGAAAAAGAATAAAGTCATAAGGATAGTGAAGTATTTGGGGAAAAAAAGATTTACGAAAACAGGTAAAACAAAGTATGAGAAAACACTATCCAATCTTACTGTGAGGAATCTCATAGCAAGGCTAAAATTAGATAAACTCTTATGGCTCTTTTTAAATCTTTTGAAATATAAATAAAGCATGACAAAGAAAAGTGGAATGCAATGCCAATTCTCTAGTGCAGAAATATCACTTGCTTACGAAGGATGCTGGTCTGGTTGCTTAATACTATAGCATTTTGGCTCACATTACCTACAAAAGGGGAAAAATACTTGAAAATACTGTCTCAAGGGACTGTTAGAAAGTTGATTAACATACATATTCTAAAATCCTCTGCTTTTTCGGAGTATAAAGATTTTTAATTATAATAGCAACTAAATTTTAGCCCCAACATTGAAAACCAGTTGTGAAAAAGTCATTTCCCAAAAACGGAGAACTGGTTTCTTCATATTTAAAATTGCTCTGCTGGGGACAAAGTCAATTCTCACTGCAACTGTATACTTTAACAGCTATCCCTTGCTGAAAAGGCTTAGGAATTGGTCACTGGATCCATGTTCTACATCCCAATAACTAAAGCTTAACTCAGTCTGTTACCTTACCTTTAAACGAGGGCCCATGTTCTGAGAACCAAGTAGAGCACTCCTATTCACCAAAGCAGATAACTTTTGGCCCCTTTCACCTTGTCTTCCAACTTCCACATGAAAGATAAATGCCACAAGGTCAACAGAAAGGGTCTATCCATCAGACTTTGTCACAGTAACCAGGTCAGTGTTTCTGGGATGAACTGGATGAATTCCAGGGTTGAGAAATACAGCCCAAGAATATATCATTCCTGGACTTCTCTCTAGTGCAGGGTGCAATCGACTGCCAAAGGATGCCCCAGGATCCTGTCCAAAAAAGGAAACAGGGTTAGTTGGAATAGGTTTTTATTTCTGAAAGATTCCCCAGAAAAAAAACAAAGAGAAGGTAGAACAGGCAGTGGAAACCCTGTGACACTAAAAATAACCAAGAATTGGTAAACTCTGACCAAGCATTCTCAATTAAAACTCCACACAGTTTCCTTGAGGCCTCTCTCCAACTCCACAGGAAAAGTCAACTGGCAACCTCACTGTCTATAACCATGTCTTCAGCTGAGAAGTACCAGGGCTTCCTTCAGTTCAGTGTCCCCAAACTTCCTTATCCTTATGACTTTATTCTTTTTCATGATTCAGTGTAGAGGTTAAGAGCATTGAGCTTCAGAATTGGACACAGTTTGTTTTTGTTTTGAGACAGGGTCTTTCTCTGTCACCCAGGTTGGAGTGCAGTGGCATGATTACAGCTCACTGCAGCCTTGACCTCCTGGGCTCAAGGGATCCTCCTGCCTCAGCCTCCCAAGTAGCTGGGACTACAGGCGTGCACTACCACACCTGGCTAATTTTTTATTTGTGTTTTTTGTAGAGACGGGGTTTTGCCATGTTGCTCAGGCTAGTCTCAAACTCCTAAGCTCAAGAAATCCTCCTGCCTTGGCCTCCCAAAGTGCTGGGATTACAGGTGTCAGTCCATTCTTCAGTAGAAGCAAACTAGGCCACAGATTTAAAGAGTAACCTTCAGCACAACCACATACCCAGTTTGAATATAATGGGGCTGCAGCACAGGGTCTGGAGCAACCACGAAGACAAATGAGATGAAAGCATAGGCAGAACCAGGTTACGGACAGCCTTATATGCCATGATAAGGAATCGAGACAATATTCAGCTGGAAAGGAGAAACCCCCAAAGAGCTTTAAAGCCCAATCTATCAGCCTATGCAGTCTGCTCCCTTCGTGCCCACATATGCATTTCCAAGACATGCTTAAATAAAGTTGATTTTATATTTAAAACAGTAAAATCTGCTACTACGAGTCAGGGGAAAATCTGTGAACTTTCAAAATAAAGTCACTAAATAAAGTCCAGTAAAGTCAGTTTATAACTCTCGAAGATATTCATGAACCAAAAATGTAGCAGAAAGGGGGTTTATGGCAATGCATACACAAACAGCCACCACAAGACAAATGAGAAGAGACTACTAATTAGTAAATGAAGAGACAGTCTTACCATATGGCAGGAACTGTTCTCAGTGCTTCACACATATAAACTCGCAGATACAATTATCCCTATTTTAACACAGATACAATTATCCCTATTTTACAGACAAGGAAACTGAGACACAGAAAGGTTAAAGTACTTTTCCAAGAAAACACACAGTGAGTAGTAGAGCTAAGTCAAACTCAGACAACCTGGACCCAGAATCCAGGCTTTTAATGACTACTCTACTGCCTCTCCACTATGGGAAACCAAGGAAGAAAGCACAAAATGCTAAAAGAACAGAATGAGTGAAGACCAGTAAATAAAATTAAGTTGGCAAACTTTTATCATTAAAAATAAGTAAGTATATGTATTTAGTTTAAAATACAGCAACATGACCGGGCACAGTAGTTCACGCCTGTAATCCCAGCACTTTGGGAGGCCAAGGCAGGCGGATCACTTGAGCCCAGGAGGTCAAGACCAGCCTGGGCAACATAACAAAACCCCGTCTCTACAAAAAATACAAAAATTAGCCAGGCGTGGTGGCAGGCGCCCATGGTCCCAGTTACTTGGAGGCTGAGGTGGGGGACTGGCTTGAGCTCAGGAGGCAGAGGTTGCAGTGAGCTGAGATCATGCCACTGCACTCCAGCCTGGGCAACAGAGCCAGACCCAGTCTCAAAATAAATAAATAAATAAATAATGCGAACAGACTTGCCAAGTACAAGAGCCAAAACCCGGGTCAACCGGCAACTGGAACCAGCTTAAAGGATCCACAAACAACAGACTATATACGTAAGCTATAAGAAATCCCTATGTAGAATACTATATAAGGAATTTTTAAACGACACTTTTAAGGAATAAACAACGTAGGGAAATGTTTACAAATAAAATGTTAAATAAAAAAGCAGGCACAAAACTGTTTATGTAGCACAAGCCCAAATTTAGAAATATAACATTACATAAAGAAGACTGAAAGGAAAAATATAAAAATATTAATAGTGATCATCTCTTGGTATATGGAATTATAAATAGTTTTTATTTTCTACCTGTACCTTTTAGTGTTTTTCAAATTCTTAATGTTGCAAGGACATGTAAAAAGTTTCTATTTCTGGAGAACACATTTTTGGGGGGGACTGATTTTCCTTCAATAAGGGAGAAAATGGGCAAGTTATCCTTTTTTCAAATAAGAAAATGTTATAAAGAGGCTGGGCGCAGTGGCTCACGTCTGTAATCCCAGCACTTTGGGAGGCCCAGGCGGGTGGATCACGAGGTCAGGAGAGCAAGACTATCCTGGCTAACACAGTGAAATCCCGTCTCTACTAAAAATACAAAAAATTAGCTGGGCGCGGTGGTGGGTGCCTGTAGTCCTAGCTACTTGGGAGGCGGAGGCAGGAGAATGGCGTGAACCTGGGAGGCGGAGTTTGCAGTGAGCCAAGATCACGCCACCGCACTCCAGCCTGGGCGATAGAGTGAGACTCCGTCTCAAAAAAAAAAAAAAAAAGAAAGAAAATGGTATAAAGAAATTAAGATAACAAATTGTACTGAACTTTTCTTTTTCTCTTTTTTTTTTTTTTTTGAGATAGAGTCTTGTTCTGTTGCCCAGGCTGGAGTGCAGTGGCATGATCTTGGCTCACTGCCTCACTACAACCTCCATCTCCTGGGTTCAAGCGATTCTCTTGCCTCAGCCTCCCTAGTAGCTGGGACTACCGGTGTGTACTACTATGCCCGGCTAGTTTTTGTATTTTTGGTAGGGGCAGGGTTTCACCACGTTGGCCAGGCTGGTCTTGAACTCCTGACCACAGGTGATTCACCCGCCTCAGCTTCCCAAAGTGCTAGGATTACAGGAATGAGCCACCACACCTGGCCTGAACTTTTATTTCTATTTACTATGATCTTAGCAGGTTTCCGACCCTGTGATCAGCTACTTGATTATTAAATCAAATAACTCCTAGTTCTAATGTAAGCTTTACTGTCCCTACCATGAGCTACTATGCTCACCGCAATGCTTCAGTACCTCCACTGAGTTTCAAAAAACTCAAGCACTCCCCCTTCTCTGGTCCTGCTCCAAGGCCTCTCTGAGGACTCTTCCCACACCAGATAGAATCAACCACTTCCTCCTTCATGGTACTCCCCTGCTGAAGATACCTCTGTTATAGCATTTACTAGTCTGTATTGAAATTATTTGTTTATATAGCAGTCTCTCCTAATAGATTGTGGACTCCCCAAGGAACACTGACCAGGTCATATCATTGCCTCCCCATGGCTAGTATGGTGTTCAGCCCTGCTATCTCAAAGTCTGTACTTTCACAAGATCCCCAGGTGAGTCCTATGTATGCTGAAGTTTCAGAAACATGGTTTAGACTCTAGAGCAATCAGTATGAGAAGGGGCTCAACATTCTATATCTCTAACAGGTTCACAGGTAATGCTGATGCTGCTGGTCTCCTAGACCATGCTTTCAAAAGTGAGAACCCAGGTCAACAGTCAGCAGGCCAAATCCTGACAGCTGCCTGTTTTTGTGAAAACAGCCAAGTTCATTCATTTACATATTATCTGTGGCTGCTTTTGCACAATGGCAGAGCTGAGTAGTTGCAGCAGAGACATATGGCCCACAAAACTTTACTATCTGATGCTGTATTGAAAAAGTGTACCAATTCCAGGTGTAGAGGTCTTAGTCTTAAAGCTACATAACTACCTTATATAAACAAATACATTTTTCTAAATCAAAGAAAGCATAAAAATAATTTTCTTCCAGTTCTACCATCTCCTGTTAGGAAAAGAACTATAAAACTTGCAATGTTTTGCAAATACATCTAGTTTCAACTATGACTTGATGGTTTTATTCTTCCCATACCCCAATTAGGAATTTTACACAGTCATTTTCCAAAGTATGTATTTCATACAATCATGCTTGCATTTGATCAAGGCTAATCTTTCCTAAAACTAGTATCTTGGGGACCAAATACTGTATCCGGGTTGCTAAAATTACTATAATACATACTACTAACTCAGTCTTTACTTCTAAAGTGCTATTCTAAAAAGCTGTGAAAGGCCAGGTGCAGTAGTGCACACCTGTATTCCCAACACTTTAGGAGGCTGAACTGGGAAGATCACTTGAGCCTAGGAGTTGAAACCAGACTGGGCCCTCTCTTAAAAAATAAAAATAAATTGGTCGAGCATGGTGGCTCACGCCTGTAATCCCAGCACTTTGGGAGGCCAATGTGGGCAGATCACCTGAGGTTGGGAGTTCGAGACCAGCCTGGCCAACATAGCAAAACCCCATCACTACTAAAATACAAAAATTAGCCAGGCATGGTGGCACACACCTGTAATCCCAGCTACTCAGGAGCCTGAGGCAGGAGAATCACTTGAACCTGGGAGGCAGAAGTTGTACTGAGCCAAGATTGTGCCACTGCACTCCATCCTGGGTGACAAAGCAAGACTTCGTCTCAAAAAATAAAATAAAATAATAAAATAAAATAAATTAGCTGGGCGTGGTTGCATGCCCCTGTTGTCCTAGCTACTCAGAAGCTAAGGCAGGAGGATCTCCTAAGCCCAGAAGTTTGAGGCTACAGTGAGCTGTGATCACACCACACCACTGTACTCTAGCCTGGGTAACAGAGAGAGAAATCCTGTCACACATACACACACACACACAGCCATGAAAAACATGATGTAAAAGTCCATTTCAAAATTTTGGTGCATACAGAGCTAGTGGCAGCACACAGAAGTTCTGATATCACCTACTGATGTCCACCAAATGACGAGACAAAAGAAAGACGTTTGCTTTGTAAGATGCAATCTCCAGCTTTCTCCACAGAGAAGCACCAGCCATGAGTCCAGGGACATGAACTTAAAAAAACAAACTATTCAATTTTCAAAAAGCGCACAGGATAGGGTGGTCTAACTAAGGAGGTTCCAAGAATATACAGACACTTTGGATTATCAGTTTACATTTACTATGGCTTAATTCCACTCTTGGTTTATACTCCCCAACCGAAAATCCCACCATAAAAGATTGCCCTCCTCCATCAAGTTTATACTCTTGAGATATTTATACAGTTGTCTATTTCTGCTATCGTGGTTTAGCCAAGTTACATGGTTTTCATTTATACTTTCTTCATCAGTCAGCCCCTCCAGTCTCTTAATCATTCCTGTGGGTCTTCTGTGAACTCTCTCCAGCTGATCCCCAATGATCTGGTAATGAGGTGCCTCCAAATGACTGCAGCCTTCCAGGGACAGCCTCATTAGTCAGAACAGGATGAACTCATTCTCCTCAGTTCCATGACATACTACTCCTGAGCAGGTAATCCCCCAAATCACAGGAATCTACTGTGCTGCCATATTAGACTGTACCTTGTTCTATAACTCCCAGATTTGGACACTGGGGCATGCTAGAATGTGTTAGAAGCCAGAGGATAAATGGCCCACGTTCCCATGGCATCTATTTCACTAGAGGATGAGTGAACGGGGAGAAAAAAAAAATTTCATGTTAAATCAAACTCATAGATAATAAAACAGAATGTAATATATGCATGAATTTCTAAAGATAAAACATGGATATGTTGAATATATTCATAGATATTCTGAACTTGAAGCAGAAGGGCTGCTTGGGCCTCTGCTCCCAGCACCAAGGTGTTAACATATCCTTTACCACTAGAGGTACTTGAGCCAAAACCCTTACTCAACTTTTGATCTACTGTGCATTACCTTACTCATACCATATACTCACATTTTAAATGATATTATTTTTCTGCTATGTTTCCCCATCCTAGATATCTATATTTATTTTCTCTTTGCCTAAAATCATTTGCTGCAAGAACACGTGTCATTTATCTTCTGGCTTCTAGAACATTCTTGCATGCACTGATGCCCAAATCTGGGAGGCATGAAATGGGGTTACAGTCTAACTCACTCTATAATTCACAGACTACCAACATCTATAGGTTCCTCTGCATCGTTCATTCTTCATTCATTTCACATTTCTTGAGCATTTGCTATATGCCAGGCTGTGTGCTAAAAGCTAAAGTCACAAGGATAAATAAGACAGGGTGCTTTCTTAACCTCAATGAACTTGGTCTGCCATGGGAGAAGGAAAATGCAATGCTGCAAGTGCCATAAAAGAGGAATAAGCAAAGTATGGAGGGCAGAGGAAAGAGAAGTAACTGTATGCGCAAGTGGAAAAGCAGAGACAACAGAGCTGATTACTTAAGAATGAGTAAGCAGGCTGGGCATGGTGGTTCATACCTGTAATCCCAGCACCTTGGGAGGCTGAGGTGGGAGGATGGCTTGTGCCCAGGAGTTCAAGACCAATCTGGGTAACATAGTGAGATCTCATCTCAAAAAAACAAAAACAAACAAAAAACCAAAAACTGGGTGTGGTGGTATGCACCCATGGTCCCAGCTACTCAGGAGGCTGAGGTGGGAGGATCATTTGAGCCCAGGAGGCTGAGGCTGCAGTGAGCCCTGATTGCTCCACTACACTTCAGACCATGTGAAGAGCAAGACTCTGTCTCCAAAAAACACCAAAGTGTTTAGAAAGACCACCTGGGGCTAAACTGGGATGATTACCATGTAGTGGTTAAGAGCATGAATCTTACTACTGAATGATCTTAGACAAGTTACAGCAGGTCCTCAAACGACATCAGTTTCATTCAACACTGTTTTCTTATGATTTTGAGGAGTAAAAAAATTGACTCCTGGCAGGCACCAATGTGTGGAGTTCACACATTCTCTGTGTGGGTTTTCTCTGGATACTTGGATTTCCTCCCACATCCCAAAGATGTGCGCTTCCAAGTTAACTGGCATGTCTAAAGTGTCCCAGTCTAAGTGACGGTGAGGGGTGTGTGTGTGTGTGTGTGTGTGTGTGTGAGAGAGAGAGAGAGAGCACAAGCAAGAAAGAGAGAGACAGCACATAAGCGAGAGAGCCCTGCAATAGAATGGCATCCCATCCAGCATTGGTTCCCAACTTGCACCCTACGCCCTGGCCACCCTCAACCGTGGACTGGAATAATTGGGTAAATGTTATAATTATCTAACTTGTTTTTATCAATCTTTCTTATACATACTGCTCTCATTTATTTTAATATGTATATTATGTTCTGGTCTTTATTTAAAATAGTTTGGTGATATTTTTGTGACCAGAAATATGCCATAGGAACTTAATTCTTGTTTGTATCAATTAGCCTATGGTAAAACTGGTTATCAATATACATCATTTTGTTTGAAGTAGAAGTTTCTAAGAACCTATCGACATCAAGTGAGGACTTGCTGTAAACTTCTTTTCAGTTGCCTCACATGTAAAATGGAGATGCACTGAGAAAAGGAACGAATCTGCTGCTATTGGGGAGCAAGACTTGGAGAATAAGTACACGGAGAATTGCTTAAGACTGAAACTTTACACCCAGGTGACATGCAGTACCCTGGAGGACAAGGCTCTATGCACAGACCAGGCTGCTGGGTTGCCAGGTTATGAGGGTGGTTTGTGCCAGGCCACAGCAGCCCAACCCACAGTAAGTGAGGAAGATAGCTTGAATCTACCTGAAGGACTCACTGGTTTTCCAGAGAGATTCCATGTGGAAATAACTACAGCAACAATCCAAAATAATGGATTTTCCAGTGTTCTCTGAAAGATGATGATAATAAGAATCGACCTTTATTGCGAACTTACTATGTGCCAGGCACTGTATAAAGTGCTTCATCTATATTATCTCATTTAACTCTCACGTCAACCATATAAGGAAAGCATACTTTATCCATATTTTATAGATTAGGAAACAGAAGCACAGAAAGCTAAAATAACTTGCCTATAGCCACCCAGTTTATAAGTGAAGGAGTCAAGCAATGTGATTCCAGAGCTTACACTCTTTCTCTACTCTTAACTGGGAATACGGATGTATCAAAAAGAACTTCCAGAAGGGGGGAAAAAGATATTATTCTTGGGATAGGAAGAATTAAGCTCAGAAATATTTAACTTGAAATTTTAGCCAGGAGCGGTGGCTCACACCTGTAATTCCAGCATTTTGGGAGGCCAAGGCAGGTGGATCACGAGGTCAGGAGATCAAGACCATTCTGGCTAACATGGTGAAACCCTGTCTCTACTAAAAATACAAAAAAATTAGCCGGGCATGGTGGCATGCGCCTGTATTCCCAGCTACTGGGGAGGCTGAGGCAGGAGAATTGCTTGAACCTGGGAGGCGGAGGTTGCAGTAAGCTGAGATCGCGCTACTGCACTCCAGTCTGGGCGACACAGTGAAAGTCCCTCTCAAAAAAAAAAAGGAATGTTAAAGGAATATGACTTCATTTTAGACTTTAAGCAACAAAAAAACAAAAGATGTTTTTTAACCGAGAGAGAAAAAGGATCACACATTTTAAATGAAGTAACTCTGGGGACAATGTGAAAGACTCTGAAGGGGGACAGACCCATTAACAAGCACAAGATAAGGGGCTACTGGTCCAATGGAGTAGCTATACACTGGCCACAATATAGACAGGGTCCAGCGTAGACCCTCATTAGTCACATTGGTTGAGGGTGGCCAGGGCTTAGGGTGCAAGTTGGGAACCAACCCTGGATGGGTTGCTCTCCTGCTTTATGCTCTCAGAAGCAACAGGATCAATGATCTGTGAGGTCAAATGGATAAACAAGAGGAAGAAGCCAAGGAAAAAGGCAAATTTTCTATGGTTGGGAGCCTGGATAAATGAACGAGAATTAAGGAGGCAAAGCAAACACGAAAGAAAAGATGTATTAGTCCATTTTCATGCCGCTGATAAAGACATATCAGAGACTGGTTAATTTATAAAGAAAAAGAGGTTTAATAGACTCACAGTTCCATGTGGCTGGGGAGGCCTCACAAATCACGGTGAAAGGTGAAAGGCATGTCTTACATGGCAGCAGGCAAGAGAGAATGAGAGCCAAGCGAAAAGAGAAACCCCTTATAAAATCATCAGATCTTGTGATACTTATTCACTACCACAAGAACAGTATGGGGGAAACTGCCTCCATGATTCAATTATCTCCCACTGGATCCCTCCCCTAACACATGAGAATTATGGGAACTATAATTCAAGATGAGATTTGGATGAGGACACAGCCAAACCATATCATTCCACCCTGGCCCCTCCCAAATCTCATGTCCTCACATTTCAAAACCAATCATGCCTTCCCAACAGTCCTCCAAAGTCTTAACTCATTTCAGTATTAACTCAAAGTTCACGATCCAAAGTCTCATCTGAGACAAGGCAAGTCCCTTCTGCCTATGGCCCTGTAAAATCAAAATCAAGTTAGTTACTTTCTAGATACAATGGGAGTACAGGCAATGGGTAAATATACCTGTTCCAAATGGGAGAAATTGGCCAAAACAAAGGGGCTACAGGGCCCCTGCAAGTCCAAAATCCAGCAGGGCAGTCAAATCTCAAAGCTCCAAAATGATCCCCTTTGACTCCATGTCTCATATCCAGGTCACACTGATGCAAGAGGTGGGTTCCCATGGTCTGGGGCGGCTCCACCCCTGTGGCTTTGCAGGGTACAGCCTCCTCCCCAGCTGCTTTCACGGGCTAGCACTGAGTGCCTGAGGCTTTTCCAGGCACATAGTACAAACTGTCGGTGAATCTACCACACTGGGGTCTGGAGGACAGTAGCCCTCTTCTCACAGCTCCACTAGACAGTGCCCCAGTGGGGACTCTGTGTGGGAGCTTCAACCCCACATTTCCCTCCCACATTGCCCTAGCAGAGGTTCTCCATGAGGACCCCACCCCATAGCAGACTTCTGCCTGAACATTCAGGAGTTTCCATACATCCTCTGAAATCCAGGTGGAGATTCTTTTTTTTTTTTTTTTTTTTTCTTGAGACGGAGTCTTGCTCTGTTACCCAGGCTGGAGTGCAGTGGCGCGATCTCGGCCCACTGCAAGCTCCGCCTCCCGGGTTCACGCCATTCTCCTGCCTCAGCCTCCGGAGTAGCTGGGACTACAGGCGTCCACCACTGCGCCTGGCTAATTTTTTGTATTTTTAGTAGAGACGGGGTTTCACCATGGTCTCAATCTCCTGACCTCGTGATCCACCCGCCTTGGCCTCCCAAAGTGCTGGGATTACAGGCATGAGCCACTGCACCTGGCCTCAGGTGGAGGTTCTCAAACCTCAATTCTTGACTTCTGTGCACCCACAGGCTCAATATCACGTGTAAGCTGCCAAGTCTTGGGGCTTGCACCTTCTGAAGCGACGGCCCAAGCTGTACCTTGGCTCCTTTCAGCCACAGCTGGAGCAACTGGGGCACAGGGCACCAAGTCCCTACACTGCACACAGCAGGGGGAACCTGGGCCCTGCCTTCAAAACCATTTTTTCTTCCTAGGCCTCCAGGTCTGTGATGGGAGTGGCTGCTATGAAAACCTCTGACATGCCCTGGAGACATTTTCCCCATTGTCTTGGTGATTTGGCTCCTCTTTATTTATGCAAATTTCTGTAGCCAGCTTGAATTTCTCCTCAAAAAATGGGTTTTTCTTTTCTATTGCCACTGTCAGGCTGCAAATTTTCCAAACTTTTATGCTCTGCTTCCCTTTTAAACGTTAAGTTCCAATTTCAGATCATCTCTCTCAAGTTCAAAGTTCCACAGATTTCTAGGGCAGGAACAAAATGCTTCCAGTCTCTTTGCTAAAGCATAACAAGAGTGACCTTTGCTCCAGTTCCCAACAAATTCCTCATCTCCATCTGAGACCACCTCAGCCTGGATTTCAATGTCCATATCATTATCACCATTTTGTTCAAAGTCATTCAACAAGTCTCCAGGAAGTTTCAAACTCTGCCACATTTTCCTGTCTTCCTCTGAGCCCTCCAAACTGTTGTAACCTCTGCCTGTTACACAGTTCCAAAGTTGCTTCCACATTTTCAGGTATCTTTACAGCACTGCCTCACTCCCAGTACCAATTTACTCTATTAGTCCATTTTCACGCTGCTGATAAAGACATACTAGAGAGTGGGTAATTTATAAAGAAAAAAGGTTGAATGGACTCATAGTTCCACGTGGCTGGGAGGCCTCACAACCATGTCAGAAGGCTAAAGGCATGTCTTACATGGCAGCAGGCAAGAGACAATGAGAGCCAAGTGAAAGGGGAAACCCCCTATAAGATCAACAGATATTGTGAGACTTATTCACTACCATGAGAACAGTATGAGGGAAACCACCCCATGATTCAATTATCTCCCACTGGGTCCCTCCCACAACAATGGGAATTATGGGAGCTAAAATTCAAGGTGAGATTTGGGTGGGGACACAGCCAAACCATATCAAAAGATAATGAGTAGAGAATTAAACATGTTAAGTTTGGAGTGTCTACAGGATATCCAGGTGAATACATTCAAAAGGTACATAGAAATACATTTGTATCACATGCAAAATGTAGTCCTTCGTCTGTAGCATTTTTTCACTTAGCATAATGGTTTTTAGATTCGTACATGTTGTTACACGTTTCGGTAGTTCACTCCTTTTTCCTGCGGAGTAGTACTCCATTAAATGGACATACTGCAATCTGTTTATCCATTCACCAGATGAAGGACATTTGGGTTATATCCAGTTTGGTGGTATCGTGGATAAAGCTGCTAAGAATATTAAGCTACAAGTCTGTGTAGACACATGCTTTCATTTCTCTTGGGTAAACATCTAAGAATGGGATTGCTGGGTCATATGGTAAGTATCTATTTAACTTACAAGAAATTGCCAAACTGTTTACCAAAGCAGCTGGACCACTTTGCATTTCTACCAGCAACGCACAAGAGGCGGGTTGCTCTACATCCACCAACACTTGGTACTGTCTTTTAATTTTACCCATTCTAATAGGTGGAAGTGGTATCTCATTGTGATTTTAATTTGCATTTCCCTAAGGACTAACAATATTGAGGTTTTTTTAATGTGTTTATTGGTTATTTGTATTAGTTTCTTTGAAGTATCTATTCAAATCTTTTGTCTTTTTTAAAAATCGAGCTGTTTGTCTTCTTACTATTGAGTTGTAAGAGTTCTTTATACATTCTAAATGTGAACCCCGAATATCTGAGACAGGTCTCAGTTAATTCAGAAAGTTTATTTTGCCAAGGTTGAAGACGCACGCCCAGGACACGGCCTCATGAGGTCCTGACGACATGTGCCCAAGGTGGTCGGGGCACAGCTTGCTTTTATACATTTTAGGGAGACATGAGACATCAATCAAGATGTATACTGGCTCAGTCCAGAAAGGCGGGACAACTTGGAGTAGGGAGGGGGGGCTTCCAGGTGAGAAAAATGGTTGCATTATTTTGAGTTTCTGATTAGCCCTTCCAAAGGAGGCAATCAGATATGCATCTATCTCAGTAAGCAGAGGGATGACTTTGAATACAATGGGACACAGATTTGCCCTAAGCAGTTCCCAGCTTTACTTTTCCCTTTAGCTTAGTGATTTGGGGGCCCCAAGACTTATTTTCCTTTCACATAAATGTAAGTCCTTTATTAGATAAACATTTTGCAAATATTTTCTGTGGTTTGCCTCTTCATTTTCTTAACAGAAAATACACTTTTTAAAGAGTAAAAGTTTCTAACTTTGATGAAAGCCAACATAAATTTTTTCTTCATAGTTTGTGGTTTTTGTGTTCTATTTTTTAAAACTCTGCCTAGCTCAAGGTCACAAAGATTTTCTCCTGATTTTCTTCTAGAAGTTTATCTAAACGTTTCACAAGAGAAAATTCTCTCGTCAAATTTTTTAACAAGACTTTTTAAAACTCCTGCATTCCATTTATTTCATAGTCATTAAGTTTTATTCCCTTTGTTTCTTTCAAATTCAATGCCACACATTATCATGCACTATTTAAGTTATAGTCTTTTGTTGTTTTTTTTTTTTTTTTTTTTTTTGAGACAGAGTTTTGCTCTTATTGCCCAGGCTGGAGTGCAATGGCGCCATCTCGGCTCACTGCAACCTCCACTTTCCAGGTTCAAGCGATTCTCCTGCCTCAGCCTCCCAAGTAGCTGGGATTATAGGCATGCGCCACCACACCCAGCTAATTTTGTATTTTTAGTAGAGACGGGGTTTCTCCATGTTGGTCAGGCTGGTCTCGAACTCCCGACCTCAGGTGATTTGCCCACCTCGGCCTCCCTAAGTGCTGGGATTACAGGCGTGAGCCACTATGCCTGGCCCCAGTTATAGTCTATTTCTGAATTTGGAAAGATTTTAATATTTTAACAGATTTTTCCTCTCTTCAATCTAGTAAATGGAATGCTAAGGTTTTAGTCCCTCACTTCTCTCCAAATACACATAAGACCTCTGCACCCCTGATACTGGTTCTTAAAACAACAACTAAATTCCACAACCCAGAACATGCACCTTGAAGTTAAGCCAGGGGCAATAAACTAGTTACCCTTCTGGCTTTGACGAGAGTCTTTTATAAGATCATTCCCACCTTACTGAGTCACTCTAACCTGTGATGAGACTGGAAAACGTTGTTCTATAATCACTCACTGGTTAAATTAAAATTTAGGCTTATAAAGGTTAAGCTAACCAAGACAAAAGTAATTCTGCATTACTTAATTCAATTTAGATTCTCTCTATTGCACCATTCTCTCTAAAACAAGCCAGAGTTCTTCAGACCTGTATTTCTTTTTGTGTAGTATACACAAAGGCATAGCTTAGTTAGATTCAGCTGTCCCTGGAGTCGTTTGCCATTCATTCTCAGCACAGTTTAGAGAAAGCAGGAAAAAGGGATTCAAAGCTAATGTGAGTATAACAGGGAAAACAAGAAGTGAGAATTTACCATTGCTCATTTTGTAACCTCATGGGGAGAAAAACAAAAGAGAAAACTGGATCATCTATGTCACTGTCCCATTCTTAACCCTAAATCTAGAAAATACTAGCTTCAGTTTCCTCTTCCCTCCTATCCTGATGTGTTTTCTATACGCAAACTGACTCTACTATGCCTGAGCCACAGAGGACAGGCCCCCATGTTCCCATCTCATGGAAGCTTTTATGCTTAGGTGACCTTAGACCACTGAATCTTGGCTATAACAGGAAGGTTTTAAAAGTAATTCTTTGAACCTGACAAGCCGTCTCCCTCAATAAGTCTAGGAAGCTATTATTCCATTAACTGCGCCTGAAGTGGCAGGCACACTGCCAGATCTGCAGCCCAGTCGGGTGGAACTGGAATGGTCACACGTATACTTAAAAGCTAACTCTGCCTCTACTACCATCCATTACTTTCAATTCTGTGCTTATTTTTAAGGAAAATAAATTATTTATAGAATTGAAAGGAAAAACAATGTTATTTAAATGAGCATTTTGTAGTTAAGATTCCAAGAAGAAAAACTCAACTAGCCACAGAAATGGCACCCTAAGATAGCTGGATTTGAAGGAGAAACTCAACACTTACCTATTCAAAACAAAATTTCTGTTGACCTAATAATCAATTTTACCAAAGAAAGGTCTACTAATTTCTTCAAATGCATATTAAGAAGCGACCACATGCCAAGCAATATATTGGACCCTAAAGATTCCAGAATGAGTAAAATATCCTCAACACTTTAGAAACATAAAAGCTTAGTAAAGAAGACAGACAAGTAAATAATTACGTAGTTATACTTCCATGTAGTAAAATCTATGAGGTGAGCATAGAGGGTATGGATGGATACCTTAATCAAGATCAGCTCTTAGCTTCTCAGGAAAGTTCACATCACCCTCCTGGAAGCAAAGTCAACTCTTCCATAGAGTTAACAATGCTTTGGGGGTCAAGGAATACAAAACACTACCTATGAAGTATTACTTATTCTCAGGGTCAATGACTCTCTTCAACACTGGTCAGAGGGGGATTCTTGGACCACATACATAGCACAGAAAAAGCACTCACTGGAAATACCAACTTATTTATCAAAATTATACACGATCTGGTCGGGCACAGTGACTCATGCCTGTAATCCCAGCACTTTGGGAGGCTGAGGCGGGCGGATCACCTGAGGTCAGAATTTCGAGACCAGCCTGGCCAACATGGTGAAATCCCATCTCTACTAAAAATACAAAAATTAGCCAGGCGTGGTGGCGGGCATCTGTAATCCCAGCTACTCAGGAGGTTGAGACAGGAGAATAGTTTGAACCCGGGAGGCAGAAGTGGCAGTGAGCCAAAATGGTGCCACTGCACTCCAGCCTGGGTGACAAGAGTGAAACTCCATTTAAAAAAAAAAGAGGCCGGGCGCGGTGGATCACACTGGTAATCTCAGCACTTTGGGAGGCTGAGGTGGGCAGATTACGAGGTCAGGAGATCGAGACCACCCTGGCTAACACAGTGAAATCCCATCTCTACTAAAAATACAAAAAATGGCTGGGCACAGCGGCTCACGCCTGTAATCCCAGCACTTTGGGAGGCCCAGGTGGGTGGATCACAAAGTCAGGAGATCGAGACCTTCCTGGCTAACACAGTGAAACCCCGACTCTACTAAAAATACAAAAAATTAGCTGGGTGTGGTGGTGGGTGCCTGTAGTCCCAGCTACTAGGGAGGCTGAGGCAGGAGAAAGACATGAACCCAGGAGGTGGAGCTTGCAGTGAGCCGAGATCGCGCCACTGCACTCCAGCCTGGGCGACAGAGCAAGACTCGTCTCAAAAAAAAAAAAAAAAAAAAAATACAAAAAATTAGCCAGGTGTGGTGGTGGGCACCAGTAGTAGCAGCTACTTGGGAGGCTGAAGCAGGAGAATGGCGTGAACCTGGGAGGCGGAGCTTGTAGTGAGCCGAGATCGCGCCACTGCACTCCAGCCTGGGTGACAGAGCATGACTCCGTCTCAAAAAGGAAATTACACATGATCTAACTGGAATGTGGTATTCTGGATTCAGTTTGGGTACAGAAAAAGGAAATTAGTGGAGAAACCTGTGAAATCCAAATAAAGTCTATAGTTGAATAATAGTTTTGTACCAATGTTAATTTCTTAGATGTGACAGTATGTGCGATGGTTATGTAAGAAGTTAACATTAGGAGAAGCTGGGTGAAAGGTATACAGGAATACTCTGTACTAGCTTTGCAACTTTTTTATAAATTTAAAATTATTCCACAATTTAAAACAATTTAATTACATATGGTGCTCCCCTTTACATTCTCACTCCCCCTTAGAATTCTAATCATGTCTCCCTAATCATTGCCCCAATTCAGGTAATGCCGGCCTAAAACTTTTTAAATATCTTTTTTAACCCCTTTCTATGAACTGTTTGCACAGCCCACCTGGGATTTCTTCTTTACCAAGACATGAAAAACTAGACCACACTTGGGAAGTTTTAACTGTTTTCTGTTCCTAATAGATTTACTATATATACCCGGGGTACCTTGAATTTGAACTTCCCAAAGCAGACAAGAGAGGAGTTAAAATAACATGCTCTGGGTCTCTGGATAAAAGCAAGGGGACATTACAGAAAATATGTTGTATATTAATAGATTATCTCATCTCTGGCCAAAAAGTACAATATATAGAAAATCAATTAACAGATGTTAACTATTAGCTTCTCAACAGTAACAAGCTGCACTGAAATAAATGCCTTTGCTCTGAAAAACATGATGCAAATTGCTCAACTATTCAAGATGACAAAAACTCATAAAATCATATGGAACCATTCAATTAGACTAAATGACAAAACATGTATCTACCATGACTATTTAGTTTCTAATAGCTAAGTGAATACCCATCTTTCTCTATAAACCCTATCTTGTAGAACAGTTTTCAAAAGAGCCACCAGGAAAACATCATTATGGTGCTGTAACACTATATCAACGGCTCAGGCATGTGTGTGTGTACACACACATACATACACACAAACTGCAATAAGGTTAAACAACCTCAAAAGTTTGAAAACTACTATATGAAAGAATATTAGTGAAGGCTAAGCATTCAGAACTCTTCAAAGAAAAAGGAACCAAAGAAAAATAACTGAAATTTAAACCCAAGTTAGTTAATAGCTAAAGTCATTTAAAAGGTAAAACGGTCAGGCACAGTGGCTCATGCCTCTTCTCCCAGCTAATCAGGAAGCTGAGGTGGGAGGATGGCTTGAGGCCAGGAGTTCAAGATCAGCCTGGGCAACATAGCAAGATCTAATAAATAATAAATAAAAGGTAAAATGATACACTAGAGTCCATTAAGGTCATAAAATCTGATCTATTACATGGTACTAATATGTTGATAGTATTAAATAAATATTACACAACAGTACTCTGACCTGGACCACTTACAGAAAGATGAACAGGAAGAGTAATTCCTCTAAAATATTTCAACTTCCACATCTCTGTTCAGCCACCAACCATATTTTATGTGTTTACAAGTCTTTCTCTAATACAGGACTGTGGTGAGATTGCCCAGGACAGAATGGGCCCTCCATAAATGCTTTCTGAATGAATGACCAAGCAGCAGTAATCTATCTCTGAGGTATTCTTACAAACCAATTCAATATCAAGACCTCAGAAGCAGAACATGCTGTATGCCATGCTACCACATTTAGGGGCAGGCAAGTTAATTGAAAAATAATTAACAGCAACTAATGTTTGTTGGGAGAAAAAAAGTCCTATCATGTAAGTCAGAAAAATAAATGTAAAAACTACAACTTGAAAATGGACAAAAAAGTGAATCTACTTATAACTTTCTAACATTGAAATACAAGATGTTCTTTAAGGAGTCTTTCATTATCCAGAATAATTTTGTAAAGAAATTTGATACCAACTTAAATTAGTAAGTCAGACCAATTAGTGAATGGAATGAAGTCCAAGCCCAATTATGTGTTCAAACTGTGTGTCCAATGCCTTGGGTGATTTTTTCTCTTCAAGACTGCAGAAAAATGCAAAACAACCCTCTTGACTGCTGAGAAGGACTAAAATCATTTCTTTTCCTCACAAGTATGTGCCCAAAAGCAATTACTTTCTGCTTCCATCCATCACGAATCAACACCACCTCCCAGCTTCCCATCCCCCACTTTCCATCCCCATCAAAGAATGCTGTAGAGTATCTGACCACTTTCATTTCAGGCTATAAGAACCTCAGATTGCAATAAAATTACAATGCAAAAAAAAAACCAAATTTTTCTAAGTATGTTCTCATCCCCCATGGTGTTCCTACACTAATTTAGCTCCCTATTAGGTATTAACAATCAAGGAAATCAGAACACTCTCAATAGAGGTTACAATAGAAATTACAAATGGCCTTTTTTTAAGTTGTTGTTGTTCATGGATTCCAAAATTCAAAGTACACATTACCAGAAGAGTGTTTTTCTGTCAGTGCCTAAATTTAAATGCAAATTACTATTTAATGATATGCAATTTTCCCTCTGAACCTATATATAATACTAATCAGTCAAATGTTTAAGAAGAATAACTGACCATGTTATTTTAGCTTTTAGACAATAAAAAGCTTATTGTCTAATTACCAAGAGATACATCAAAAAACTGGTTGCTATTAGCTCTACACATGAATGACAGCTTGACAGAGACAAGTTGCTCCAGAAAGATTAGGAACTTCTAGTGACCACAAATGGGGTAAAGCAGAAGGCACGTACAGTATCTGTAGCTACTATTTCTTTTTTTTTTTGAGACGGAGTCTTGCTCTGTCGCCCAGGCTGGAGTGCAGTGGCGCAATCTCGGCTCACTGCAAGCTCCGCCTCCCGGGTTCACGCCATTCTCCTGCCTCAACCTCTCCGAGTAGCTGGGACTACAGGCACCCGCCACCACGCCCGGCTAATTTTTTGTATCTTTAGTAGAGATAGGGTTTCACCGTGGTCTCGATCTCCTAACCTCGTGATCCGCCCGCCTCGGCCTCCCAAAGTGCTGGGATTACAAGCGTGAGCCACCGCGCCCGGCTGTAGCTACTATTTCTACATCAAAAATTCAGAGCCCACAGATATGTAAACTATCAAGCTATCTAAATGAATGTGTGCCTGAAAGAGAAACGAGAAGCAGAAAAACAGTTTACACCCAAATCAACAGAATAAATCACCCTGCGACTGAGCGTCCCAGGACCTGAAAACTTAATGTTTTGAGGTTTATGAACACATTCAAGTTCCAGTGCAACTATGTTAAAATAAAATTGGGCTGGCGCCAGGTACGGTGGCTCACGCCTGTAATCCCAGCACTTTGGGAGGCCAAGGTGGGCGGATCACCTGAGGTCGGGAGTTCAAGACCAGTCTGACCAACATGGAGAAACCCCGTCTCTACTAAAAATACAAAATTAGCCAGGCGTGTTGGCGCACGCCTGTAATTCCAGCTACTCAGGAGGCTGAGGCAGGAGAATCGCTTAAACCCGGGAGGTGGTGGTTGCAGTGAGCCAAGATCGCGCCATTGCACTCTAGCCTGGGCAACAAGAGCGAAACTCCATCTCAAAAAAAAAAATTGGGGGTGAGCACGGTGGCTCACGTCTGTAATCCCAGCACTTTGGGAGGCTGAGGCGGGCAGATCACCTGAGGTCAGGAGTTTGAGACCAGCCTTGCCAACATGGTGAAACCCCATCTCTACTAAAAATACAAAAATTAGCAAGGTATGGTGGCACCCACATGCCTGCAGTCCCAGCTACTCGGGAGGCTGAGGCAGGAGAATTGCTTGAACCTGGGAGGGGCAGGTTGCTGTGAGCTGAGATTGCGCCACTGCACTCCAACCTGGGCAGCAGAGGGAGGCTCTGTCTCAAAAATAAAATAAAATAAAATAAAATTGGCATAAAATTCCAACCCCGCCACACATCCTCAAGTTGGAAGACACACAATGGTAACAATAGAAAACACACTGAGTATTCTGGTTTACACTCTTCTATGGACCTCGCATGTTAACTATGAATAAATATAAGTCCTGATAACATCCCAGTAAAAGAGTGCTATTATGATTATCTCCATTTTACAGATAAAGAAACTGAGATGCAGATAGATTAACTCGCCCAATGTCATGGCGAGTTATGAGGCAGAGCAAGGATTTTAACCCCATCAGTCAGACTCCAAAGTTCGTGTTAAACAATAAACGTGTTTTCATCATAAGGGTTATACAATGGTCACCTTCTTTTTTAAACCTGATAACATTTTTTAATTCCAACTCTAGGATAGCATCATGCAATAAGAAAAGTATGACAGAGGTACCCATTCCGTTCCCACCTTGATCAGTAGCTGAAGAATGGAAGACAAAGTGTTAAAAAAAAAAAAAAAAAGAAAGAAAGAAAAAGAAAAAAGAAATAAAAGTATAGACTTTGGAATCAAGAGACTCAAACAGACCCCTGAACAAAGTCTGGGGCTCAGTTTCCCCATATGTAAAATAAGAGTATTTATGTTATTGAGAAGGTCAAAGAAGGTAGTATGAACAAAGTGACAAGTACAGTATATAGGATGGGGGTTTTCATCTTAAGTTTACAGACATCCAGAGGGTCCACCGATGGGCTTCAGAGTCCACCAATCTCATAAAGTGTATTACAAACTGTATGTGTGCCCATTTTTTAAAGAATTGTTCCTGGCTTTCCACAAACTTTCAAGAAATAAGTTATCTCCAAAAAGTTAAGAACCACTGGAATACATAGCAGGTACTCAAAGAAAAAAAGCTACCTTTCGCTCCTTGTTCTCACAAATTCTCCCTTTTTACTTAAAGATGACACACCAAGGCTTCACAATAAATGTCCATTGTTTCTCACCATTTTCTTGGCTTGGGTAAGTAGTAACATATGCAAGCTTATGCCCCAATTCTCTAGCGACAGTCTAGGCCCTCAAACACTGCTTCATTTCTCTCTTCATCGAGAGGAGTACACGGTATATACTCGAGAAGAATCATCCATCTAGCTGCACAAAGCACCATATCGGCTAGGAAAACCAAGTAGGAACCACAGCCTCAGGGTTGGACCGTAGACACCGGATGCCCCAACGCTACAGGGTAAGGAGAATGTGTTCCCCCAAACTACTGGGCAAACCAGGAGTCTGACCCCCCTACCCTTGTCCTCCCTCTCTCTCTCTGGAACTCTGGTAAAGGCAGGTCTTCTGGGCTCTGCCTAAGGCTGGAGAGAAACGTTACCCGAGCCGGGGTTACAGCGCGACGAAGTTCCACCTCCGCTGTCCTGGGAAGGGGCGGCAGCACTCAGCAGAAGACGGGCTCTCCACTCTCCCACCAAGAGACCCCAGAGTTCGTCTCTACCTGGCCTGAGAACCGGCTCGGGGGGTTTGCCGTTTCCCCAAGGAACTTCCGCTTCCGGGCTATCCTTTGCCGGAAGCAGTATGTGAATGACGTAGAAGTATTGCGCCGTTGGTGATTACGGAAGAACCAGGAGTTTGGCGTGACCATGGTGAGAGAAGAGGGTCCAAGAAGGGACGTTATCAGGCCACTTTTTGGGTGGAGAAGGAGGTAGTCAGACCGTGGCCAAATTTCCTTCACATTGTCCTTGCATATTTTCATTCTGGTGTTAGCTCTTAAGCTTCTCCAAGCGGTGACTGTTACGCTTTACGGAGTGGGGAAGAGGGTCTGGGTATGTGAGGCAAGAAGGGAAGGCAATGGACAAGAGAAAAGAAGAGACTTTAAAAGATGCCGTATGTTTCCAACTTTTTTAATTCTAAAATTTCTGTTTCAAGGGGAAGCAAAAGAAAACAAGGAAGTATGCGACCATGAAGCGAATGCTTAGTCTCAGAGATCAGAGGCTGTGAGTGTCTGGAATCAACCGCCCAGGGATATTCTAATAAGAGTCTAGAGAGGATAAGTAGTAAAAATGTTTGTTGTTATTATTTTGTTTTTTACTTATAATATTTATCTTAGATTTATATAGCATGAGATAGCCAGTGTTTAACAGTAATTTAGCTGCTGAGCGATCACACTGGGAAAGGCGATGGGAATTAAACATTTCTTAAGTGTTCAGTTTTTCTACCGTTATATGCTCTGTCTGCCATATCGCATTTAAACCTCATGTCAGTTCGGTGAAGTCCGTATAATTCTCTTTATGTTTTTACCATTACACTACTACATTCCCCTGCGGTGGGGCGGGGGGAGTGTTTCTTGTTGAAAGATGGCAAGGTTAGAGACCTTGTTTGTCTTGCGTTTCCAGTGCCTGGTGGTACTCAGATATTTTTGTCAGAGAAAATGGGAAAACTCCAAGATATCTCCATTTTATAAGTCTTACTAATACAAGAATCCAAATCACTGTGGAAGAAGAAAGTGAAGTGATATTTCCTAGTATGAAGAGGATCAAAGCGGTGTCCCTGCTTAAGTGTAGAATAAGCATAGCTATTAAATAAAGACTGATCTTCATTGAATTTAAGAGTCTCAGAAAGCCGGGCGCAGTGGCTCATGCCTGTAATCCCAGCACTTTGGGAGGCTGAGGCGGGTGGATCACCTGAGGTGAGGAGTTCGAAACCAGCCTGGCCAACATGGTGAAACCCTATCTCCACTAAAAATACAAAAAAGAGTCTCAGAATAAGAGAATAGTCGTTAAAACCTTCAGAATTATTCTTTTCAGCCTTTAGTGTGGATGTATTGTGTAATTTTTAGAAATGACACTCCATTAATAATAATTTCTAGTTAAGGGTTAAGTTCTGTATATGCATTTTTACATTTTAGCCATTTTTGAGAAGCATATGGGGTAATACTTTTCCCCCAAATGTTAAAGCATCTGAATCTTCAGAAGGTAACTGTCACCCTTTTACCCACTGCTTGGAAGTGGATTGTGATCCTTGATGTGAGAGAGTCTAAGAAAGAAATATAGTATAATCAGCTTTTATTTACTCATTAACAATTCTTATGCATTATTGGCATTACTGATTAATTCTGATACTTCTAGTTACTGTACTTTGCACTAGAGTTATTTGCTCAGAAAGAGTATGCTGATATTAACATGAAGAAGTCACAAAGTAGGATTTCTTCAGTAGACAAAAAAAAAAGGAACTTTAGATTTTTCAGATTTTAACTGCTGTGGTTTTTCTTCTCCCTTGGATTTAATTTACCTTTTTCTTCCTAGTAAAGAAAAGGATAGATTAAAACCTAAAAAGAAAGAAAAGAAGGATCCCAGCGCGTTAAAGGAAAGAGAAGTGTGAGTAATCAAACATTTGAAGTTTTCATTTAAAAACCATAGACCTCTTAGAAATCCAGGCTTTCCCTGAGCTGGTTTACTAACTTATTTGTTAGTAAGTCAAGCACAACTATGTAGATGAAAGTGATATCGATGAGCATATATCAATTCTAGTGGTTTGAAGGTTTTTGGATTTTATGGAGCAGTAAAATTTCCCCTAAAATCCTGGAGATATTATCTAGGATTATTAACTTTTTCTTTGCCAGGGATCTTTTAAGAGACATAATTGCCATTGTTTAACACACCAGCATTTCATAAAAGAGAGACTGTTATCACCAAAAAATATTTAAAATATATTTTCAGAATAAAGATATTTATATAAAGATATGACCTTTATATAAAGATATAAAGGTATTCCTTTTAAGTAAATACATTTAACTTTATGAAAACTTTACCACATTTTCCTTATTTTTCTAATTTTGCCCTGGATTGGTAATGGACATATCATGACAGGTAGATACTGATCCATGGCCTAGCATTTGGAATCACTGTCATATTCAGCCCAGACAACTTGGGCTAGATGTGATACTGGTCCTGCTGTAGTATATAATCCTAACGCTAGACAAACTGTTCTCTATCACATTCCAAAACAACAGTTTTAGAATCCTATAAGAATGACAAACGTGTTGTAGTATCATTGTAATCATGATAACTGTATTCTACCTCCCTGTGCCCATGGCGATTCTACTCTTGCTAGAGGAAGAGCTGGATTGGATAATTGCTTTTTGTGTTTGTTTGTTTTTGATAATTGCTTTTTTAAAATTGGTGACAAAGGTTGCCAGGGGAGCTGAGATTCAGATAATGATATTACTTTCTTCCTTGCCTTCCTTTTTAGGATTTATTTCCAATGAACATGGACAAAAGAGTTTACAGCAAACAGTCCCAAGCAGAGACTTATTTTTTGTTTTTGTTAATACTAGGGTATCAATGTAAATTTTACTTTGTTCTTGTTTTCTTTTTCCTTCAGTCCCCAACACCCTTCCTGCTTATTTTTCCAATATAATACACAACTGGGCCCCCCTTACCACATCCTCGTTGATACCAACTTTATCAACTTTTCCATAAAAGCCAAACTGGACTTAGTGCAGTCAATGATGGACTGTCTGTATGCAAAGTGTGAGTATCATACTTTTATGTTTCCATGATGTTTGTACAGAATAATTATATTTATACAAATACATCAAAGGAGGCCGGGCGTGGTGGCTCACGCCTGTAATCCCAGCACTTTGGGAGGCCGAGGCGGGCGGATCACGAGGTCAGGAGATCGAGACCATGGTGAAACCCTGTCTCTACTAAAAATACAAAAAATTAGCTGGGCGCAGTGGCGGGCGCCTGTAGTCCCAGCTACTCAGGAGGCTGAGGCGGGAGAATGGCATGAACCCGGGAGGCGGAGCTCGCAGTGAGCCGAGATCGCGCCACTGCACTCCAGCCTGGGAGACAGAGCGAGACTCTGTCTCAAAAACAAAACAAAACAAAACAAAAAAAAACAAATACATCAAAGGAGGGAGATGGGGTTCTTGTTAACTGAATTGCTGGCCATTTAATTTACAGTGGTCACCATAGCAATGACCATGTTTAATGAATTGAAGTATAATGCAAACTTGACTGGAAAAAATTAAACTTTCACAATTCAGAAAACACTTAGAATGCTTCGAGTATCATTATGGACATCAATTTTGAACATAGGGGAATTTTCTGTTTTAGAATTCTAGATTTTAAAATTCTGGATAAATGAAAAATCTATTTTTCAGTATCTATATTATTTTATGTTAATAAGGATATGTTCTCCCTTCTACCCCAGTGTTGAAACACTAAATAAGACATTCTGCCATTTATGATCACAGCCCTAGAAGTTAGATAGATGATGGTTGATTCCTAAGTTTATTCAGTTTGGTATTTATTCGTAGTACAGAGGATCTGAGGTAGTTTATTTACACCTAGGTATGCAATTTACCATTAATAGATTTCCCTTCTGTATTTGTATATCCCCTCCTTTAAATGATCTTCCTTCACTACTGTGAACAGGAAAAAGAAAACTAAGGCCATCTATGAGGCCTATCATAGTAAGATCTGTCCCATTTGTAGCGGGTTTATATTTATATATTTTTCAGTCACCCAGTTAGAGGTACGAATGAAAATTAGACTTAAACTTTGCCATAGAGGATAAATTACTGGAATCAAAGGGAAAAATTTGTACCTCCCTTTTTAAGTTTTAAAGGCTACTATATAATGAACAACAGCTGCAGAGTGATAGAAATGGTAAATGTTGTTTACTGATTTATTAAAATAAGCAAGATCAGAAGATGGGGGTAAGGAATGTGTGAAGGGGGTAAGAAAGCAGATTCTTTAGATGCCTAAAATTAATTAAGAATGGCTGTAGCCGGGTGCGGTGGCTCACACCTGTAATCAGAGCACTCGTGGTGGCTCACGCCTGTAATGCCAGCACTTTGGGAGGCCAAAGCACGCGGATCATGAGGTCGAGATCGAGACCATCCTGGCCAACAAGGTGAAACCCCATCTCTACTAAAAATACAAAAATTAGCTGGGCGTGGTGCCGTGTGCCTGTAGTCCCAGCTACTCGGGAAGCTGAGGCAGGAGAATGGCTGGAACCTGGGAGGTGGAGGTTGCAGTGAGCCGAGATTGCACCACTGCACTCCAGCCTGGCGACAGAGAAACTCCATCTAAAAAAAAAAAAAAGAGTGGCTGCATACATTTATTAGCTGTATATGTTTATTAAGATGTGAAGGTAGGCATCAGATGAGAAAAAAATGGAGCTAATGGAATAAAATAGTTTTCTCTACAGATCAGAATTGATGAGGTGCCAATGGTCAGGGGACCGTTGTTTTTTCATGTAGGCCTTTCTGTATTACTTTTTAAAGCTATATACGTATACTTTTTAAATAAATCTTTTAGAAATAATCTAAAGTTGAGGTGCTACCAGGCCTCTAAGAATGAGGCTTGCGTGACCCCATATGGGGGAAGACACTAAACTTGGTAGTCTCTTTGTATTTCCCATGGTATTTCTAATTGAGCTGCTTCTCCAGGAATGCTGTGACCTACTTATCAATGAAACAGCTAGAGGGTCAAAGCATGGCCCTTTGCTTCCTTGGTGAATTGCTTCCTTGACTCTATACCTCCACCAGTAATATCTAGATGGTGACTGTTAGAGCTTTAGGCAGGATAGCTTTAGTCTTATGGCTTTCTTTAAATATGTATACTTTTTTTTTTGAGACAGAGTCTCGCTTTGTCACCCAGGCTGGAGTGCATTGGCATGATCTCAGCTCACTGCGACCTCCACCTCCCAGGTTCAAGCAATTCTTCTGCCTCAGCCACCCCAGTAGCTAGGACATGCCACCATGCCTATCTAATTTTTGTATTTTTAGTAGAGGCGGGTTTCACCATATTGGTCAGGCTAGTCTCAAACTCCTGACCTCAGGTGATCCACCCACCTTGGCCTCCCGAAGTGCTGGGATTGCAGGCGTGAGCCACCATGCCTGGCCTTGCTTGCCTTTATACTTAAAGGAAGGCCTTTATCTTCCTCTTACCTTGAAAAGGCCTCTTTGATCTTTACATAGTTCCTGGTCTCTTCCATTTCCACTTTATAGTCCAACAAGGAAGGATAGTTTGCTTCCCATCGGCTTTCTCTTCTGCCTGTGAATCCTGAGGCTGTTACTTTCCCTTTCCTTGTAGTGGTTTTCCTGAGCCTGCTTCCCTACTTCAGTTGCAAGCCTTTGCTCACTTCACTGCTACATGGCTCTGAAATTGGTCCTCTTAAAGAACACGTTGCCTTGTTTCATGATCTCAGTATTAAAATAATATATATATTTTGAGACGAAGTTTCACTCTGTGGCCCAGGCTGGAGTACAGTGGCATGATCTCTGCTCACTGCAACCTCTGCCTCCCAGATTCAAGTGATTCTCCTGCCTCAGCCTCCCAAGTAGCTGGGATTATAGGTGCGTGCTGCCACACCCAGCTAATTTTTGTGTAAAGTAGAGACGGGTTTCTCTATGTTGGCCAGGCTGGTATCGAACTCCTGACCTCAAGCATTCCGCCCACCTCGGCCTCCCAAAGTGCTGGGATTATAGGCATGAGCCACCACGCCTGTCCAATATTAATACACTTCTAAAAAATTCTAGTATAAAAAAATGAAAGTTGAAGCCTGGGCAACATAACGAGACCCCATGTCTACACAAAATTTAAAAATTAGCCAGGGGGCCAGGTGTGGTGGTTCACACCTGTAATCCTAGCGCTTTTCAGGAGTTTGAGACCAGCCTGGCCAACATGGTGAAACCCCGTCTCTACTAAAAATACAAAAATTAGCCAGGCGCAGCAGCATGTGCCTGTTATCCCAGCTACCTGTGAGGCTGAGGGAAGAGAATCACTGGAACCTGGGAGGCAGAGGCTCCAGTGAGCCGAGATCGTGCCACTGCACTCCAGCCTGGGTGACAGAGCGAGACTGTCTCAAAAAAAAAAAAAAAAAAAAAAAGCCAGGCATGGTGGCATGCACCTGTGGTCCTAGCTACAGATGCTGAGGTGGGAGGATCACTTGAGTCTGGGAGGCTGAGGCTACAGTGAATTGTGATTATGCCACTACACTCCAGCCCAGGCAACAGAGCAAGACCCTGTCTTTAAAAAAAAAAAAAAAGAAAAAGAAAAGAAAGTTGGGCTGGGCGAGATCCCTCACCCTGTAGTCCCAGCAGTTTGGGAGGCCGAGATGGGAGGAGTTCTGGGCTTGAGCTCAGGAGTTCAACACCAGCCTGGGCAACATGGTGTGACCGCATCTGCACAAAAAAAAAACTTTTTAAATCAAGCCGGGCATAGTGGCTCATGCCTGTAATCCCAACACTTTGGGAGGCCAAGTTGGGTGGATTGCTTGAGCCCAGGAGTTTGAGACCAGCCTGGGCAACATGGCAAACCCTATCTCTACCAAAAGAAACCACAAAAATTAGCTGAGCATGGCAGAGCATGTCTATGGTCCCAGCTGCTTGGGAGGCTGAGGTGGGAGGATCACTTGAGCGTGGAAGGTCGAAGCTGCACTGAACCATGTCCATGTCACTGCCCTCCAGCCTGGGTAATGGAATAAGAACCTGTCTCAAAAGAGGGGGGAAAAAAGGAGGTTGCTTATAATGCATTTCCTCAAAGGGGCAATTATAAAAATTCATAAATCTGTGTGAGATGGAGGGTTACTTTTATTTATTAATGAAAATGGCCTGTAATCCCAGCACTTTGGGAGGCTGACGCACGCGGACTACCTGAGGTCTGGAGTTCGAGACCAGCGTAGCCAACATGGCGAAACTCTGTCTCTACTAAAAATCCAAAAAAATTAGCCGGGCGTGGTGGCAGGTCCCTATAATTCCAGCTTCTCGGGAGGCTGATGCAGGAAAATTGCTTGAACTCTAGAGGCGGAAATTGCAGTAAGCCAAGATAGTGCCATTGCGCTCCAGCCCGGGCAGCAAGAGCAAAACTCATCTCAAAAAAAGAAAATGGATCCTATATTATTTTTTTCTTTATAAAACAGATTTACTGAAATATAATTGACTCCCTTTACAACTATGCAGTTCATCCCTTTAAAGTGTACAGTTCAGTGACTTCTAGTGGATTCACAGAGTTGTGCATCATCCATCATCATAGTCAATTTTAGAACTTCCATTATTCCAGGAAGAAACCTGGAGCCCCTTAGCCATCACCCTGCAACCCTCACCATTCTCTCTGTTTCTAGGCAACCACTAATCTACTTTCTGTTTGTATAAATTTCCCTATTCTGGACATTTCATAAAAATAGAATCTTATAATATTTGGTCCTTTTTCATTTAGCATACTGTTTTCAAGGATCATTTATATTACAGTTTGTATCAGTACTTCATTTCTTTTTATTACTAAGTAATATTCCACTGTATGAATAGATCACATTTTAATCATTTCTATTTGCTTTTTACATTGAACTATATATTTTGAACATTTTTCCATGGCATGTATATATAAATGGGCCTCATTCATTCTTGCTATGTCATCCAGGCTGGAATGCAGTGGTCTGAGCCAATAGCTTACAGCAGCCTCAACCTCCAGGTCTCAAGTGATCCTCCAGCCACAGCCTCCCAAGTAGCTGAGACTGCTGGAAAGAGCCACCATGCCTGGCTATTTTATTTATTTATGTTTTGTAGAAACAAGGTATCAATCATGTTGCCCAAGTTTTGGGGTTTTTTTTTTTTTTTTTTGAGACAGGGTGTCACTCTGTCACCCAGGCTGGAGTGCAGTGGTGTGTAATCTCAGCTCACCACAGCCTCTGCCTCCCAGGTTCAAGCATTTCTCATGCCTTAGCCACCCAGTAGCCGGGATTGCAGGTGTGTACCACCACATCCACCTACTTTTTTTTTTTTTTTTTTTTTTGAGACAGAGCCTTACTCTGTCACCTGGGCTGGAGTGCAGTGGCGCAATCTCGGCTCACTGCAACCTCTGCCTCCAGGCTTCAAGTGATTCTTCTGCCTCAGCCTCCCGAGTAGCTGGGACTACAGGCATGTGCCACCACATCCAGCTAATTTTTTTGTATTTTTAGTAGAAACGGGGTTTCACCACGTTGACCAGACTGGTCTCAAACTCCTGAACTCAGGTGACCCACCTGCCTTGGCCTCCCAAAGTGCTGGGATTACAGGCATGAGCCACCGCACCCAGCCCTAATTTTTATATTTTTAGTAGAGATGGGGTTTTGCCATGTTGGCCAGGAATTCTTTTTTAAAGTTACATATGGCCGGGCATGGTGGCTCACGCCTATAATCCCAGCATTTTGGGAGTTCGAGGCAGGTGGATTGCTTCAGGTCAGGAGTTCGAAAGCAGCCTGACCAACGTGGTGAAACCCCGTCTTTACTAAAACTACAAAAATTAGCTGGGCGTGGTGGAGGGCGCCTGTAATCCCAGCTATTCGGGAGGCTGAGACAGGAGAATCGCTTGAACCTGGGAGGCAGAGATCACACCACTGCACTCCAGCCTGGGCAACAAAGCGAGACTTCAAAAATAAAAATAAAAAATGAATAAAGCTACATACTATAATCGCTTCTCGGCCTTTTGGGGTAAGATCAGGTGTAAAGTTACATACTATTCTATTGTTTAAATACATAATTTTTTAAACCCAATATCTTATTAGGTATTTTGGTTATTCCCAGGTTCTACCCAATTAACAAGTCTATAGTAAATATCCTTATGAATATGTCTCCCTAAGAGTGTATTTCTTTAGGATACATTGTCTAGAAGCTGTATTATGTATCAAGGGATTTGTGTATTTTTAATAGGTGTTGCAAATTTGCCCTCAAATAGTTGTACCAATGTATATACCTACAAACTTAGTATGAGAATACTTGTTTCCTCAATATTGGGTATTTTCTTTTTTCTTTTTTTTTTTTTTTTTGAGATGGAGTTTCACTCTTGTCACTCAGGCTAGAGTGCAATGGCACGATCTTTGCTCATTGCAACCTCCATCTGCTGGGTTGAACTGATCCTCCTGCCTCGGCCTCCCAAGTAACTGGGATTACAGGTGCCCAACACCATGCCCAGCTATTTTTTTTATTTTTAGTAGAGACGGGTTTCACCATGTTGGCCAGGCTGGTCTTGAACTCCTGACCTCAGGCTCCCAAAGTGCTGGGATTATAGGCGTAAGCTACTATGCCCGGCCAATATTGGATATTTTCATCTGTTTAATCTTTGCCACTCTTCTAGGTGCCACTCTTCCCAGTCTTTGGCCCAATAGACTCGGTTCAAATATTGGCTTTACCATTTGCTATCTATTTAGTTAACTTCTTTGTGCCTCAGGTTCCTCACCTATAAAATAGGGATGATGATTTTTTTTTAACTTATTATATGGCTTTCTGTTTGATAGTTGTCAAACAGAAGTTTTTAAAATTTTTATGTGATCAGCTTTACATCATCTGGCTAATTTCATGGTTTCTTGTGGTTCACATTTAAATTTTATTTCATCTGAGCCAGGCACAGTGGCTCACGCCTGTAATCCCAACACTTTGGGAGCCCAAGACAGGAGGAATGATTGATCCCAGGAGTTCAAGACAGCCTGGGCAACATGGCAAAGCCCCGGCTCTACAAAAAAAAAAAAAAATGTTTTTTTTTTAATTAAACACTATACCCACACCAGTGGGCATAGTGGTGTGTACCTGTGGTCCTCGCTACTCGGGAGGCTGAGGTGGGAGGATCATTAGTACCCAGCAGGATCACTAGAACCCAAGAGGTTGAGGCTGCAGTGAGCTGAGATCATGCCACTGCACTCCAGCCTGGGCAACAGAGCAAGACTCTGTCTAAAAAAAGTAATAATAATAATTAATAAATAATTTTTTTCCCATCAGGAACTTACATTAATATAAAAATAATGATGGAGTTCAGCTTAGTTTTTTTTTCCCAGATATGTTTATAACAGGGAATCTGCAGTTTGGGGTTGGGACAATCTTAGTTTCTTAGGGTTTTCTTCTACTCTAGTTCTTATTGTATATTGCAGTGTGCTAATTCTGCTGTCATTGCAGAAGTGTCCTGGGTCTTTTTAAAACTCTGAGCAGGGATAAAATTCAGAGATAATTTCTTTACAAGTTCTACTCTTAATGTGAATTTTTTTCCCTGGCAGGTATTCCTTGTATAACCGATTGTGTAATGGCTGAAATTGAGAAATTGGGGCAGAAGTATCGAGTGGCTCTAAGGTAGGAAGGAGGTAAACTAGATCTGTTCTAGATTGGTATACTGAAGATTCATCTGTTTGCTGTTTAAAGATTTCTTGGCCAGTTAGTTTAAGTGAAAAATCATACAAAACTATTTATCATTTTTGGGGGGGTTGTTTTGGTCTTTCTCTCACACAAAAATCAGTTCCAGTTAGAGTAAGTGTCTAAACTTTTAATAGAAAATACAGAGAATATCTTGACCGGGCTCGGTGGCCTGTAATCCCAGTACTTTGGGAGGCCAAGGCAGGCAGATCACCTGAGGTCAGGAGTTCGAGACCAGCCTGACCAACATGGAGAAACCCTATCTCTTCTAAAAATACAAAATTAGCCGGCCGTGGTGCTGGGTGCCTGTAATCCCAGCTACTTGGGAGGCTGAAGCAGGAGAATCGCTTGAACCCGGGAGGCGGAGGTTGCGGTAAGCCTACATCACGCCATTGCACTCCAGCCTGGGCAACGAGCAAAACTCTGTCTCAAAAAAAAAAAAAGAGAAAATACAGAGAATATCTCAATGAAATTGAATATTTGTGTATAGCAAAATATAGCATTAACAAAGTAAACAGACATACATAATCAACAAAGGGCTTATTTTCAAAATGCATAAAGAACTTCACATCCATAAGAAAAACATAATTCTTAAATTCACAATGAGTTGTCATTTAGTGCCCATTAGATTGGCAAAAATTTTTTAATGAGCTTGACAATGCCAAGAATAGTTAAGACCGTGAAGCAATGGGAATTCTCATACTAAACTACAAAGAGTGTAAATTGGTCATCACTTTGGAGGGCAACTTGACAATATCTGGTAAAATCCAGGTTGTTCATATTCTTACAACACAGTCTTTTAACCTGGAGATCACAGTCTACAGGTAATTAAATTGGTTTAAAGGATCACAATGCCTGGTTGGTTTGGGGTTTTTTTGTGTGTTTTGTTTTGTTTTGTTTTGTTTTTGAAGCAAGGTCTTGCTCTGTCACCCAGGCTGGAGTGCAGTGGCACAATCAGGGCTCACTGCAGCCTCGACCTCCTGGGCTTAAGCAGTCCTCCTGCCTCAGCACCCTCAAGTAGCTGGGACTACAGGCATGCAACACCTTACATGGCCAGTTTTTTAAAATTTCAGTAGAGATGAGGTCTCACCATGTTGCCCAGGCTAGTCTTGAACTCCTGGGCTCAAGTGATCCTCCCACCTTGGCCTCTCAAAGTGCTGGGATTATAGGCGAGAGCCACCACACCCGACCCCCGAGTATATTTTTTAGTGTAATAGAAGAAACTATAGGCTGGGCACGGTGGCTCATGCCTGTAATCCCAACACCTTAGGAGGCTGAGGCAAGTGGATTGTTTGAGCCTAGGATTTCCAGTCCAGCCTGGGCATCATGGTGAAACCCTGTCTCTACAAAAAGAAAAAATTAACCAGGTGTGGTGGCATACACCTGTAGTCTCAGCTACTCGGGAGGCTAAGGCGGGAAGATTGCTTGAGCCCAGGAGGCAGAGGTAGCAGTGAGCTGAGATGGTGCCACTGCACTTTAGCCTGGGTGATAGAGTGAGACTCTGTCTCAAAAAAAAAAAATAAATAAATAAATTATAAAATATTAGCATGAATGTGTAGAAAAAATTGGGTACTGCTTCACAAAACTTTTTTCGCTGTTATATGTCTGTATATGTGGTATATGTATGCATACTGTATGCTAGATAAAATCTATCTCGTGCTATGGGTTCTGGTAAAAAAAAAAAAAAAAAAGAAGAAAAAGATTGCTATAGAGAAGTTCACTTACTATTGGAGTCAAGTATTGGCATCTTCTTATGTATGTAATAGCAAAAAAATTGCAGACAGCCAAAAGAAATGGCTTTTCTTAAGCCATAAAGGATGGCCAGGCATGGTGGCTCATGCCTATAATCCCAGCACTTTGGGAGGCCGAGGCAGGCAGATCATTTGAGGTCAGGAGTGATCCTGAACATGGTGAAACCCTGCCTCTACTAAAATATGAAAATTAGCCAGGCATGGTGGCGGGTGCCCATAATCCCAGCTACTCTGGAGGCTGGGGCAAGAGAATTGTTTGAACCCAAGAGGCGGAGGTTTCAGTGAGCCGAGGTCGTGCCACTGTACTCCAGCCTGGGCTACAGAGCAAGACCCTATCTCCAAAAAAAAAAGGACTCGGTACAGAAGCTCACGTATAATCCCAACACTTTGTGAGGCCAAGTGGGGAGGATTGCTGGAGCCCAGGAGTTTGAGACCAGCCTGGCCAACATAATGAGACCCTGGCTCTACAAAACTTTAAAAATTTGCCAGGCGGCCAGCCGGGCGCAGAGTCTCACGCCTGTAATCCCAGCACTTTGGGAGGCTGAGACAGGTAGATCACGAGGTCAGGAGATTGAGACCATCCTGGCTAACACGGGGAAACCCTGTCTCTACTAAAAATATAAAAAAATTAGCCGGGCATGGTTGTGGGCGCCTGGAGTCCCCACTGCTGGGGAGGCTGAGGCAGGAGAATGGCATGAACCCAGGAGGCAGAGCTTACAGTGAGCCGAGATCACGCCACTGCACTCCAGCCTGGGCGACAGAGCGAGACTCCATCTCAAAAAAAAAAAATAATAATAATAATAATTAGCCAGGCATGGTGGCTTGTGCCTCTACGGAGTTCAAGGTTGCAGTGAGCTATGATCACACCACTCCACTCCAGCCCCAAAAACAAAGTGAGACCTTGTCTCTTTAAAAAAGAAAGAACAGAGTAGATAAGCTGTGGAATGCTCATGAATAAAATACTATACAGGAGTGAAGATGAGTGAACTAGAGTTATGTGCCAGTGTGGATAAATCTCAAAAACAATATAAAGTATAAAAAAAAAAACAGCAGTCACTGTGGCTCACTCCTGTAATCCCAGCAGTATTGGGAGCCCGAAGCAGGAGGATTCCTGGAGCCCAGGAATTTGAGACCAGCCTGGGCAACATAGTGAGACCCAATGTCTACGAAACATTTTAAAATTAGCCAGGCATGGTGAAATGTACTTGTATTCCCAGCTACTTGGGAGGCTGAGGTAGGAGGATTGCTTGAGCCAGGGAGGTTCGAGATCATACCACTGCACTCTAGCCTGGGAGACAGCGAGACCCTGTCTCAGAAAAAAGAAAAAGAACAATGCTGAGCACTGTTACGCACATCTGTGGTTCCAGTTACTTGGGAGGCTGAGGCAGAAGGATCACCTGAGCCTAGGAGTTTCAAGCCAGCCTGGACAACAAGACCCCAATCTCTTTAAAAAAAATAAAAAAGCAAGAACATATGTGGAGTATACCATTTATCTAAAGTCTAAAAACATGCAAACCAATACTGCATTGTTTACAGATATGTATATATGCTTTTTTTTTTTTTAAAGAGAGATTCTCACTGTCGCCCAGGCTGGAGTGCAGTGATGCTATCACAGCTCACTGCAGCCTTGACCTCTCCAGCTCAAGTGATCCTCCTGCTTCGGCCTCCCAAGTAGCTGGGACTACATAGAGGTGCATACCACTATGCATGTCTGATTTTTTTTTTCTTTTGCATGGCTAATTTTTAAAAAAATTTTTTTGGTTCATGCCTGTAATCCTGGCACTTAGGAAGGCTGTGGCAGGCGGATCACCTGAGGCTAGGGGTTCAAGACCAGCCTGACCAACATGGTGAAACCTCATCTCTGCTAAAAATACAAAAATTAGCTGGGGGTGATGGCAGGCACCTATAATCCCAGCTACTAGGGATGCTGAGGCAGGAGAATTGCTTGAGCCTGGGAGGCAGAGGCTGCAATGAGCCAAGATCGTGCCACTCACCGCACTCCAGCCTAGGCAACAGAGCAAGACTCCATCTCAAACAGGCTGGGCACAGTGGCTAACGCCTGTAATCCTAGCACTTTGGGAGGCTGAGGTAGGCAGATCATATGAGGTCGGGAGTTCAAGACCAGCCTGGCTAACATGGTGAAACCCCGTCTCTACTAAAAATACAAAATTAGCTGGGCATGGTGGCGCATGCCTGTAATCCCAGCTACTCAGGAGGCTGAAGCAGGAGAATCGCTTGAACCCAGGAGGCAGAGGTTGCAGTGAGCTGGGATCGTGCCAATGCACTCCAGTCTGGGTGACAGAATGAGACTCCATCTCAAAAAAAAAAAAAAAAAAAAAAAAAAATTTGGTAGAGAGATAGGGTCTCATTATGTTGCCCAGCTGGTCTCAAACTCCTGGCCTCAAGTGATCTTCCTGCTTTGGCCTCCGAAAGTGCTGGGATTGTAGTCATGATCCTCCACACCCAGCCTGGCAATTTTTAAGACAATAAAAATAAAGAATGAGAGGGGAGAAAATAGAGGCACCAAGTGGAAACACTAAGTTTGTCTGTCAGGAGATGCAGAAATGGGGTGTTAGCTGGAGGGGGGTATAGGTAAAAAGATTTTTTTTCTTAAGACAGAGAATATATGACAGCATGTTAGTATGTTTCTAGAAAAAAGCTAGTAGAGAGGAGATAAGTGATTTCAGGAGTACGGAGATAAGTGATTTCAGGGGTACAGAGATAACTGAAAGAGCATAGTCCTAGACTGTTGCCCACCTAGTTTGTCAGCAACCAGTCCATCCTCCCTCTAGTGTATCCTCCCTAGCACAGCCTGCTTAGTTTTTCCAAGACAGAGCTTTGTTCTTATCACTTTGTCCCCCAGAAATCTTTAATGACTCCTCATTACCTGTGTCATCGCACTCCTCAGCCTGGCATTGGAGACTCTTTCTAGCCCCATTTCATTCTTCTCTCCACAAACACTTCCCCCAGCCAGAAAGATGTGTTTACTCTTCCCCAAATACGAAGAAACCATTTTACAGTTGGCTGGTGTCCTATTTGGTACCCTTACATTGCTTGGCACATTCTTTAATCTTATTTCACCCCATGTCATTTTTTTCTAAGTATTCCCAACCCACATTGACCTAGCACTGAACTACTGCAATATGAAGGAGTATTTGTGTTGCACTTGGTACTTATGTGCTGTCTTGTATTTTTCTTCATTTCAGTGACTCATCATCATTAATAGAAAGAGCATGGCTCTCAGAATCACACAGAGTTGGGGTTTTTCTTTTTCAAATATGTATGAAAATAATACATTTGAATGTTTTATGGCAAACAATATACGCATATGCATATAGTAAAAGGTAAAAGTCTGCCTCTACATTCATACTTTGTCCATTCTAATACCCCAAGAGTGACAGCTGAGAAAGGTTAATATATTTTTCCAGAACTAAATAAAGAGTATTGGAAAGAAGGATTTGTATTTTATTAATTAAATCATAATATATATATATATATACACACACACACACACACACACACATACATATGCATATGCCCTGCTTTGTTTATTCAACAGTTTAGTGTAGGTCCTTCCACACTGGTATGTACGGCTCTACCTCACTTTTTATTAATAGGATAAGGGCACCAAAATGTGTTTAACTTTTACCTTTGTAATGGATATTTTTATTTTCTTCACTTACTATAAACTGTGCTGAATGATCATCCTTGTGCCTATGTTCTTGTTCATTTGTGTTTAAGACAACTTCTTAAAAGTGAAATGGTTAGGTTAAAATGGGTTTTGTTTTTAAATCCTGGCTTTTCCCAGCTGTATAGCTTTGAATGAAGTAATTTAATCTCTCTAAGCCTACTTCCTCGTCTGTAGAATAGATATATAATAACTCAGAGTTTTGTAATGATTAAATGACCCAAAGCACACCAGCTGTCAGCCTTTATTCCCTGCCCCGTGAATTGTCTTTCCAGTTAGAGGATAAAGTTCAGGAGGAGAACAGTGCCTTAAAATCTCTGCATAGATCATGTTATTTTTATTGCACTAATTAAGACTCAGAAAGTTATCCAGTTGATTGTTTTCTTTAATCCACCTACAGGATTGCCAAGGATCCAAGATTTGAACGATTACCATGTACACACAAAGGAACCTATGCAGATGACTGCTTAGTACAGAGAGTAACTCAGGTATTACCAGTTCATAACCGTTTACTTTGTGCTTAAAAAAAAATGTAAACTATTATCTCCTGAATGTTCATGGTCAGTAAAACATCTAGGAATATATATTGTGGTTAAATTTTAAAAAAATTGCATAGCATTCCTTCATAAGAAGCATAGGTGTCTTCATTTACTTGAGAAAGTGGATTGAAAATGTACGCTCTAACCATAATGGAAAGAGCACGGGCTTGGGAAGGAGACGTGGGTTTCACGTCTCAGCACCTGCATTTACTGGCCATGTGATTTGGGACATTTAACTGATTCTTTATCTCACAAATCTCTGTAAAATGATTTTAAGTGAGTTAATGTAGAACCCATTTATTTTTGATGTAGGAATTTTGTTCCTTTTCACAATGCCTAATCCAAAAGTGCTTCTTAGTTATATCTGAGAGTCTCCCAAGATGCTATTTCACACATACGCTAGAATAAGTAGGTTTTTAATTCCTTCATTAAGCACCACAAGGACTTCTGCTACTGAGCGCTTTTATAAGGGCCTCTCTTTGCTGATGATAATCTTCATCTGCTGACCACAGAGCCATCCCTTTAGCCACTTCACCCCATAGGTGGGGCCAGTATTTCCCATAGCACAGCTGACACCACTCTGCCACTTTTTATAAAACCCAGCAGGAGAGTCAGACATGACAGAAGTGAAGCTTCCTATAAACTAGCTTTCACCTGACAGCTAAATATTACTGCTTTTATAATGGCTAGGCTCTAGTTTCAGGCCCCGAAGATCCTACTTAGGCTTCCTGTTTCGGGGGTAGCTTACTTCTAACATCAGTAGGCCCAGAGCACACCCAGGCCCCAAGATCTAAGGAAAGGAGGGAGCTATGGCCTCCAAATTAAGGCACTTTTTATCTCCATGGAGTTCCTTGGAGCATTTTCCCAAAACTAAAGAATTGTCTGCCCCAAGTGTGAAAGTCTCTTTCATTTATGAGCACAAAACAGTTTGCAGCTTGTGAATAGTTTTCTACCTTCTTCTCCTCAAGATTCTAAATGCTGCATTCAGCCCAGGCAACTTGTTTATTTTATATAACAAGATTAGGAGCTCCTAGATGATAGTAGGTACTCAACAAATTGTTACAGCCTACCCTTCGCTACTTACTGTGAAAATGAACGAGTCTCAGACTAGTCAGTGGTTGTGCCATTATCCAGTAGTCACTAAGCGTGCTCAGTGACCTCAGTGTGAACATCACTCCATGTCTCTTACAGCATAAGTGTTACATTGTGGCCACAGTTGACCGGGACCTTAAAAGAAGAATCCGTAAGATTCCTGGAGTTCCTATCATGTACATTTCTAACCATAGGTGAGAAATTTCTCTTGGGGAAGGGAATAGAAATATATAATTGATATCAATTGAAAATGAGGACAAGTGATAAGGTTATAAAGGATTTGAAAGAAATTATTGTATCAAATGTTTACATAGTTATGTTTGAAGAAATGAGACAAAGCAAGAGCAAGGGCAGAAGAGAGAGGATTTAAGGAATGAGGCAAACATTTAAATTGTTAGAGTAAGATTACTGGAAGAAATAGACATATTGTTTGAAATAAAAGCAGTAACTTAAATCAAGCTAATCTTTTTGGCCAGAAATACCTGTTTTGAAAGATTTTTTTTTTTTATTAACACCTCATCTGAGAAATGGAAAGCTTATTTAAAAAAAAAAAAAGAAGCTGTTATTCTTCTTGGCTATTTTTTGTCAGTCCTCAGACTTATTTTCCAGCTTTTCAGTTTGGGGAGAGCACAATGTGGTGGGAAGTCTGTGGACTAAGAAGTTGGACTTAGTGATCTCAGATCCTCAGTTCCCCTCTTGCTGACTTTGTGACTTTGAAAAAACAATCATATTGTATTATAGTCAGCATTTTGCTGTAAATCATTCATTATGATGTTCCCCTAAATTGTTCCCACTGACAAAAAGGATTCACAGTGGGGGTGAGAGCATTGCAGTCTGTAAAGGATGGGTTTTTAGATGGGTTCTCTTCCCATCTTTCTTACCAGTGTTAATTTTTTGTCCTGATCAGATACAACATTGAACGGATGCCAGATGATTATGGAGCACCTCGATTCTAATTCTTACAAGACACAGTTCCTCTGCCTTTCTTCGACCAACTTTCTCTTGTTGCCAGTTCATTACACATAATGTAGCAGGATTTTTAAGGAATCAGAGAGACCGATGGAGTTCAGGAAGATATTTATTATTTAGGTGCACTAGCCCAGTCGGATTAACATCCAAAGGACCGAGCCCTGAACAAAGAGTTAAGAGTTAAGTTACCTTTTAAGCAATTTGTGGGGTGGGGGGTGGGGGGGGTTGGAATCTGTGCACGGGAAGCATATTACAGAAGCGAGAAAGACAGTTATTCAATTAACTGAGACATGCATTACATCATTTCTTACTTTTCAAGGAAAATCATGTTTTACGACTTGAGTTTATCTGTCTAGTTACCTTGCAGCTGCACAGCTAGAGAAACAGGGTATTTACAATGCCTGGGAAAGGAGGAGAGATAAGGCTCACTAGCCACAGAAAAACAGGCAGTTAATTTTTAAAGGACTCCAGCTCTTTCTGTTTCTCACAGTGAATTGGGTTTTCTTACATACAACTGAGTTTCTGCTTACACATTTTTTAATTTCTTTTAATTCCTTTTCCAATGCAGTAGCATGAATTATTATTCTCTTGACCTATTTGCCTTATTATGAGCTGAGGGTAGTTAAATATGCTCAGTCTTTTTTTTTTTTTTCTTGAGATGAAGTTTTGCTCTGCCACCAGGCTGGAGTGCAGTGGTGCAATCTGGGCTCACTGCAACCCCTGCCTCCCATCCTTCAAGTGATTCTCCTGCCTCAGCCTCCCGAGTAACTGGAATTACAGGTACAGGCCACCATGCCCAGCTAATTTTTCTTCTTTTTGGTGGGGGGATGGGGGGTATTTTTAGTAGAGACAAATTTGTATTTTTAATACAGAAAAATATGCCTCGGGCCGGGCGCGGTGGCTCACGCCTGTAATCCCAGCACTTTGGGAGGCCGAGGCGGGTGGATCACAAGGTCAGGAGATCGAGACCATCGTGGCTAACACGGTGAAACCCCGTCTGTACTAAAAATACAAAAAATTAGCCAGGCGTGGTAGCGGGCGCCTGTAGTCCCAGCTACTTGGGAGGCTGAGGCAGGAGAATGGCGTGAACCCGGGAGGTGGAGCTTGCAGTGAGCCGAGATTGCGCCACTGCACTCCAGCCTGGGCGACAGAGCCAGACTCCGTCTCAAAAAAAAAAAAAAAAGAAAAATATGCCTCGGCCTCCCAAAGTGCTGGAATTACAGGCATGAGCCACCGTGCCTGCCCTGCTCACTTTCTGATGCTGCTTTTTTGTTTTTTGTTTGTTTATTTTGAGACGGAGTCTTGCTGTGTCACCAGGCTGGAGTGCAGCGGCGCGATCTCGGCTCATTACAACTTCCGCCTCCCAGGTTCGAGCGATTCTCCTGCCTCAGCCTGTGGAGTAGCTGGGACTATAGGTGCGTGCCACCACGCTCAGCCACTGATGCTGTTTTGCCACTGATGCTGTTTTGAAATTGATATTTTGTCTCATAAAAATTAGGCCAGGCGCGGTGGCTCACACCTATAATTCCAGCACTTTGGGAGGCCAAGGTGGGTGGATCACCTGAGGTCAGGAGTTGGAGACCAGCCTGGACAACATGGCAAAACCCCATCTCTACTAAAAATACAAAAAAATTAGCCGGGTGTGGTGTCACATGCCTATAATCCCAGCTACTGGGGAGGCTGAGGCAGGAGAACCTCTTGAACCCAGGAGGTGGAGGTTGCAGTGAGCTGAGCTTGCGCCACTGCATTCCAGCCTGGGTGACAGAGTGAGACTGTCTCAAAAAAAAAAAAAAAATTAATGATGGTCAAAGGGTATAAAATCTCAGACAGGAAGAATATGTTTTATACTTTTTTTGAGTTCGGTTGTACAGTGTGGTGCCTATACTTAATAATGGAGTATTACACATTTCAAAATTAATGTTCTCATCAGAGAAATGTATTTGAAGTATTGCATATGTTAACTAGCTTGATTTAACTATTCCATATTGTATCCACAATTTATGACATCACTTTGTAACCCATACATTTATACAATTACAAATTGTCAATTTATAATAAAAAAATTTTGTTGCATCTTTTTAGAAATCAGATATTCTGATGATTGCTCACATAATTTGATGGTCATTGTTTTATACTGACTTACTCAATAAACATTTATTAAATGTATACTACATGCTTAATAAGATATGGTCCTGCCCTCAAGACACTCATTATGGTGGGAGAGAAAAACATGTAAATGAATAAATACCGTAAAATAGCAGTGCTAGGGTAAAAGTTTCAGAGGCATGTCATGGGCACATAAAGGTGGAATGATTTTTTTCTACTGGTTGGGATGGGGAGGGAGGAAAGGCCAGTGGTCATGTGGTTTGAGCTAATCTTAAAAATGAATTGGTGCTTCCCCAGTAAATTAGAAATAGAAGATGAAGCACAGGAAACAGTATGAACAAAAGCAAGGACGTACCATGTTACTCAGAGTGAATGTGCTTGACCTGTTTAGATAGCTGCCAGAAGGTTTTTATGACTAGAATATAGGGAATCTTGTCAGGGAAGGGGTCTGTACCCACATGAGACTCCAGAGGAAGGAGGGGAGAGGGAGGGGGTCTTACATGACATGCCAAAGGGTCTGGACTTAATCCATAGGTCAATAGGGTGCTATTGGCTGGGCACAGTGGTTCATGCCTGTAATGCTAGCACTTTGGGAGGCCGAGGGGAGTGGATCACCTGAGGTCAGAAGTTTGAGACCAGCCTGGCCAACATGGTGAAACCTCGTCTCAATTAAAAATACAAAAATTGGCCAGGCGCAGTGGCTTACACCTGTAATCCCAGCACTTTGGGAGGCCGAGGCGGGTGGATCACGAGGTCCGGAGATCGAGACCATCCTTGCTAAAATGGTGAAACCCTGTCTCTACTAAAAATACAAAAAATAAGCTGGGTGTGGTGGCAGGTGCCTGTAGTCCCAGCTACTCGGGAGGCTGAGGCAGGAAAATGGCATGAGCCTGGGAGGCAGAGCTTGCAGTGAAGCCAAGATCAGGCCACTGCACTCCAGCCTGGGCGACAGAGCGAGACTCTGTCTCAAGAAAAAAAAAAGCCAGGCGTGGTGGCGGGAACCTGTAATCCCAGCTACCTGGAAGGCTGAGGCAGGAGAATCGCTTGAACCTGGGAGGCGGAGGTTGCAGTGAGCCGAGACTGCGCCATTGCACTCCAGCTTGGGCAACCAGAGTGAAATTCCATCTCTAAATAAATAAATAAATAAATGAGGTGCTATTAAAATTTCAAGCAGGGTGATTAACATGATCGGATTTGGGGGGTTTTGTTGTTTGTTTTTTTTGAGGGACAGAATCTTTCTCTTGCCCAGGTTGGAGTGCAGTGATGCAATCACAGCTCACTGCAGCTTCAATCTCCTGGGCTCAAGTCATCCTCCTGCCTCACTGGCACTATAGGCATGTGCCACTACTCCCAGCTAATTGTTTCATATTTTTGTAGAGACAGAGTTTCACACTATGTTGCCCAGGCTTATCTCGAACTCTTGGGCTCAAGCTATCCTCCCGCCTTGGCCTCCCAGAATGCTGGGATTGCAGGCGTAAGCCACTGTGTCTAGCCCAGATTAGATTTTTTAAATGATCACAGGTAGTGTAAGAATAAACAAATAGCTGGGCGCAGTGCGTCACGCCTGTAATCCCAGCATTTTGGGAGGTTGAGGCAGGAGAATCCCTTGAACCTGGGAGATGGAGGTTGCGATGAGCCGAGATCATGCCATTGCACTCCAGCCTGGGCAACAAGAGTGAAACTCTGTCTCAAAAAAAATAAAGAAAAAAAATTAGATTCCTACTTCACATGATTCATAAAAATATTTCAAGTGGATCAAAGACCTAAATTTTTTTTTTTTTTTTTTTGAGGCAGAGTTTCTCACTCTGTCACCCAGGCTGCAGTGTGTTGGCATAATCATGGCTCACTGCATCCTTGACCTTCCCAGGCCCTGATGATCCACCCCAGCCTCTCAAGTAGCTGGGATTTTTGTATTTCTTATAGAGATGGGATTTTGCCATATTGCCCACCTTGGCCTTCTAAAGTGTTGGGATTATGGGCATGAGCCACTGCGCCCAGCCTAAACTTATTTCTAAGCTATGGAAGCCTTAGGAAAATAAATGTAAAGAAAAAAGTTTTATCACCTTTGGATAGAATTCTTAAATAAGCAGAATCTAAAAAGATTGAAAGTTTGAATATATTAAAATTATAGATTTCTGTGCAAGACACTCCCCTCCCCTAAAAAACAAGCAACTGATGAGATTTTCCAATACATATAACAAGGGTTTGGAGAAATGAGTACTGAGATCATGCTGACAGAAGTGCAAATATTTATGACCATTTTTTACAGCTGTTGGCAAGATCCACTAAAATAAAAATTGCAGATACCCTGTGAGCCAATTATATTTTTTTGGTTACTTAATAGTATCATACAGGTGATTTACTTTAAAATACCTCTGCATGGACAATGTGATATGTATGTGAAGAAACATTCACATGTGTATGAGGAAGCAGGTAGAAGGATGTTTACTACACTGCTGTTTATAAAAGAGCAAAAATTAAACTATGTCCATCAAAAGCATCTTAGTTATGGCTGGGCATGGTGACTCACGCCTGTAATCCTAGCACTTTGGAAGGCTGAGGTGGGTGGATTGCCTGACCTCAGGAGTTCAAGACCACCCTGGGCAACATGGCAAAAACCTATCTCTACTAAAATACAAAAAATTAGCCGGGTGTGGTGGTGCACACCTGTAGTCCCAGCTACTCAGGAGGCTGAGGCACAAGAATTGCTTGAACCCAGGAGACAGGTTGCAGTGAGCCGAGATTGCACCACTGCACTCCAGGCTGGTGACAGAGCAAAACTCCGTCTCAAAAAAAAAAAAAAAAAAAAAAGCGGTGGGGTGTCTTAACTATGGAATGTCATGAATATCTACAAAAAATCAGGTAGGTTTCAAATGGGCAAAGGACTTAAACATTTCTCCAAAGAAGATATACAAATGGCCAAGAAACATGTGAAAAGATGGTCAATATCACTAATCATTAGGGAAATGCAAATTAAAACCACAATGAGATACTACCTCACACCCCTTAGCCACTATTAAAAGAAAGAAGCAATAGTTATTGAAAAGTATTTGTGAGGATATGTAGAAATTGTAACCCTTGGCCGGGCGCAGTGGCTCACGCTTGTAATCCCAGCACTTTGGGAGGCCAAGGTGGGCGGATCACGAAGTCAGGAGATCGAGACCACGGTGAAACCCCGTCTCTACTAAAAAATACAAAAAATTAGCCGGGCGTGGTGGCGGGCGCCTGTAGTCCCAGCTATTCGGAGAGGCTGAGGCAGGAGAATGGCGTGAACCCGGGAGGCAGAGCTTGCAGTGAGCCGAGATTGCGCCACTGCACTCCAGCCTGGGCAACAGAGCGAGACTCCGTCTCAAAAAAAGAAAAAAAAAGAAATTGTAACCCTTAGCTGTGCACTGCACATGCCCATAGTTGCAGCTACTCTGAAGGCTGAGGTGAGAGGCCTGAGCCCAGGAATTCGAGGCCGCAGTGAGCTATGATTGTGCCATTGGACTCCAGCCTGGACAACAGAGCAAGACACTGTCTCTAAAAGAAGCAAATCAGAACCCTTGTGCACTATTCACGGAAATGTAAAATGGTATAGCCACAAAGAATATGGCAGTTCCTCAAAAAGTTAAAAATGAAATTACCACATGATTCCAGCAATTCCACTTCTTGACATGTATTCAAAACAATCAAAGATCTTAGAGTATTTGCACACCCATATTCATCACAGCATTATTTACAATAGCCAAGAGGTGGAAGCAATCCAAGTGTCCATGAGCAGATGAATAGATCAACAAAATGTGCTCTGTACATACAACGGAATATGAGTCACCCTTACAAAGGAAAGAAATTCTGACACATGCTGTAACATCGATGAACCTTGAAGCCATTGTGCTAAGTGAAATAAGCCAGTCACAAAAAGACAAATACTGTATGATTCCGCTTACATGAGGTATCTAGAGTAGTCAAATTCACAGAGATGGAAAGTAGTGTGGTGGTTGTCAGTGGCTGTGGGGATTGGGGAATAGACAGTTGTTTAATGGGTATGGAGTTTCAGTTTTGCAAGATGAAAAGAGTTCTGGAGATTGATTGTACAACAGTATGAATGTACTAAAGCCATTGAACTGTATGCTTTAAAATGGTTAAGATGGCCAGGCAGGGTGGCTCATGCCTGCAATCCCAGCACTTTGGGAGGCCGAGGCAGGCGGATCACCTGAGGTCAGGAGTTCAAGACCAGCCTGGTCAACATGGCAAAACCCATTATCTACTAAAAATACAAAAAAATTAGTTGGGTGTGGTGGCACGCACCTATAATACCAGCTACTCAGGAGGCTGAGGCAGAAGAATCACTTGAACCTGGGAGGTGGAGGTTGCAGTGAGCCGAGATTGTGCCACTGCACTCCAGCCTGGGTGACAGAGAAGAACTCCGTCTCAAAATAAATAAAATAAAATGGTTAAGATGGTAAATTTTCTGTTACGTATCTTTTACTGTAATTAATATAAATGAGATTGAGCTATATCACTTAAATGGAAATAACTGTATGACCTATTATTAAGAGAAAGTAAATTATAGAACAGTTAGGTACAGTTTGATACTGGTTTTAAGTTTTAATATCATGGCCGGGCGCAGTGGCTCACGCCTGTAATCCCAGCACTTTGGGAGGCCGAGGCGGGCGGATCACAAGGTCAGGAGATCGAGACCATCCTGGTTAACATGGTGAAACCCCGTCTCTACTAAAAATACAAAAATTTAGCCGGGTGTGGTGGCGGGCACCTGTAGTCCCAACTACTCGGGAGGCTGAGGCAGGAGAATGGTGTGAACCCGGGAGGTGGAGGTTGCAGTGAGCCGAGATTGTGCCACTGCACTCCAGCCTGGGCAACAAAACGAGACTCCGTCTCAAAAAGAAAAAAAAGTTTTAATATCACAAAAATATTTGTTTATTTAGCAATATACAGTATATATATAAGTAGATAGATAAAGCTTTCTCTTCCCTCTCTTCACTGGTACAGAATTCCTTAAATAAATTAATGTCAGGCTGGATGCAGTGGCTCATGCCTGTAATCCCAGCACTTTGTGAGGCCGAGGCAGGTGGATCGCCTCAGCTCAAGAGTTTGAGACCACCCTGGGCAACATGGTGAAACCCCATCTCTACTAAAATACAAAAAAGTAGCCAGGTGTGGTGGCACTCACCTGTAGTCCCAGCTACTTGGGAGGCTGAGGCATGAGAATCACTTGAGCCCGGGAGGCAGAGGTTGCAGTGAGCCGAGATCACACCACTGCACTCCAAATTGGGCTACAGAGTGAGACTCTGTCTCAAAAAAAAAAAAAAAAAAAAAGTTATAGGACTGGATTGTGGCTCACTCCTCTTGCTGCCGTAATATGGGTGGAATCATCCTGGATAGGCCAATTATAATATCCTTATTCCCATTGCCATTGTGATTATTTCAAACCTGGATATCAAAGACAAGCCAATTAGTTGTAACCAGAGCTTTCACTGGAGAGTTACGCTCTTTCTGTGGGAGAACTGTTAAAACCTTTAAATATAAGCTTTAAAATTGAGAGACCATATTTACTAACACATTGGAAGTGCCTACCTGGGTTTTACTTTACATAGCCAAACCCAATCGTAATTAATATCGAATGTATGTCTCCTAAACCAAGAGAGAAAACAGAAAGGAGAAATTCAATTAATTAAAAAAAGCAGAAGTTGTCAAAATGTATGGAACTGCACCATTGGTGAACTGTATGTTTCATTATGTGTAAATTTTTAAAAAAACTAAAAGGAAAATGTAGAAGAGAGGGAAGAAGCAGCAACGGTAAATACAAAACATAAAGTAAGATAGGGGCCGGGCGTGGTGGCTCATGCCTGTAATCCCAGCACTTTGGGAGGCCGAGGCAGGCGGATCACGAGGTCAGGAGATCGAGACCATCCTGGCTAAAATCCCATCTCTACCAAAAAAATACAAAAAAAGTGAACCGGGCGTGGTGGCGGGCGCCTGTAGTCCCAGCTACTCGGAAGGCTGAGGCAGGAGAATGGCGTGAACCTGGGCCAGGGAGCTTGCAGTGAGCCGAGATCGTGCCACTGCACTCCAGCCTGGGTGACAGAGCGAAACTCCGTTTCAAAAAAAAAAAAAGTAAGATGGTGGGAATAAGACTAGACATGCCATGGTTGTGATGAATGTGACTGGGTTAAATAGCCTTATTAAAAGACAGATGCTCAGATTGGATTTTTTTTTTAATCTTGTGGCTGTACGTTATTTACACACATAGCTAGAACAGAATGGCACAGGACAGCTGGAAATAAAGGGAAAAATAAACTTACCATACAACTCAACAATTCCACTCCTAGGTATCTACCCAAGAGAAAGGAAAATACATGTCCATACAAAGATTTGGACACAAATGCTCGTATTATTATTTTTAAAAAAAAATTTTTTTTGAGACAGTCTCGCTATGTCACCAGGCTGGAGTACAGTGGTGCAATCTCGGCTCACTGCAACCTCTGCCTCCCAGGCTCAAGTGATTCTCCTGCCTCAGCCTCCCGAGAGCTGGGATTACAGGCACGTGCCACCACACCCAGCTAATTTTTTGTATTTTTAGTAGAGACGGGGTTTCACCATATTAGCCAGGATGGTCTCGATCTCCGGACCTCGTGATCCACCCGCCTCGGCCTCCCAAAGTGTTGGGATTACAGGTGTAAGCCACCGCACCCAGCTGCTCATATTATTTTTCTTCATAATAAACAAAAAGTGGAAAAAAACCAAGCAACCATAAACACAGTGGTCCCCAACGTTTTTGGCACTAGGGACTGTGGAAGACAGTTTTTCCACAGATGGCAGTGGGGCATGATTTCTGGATGATTCATGCACATCACATTTATTGTGCACTTTATTATTATTACATTGTAATATATAATGAAATAATTATACAACTCACCATAATGTAGAATCAGTGGGAGCCCTGAGTTTGTTTTCCTGTAACTAGACAGTCCCATCTGGGGTTGACGGGAGATAGGGACAGATCATCAGGCATTAGCTTCTCATAAGGAGCACACAACCTAGATCCCTTACGTGTGCAGTTCACATTAAGGTTCACACTCCTATGAGACTCTAACACCGCTGCTGATCTGACAGGAGCTCAAGCGGTAATGTGAGCGATGGGTAGTGGCCGTAAATACAGATGAAGCTTCACTTACCTGCCCGCCACTCATCTCCTGCTGTGTGGTCCAGTTCCTAACAGGCCATGGGCCACTAGTGATTCATGGCCCATGGGTTGGGGACCCCTGCATAACCAGATAAATGGACAAAATGTGGTGCATTCACACAATGGAATACTGTTCAGCAATAAAAGGTATAAACCACCGACAGAACAACATACATGAATCGCAAAATCAAGTCAAGCAAAAGAAGCCAGATACAAAATATACAGATGGTGCCTGACTTAGGATGGTTTGACTTAGGATTTTTGACTTTACAATGGGTTTACTAGGGTATTACATGCATTTTCAGCTTACAATATTTTGATTTACACAAGATTTATTGGGGCTGGACATGGTGGGCTCATGCCTGTAATCCAGCACTTTGGGAGGCCAAGGCGAGGAGGATCACTTATGCCCAGGAGTTTGAGACTAGCCTGGGCAACATAGGGAGACCCCATCTCTATAAAAAATAAAATAAAAAGAAGGTTTATTGGGATGTAGCTCCAGCATAAGTCAAGAAGCATCTACACACTGTATGATTCCATTTACATGAAACTCTGGAAAAGACAAATCTAATCTATAATGATAAAAAGTAAATCGTTGTTATGGTATTAGTGGTGTCCATGAAAAAAAAAGAAAAAGAAAAGAAGAAAGTAAACATTGTTCACCTGAGGTGGAGGTAGGGTATTGGCTGGATACAGGCACAATGGAATTAGTGGGAAGGAGAATTCATTGTTTCTAAAAATTATCTATTTTGATTGTTGTGATGATTGCTTGATATATTGATTTGTCAAAACAAATCAAAATGCACACAAAATGATTGCATTTTATTGTGTGTAAATTATGCTTCATTAATTAAAAGATGGAAAAGGACACGCAAAAGAAAAAACAAGCCAGGTACAGTGGCTCATTACTATAATCCCAGCACTCTGGGAGGCTGAGTGGGCGGATCACTTGAGCCTAGGAGTTTCAGACCAGCCTGGGCAACATGGAGAAACTCTGCCTCTACAAAAAATTTAAAAATTTGCTGGGTGTGGTGGTGCAATTGTGTAGTCCCAGCTACTAGGGAGGCTGAGGCAGAAAGATCGCTTGAGCCAAGGAGGTCGAGGCTACAGTGAGCTGTGATCACACCACTAAACTCCAGCCTGAAAAACAGAATGAGACCCTGTCTCAAAAAAAGAAGAAAAAAAAAGAAAAAAATGGAAAAAGAATATGCTGTTTGAATATGCAAGATGGAAAATATTGAGGTTTTCTTTGTGGGCTAACACATGGAAAATGTCATGAAAGTACAATGTACACTTGAAAAGGAGGTGCACTCTCTGTTATGTAGGTTTAATATTTATCTATAAGATCTACCTAATTATTTAGGTCTTCTGTATGCTTATACTTTTTTTTTTTTGAGATGGAGTTTCACTCTTATTGCCCAGGCTGCAGTGCAATCGCATGATTTTGGCTCACTGCAACCTCCGCCAGCCAGGTTCAAGCGATTGCTCTGCTTCAGCCTACCGAGTAGCTGGGATTACAGGCACGCACCACCATGCCCGGCTAATTTTGTATTTTTAGTAGAGATGGGGTTTTGCCATGTTGGCGAAGCTGTTTTTGAACCCCTGACCTCAGGTGATCCACCTGCCTCAGCCTCCCAAACTGCTGGGATTACAGGAGTGAGCCACCCGTGCCTGGCCTATGCTTATACTTTTTATTTTTGACTCTTTCAGAAGTCAAAAGCAGAAAAATACATTACAGTGTCCTAATACTCGTGCATTCTTTTTTTTTTTTTTTTTTTTTTTTTGAGACAGAGTCTTGCCCTGTCACCCAGGCTGGAGTGCAGAAGCACGATCTCAGCTCACTGCAACCTCCGCCTCCTGGGTTCAAGCGATTCTCCTGCCTTAGCCTCTCAAATAGCTAGGATTACAGGCGTGCACCACCATGCCTGGCTAATTTTTTGTATCTTTAGTGGAGATGGGGTTTCACCATGTTGGCCAGGCTGGTCTCGAACTCTTGACCTCGTGATCGTGATCTGCCTGCCTCAGCCTCCCAAAGTGCTGGGATTACAGGTGTGAGCCCTCACATCTGGCCTTTTTTTTTTTTTTTTTAACTACTTAGCGTTTCCACTTCATCAAAGTTGCTACTGTATTGTTTTGTGCATGGATACTCATAACTGATACAGTTCTTCCTAATTGTAGCCTTTGGTATTTTACTAGTCCGTTTTCATGCTGCTGATAAAGACATATCAGAGACTGGGTAATTTATAAACAAAAAGAGGTTTAATAGACTCACAGTTCCATGTGGCTGGGAAGGCGTCACAATCATGATGCAAAGTGAAAGGCATGTCTTACATGGTGGCAGAGGAGAGAATGAGAGTGAAGTGAAAAGGGAAACTCCTTATAAAACCATTAGATCTTATCCCAGCACTTTGGGAGGCCGAGGCGGGCGGATCATGAGGTCAGGAGATCAAGGCCATCCTGGCTAACACGGTGAAACCCCGTCTCTACTAAACATACAAAAAATTAGCTGGACATGGTGGTGGGCGACTGTAGTCCCAGCTACTTGGGAGGCTGAGGCAGAAGAATGGCGTGAACCCCGGAGGTGGAGCTTACAGTAAGCCTAGATCACGCCACCGCACTCCAGCCTTGGTGACAGAGCGAGACCCCGTCTCAAAAACAAACAAACAAAAAACCAAAAACCGAAAAAACATCGGATCTCGTGAGACTTATTCACTACCACGAGAACAGTATGGGGGAAATTGCCCTCATGATTTAATGAACTCTCACTGGGTCTCTCCCACAACACATGGGAATTACGGGAGCTACAACTCAGGATGAGATTTGGGTGGGGACACAGTCAAACCATATCAGGCATTATAATGTATCCTTTTGCCTCATTTAATGATTTTTCGTCTAAATTCTACTTTTTCTGATATTAAGAACAGGACTTCTGCTTTCTTTTTCTACTTCTTTTTGTATTGCATTTACCTTATATATTTTGTCCATCTTTTTATTTTTACCTTTTCTAAATTCATTATCCCCAAAGTAGGGTGCTCCAGACTAGTCACTGCTGTGTGTCCTTTGTTTTCTTTTTCTATTCTTTTTTTTTTTTTTTCGAGACAGTCTCGCTTTGTCACCAGGCTAGAGTGCAGCGGCGTGATCTCAGCTCACTGCAACCTCTGCCTCCCAGGTTCAAGGATTCTCCTGCCTCAGCCTCCCGAGTAGCTGGGATTACAGGCATGTGTCAACACACCCAGCTAATTTTTGTATTTTTAGTAGAGATGAGGTTTCACCATGTTGGCCAGGATGGTCTTGATCTCCTGACCTCATGATCCACCTGCCTCAGTTTCCCAAAGTGCTGGGATTACAGGCGTGAGCCACTACGCCTGGCTGCTGCTGCTTCTTTTTTTTTTTTTTAAGAGGAATCTCCCTCTGTCACCCAGGCTGGAGTGCAGTGGGGTGATCTTGGCTCACTGCAGCCTCTGCCTCTCGGGTTCAAGCGATTCTCCTGCCTCAGCCTCTGGAGTAGCTGGGACTATAGGCATGCACCACCACACCTGGCTAATTTTTGTATTTTTTTAGTAGAGTCAGGGTTTCGCCATGTTGCCTAGGCTGGTCTCGAACTCCTGACTTCAAGTGATCCTCCTGCCTCAGCCCCCCAAAGTGCTGGGATTACAGGCATGAGCCACCACACCCAGCTTTTTTTTCTTTTTTAAAATGGGAGTGTTCACTGTGGATGTTCTGTTCCTATTCTGCCATTGTATATGTGGTGTTTAAAGGCAGATTATTTGTCCTTTTGGCACATAGGTCTCTAGATCAAGTGAAGCCACACCTCCTGATATAGAAACTACTACATATACCCCTTGCTTGCATCACCTACATATACCTCTACTCTGCATCACCTAGATGTGGTGGTCCTTGAGCATGATGCCATTACTGGACAGGACTTTAAGATTGTCTCTGTGGGTGAGGGAATTGTGTATACTTTGCCTGTGATTGGGAAAGTGAGTTCAACATTTGGTAAACAGAAGGGTAGAGTGTAGCAATGGCTTGTGCTGGTCACCAAGTATTTCTGGCTCTCTACTTTATGGACCGAGGTAGCATTGCTCTTCCCCACCACCTTTAAAGTCAGATGTGGCAAGGTGACTTGCTTTGGCCAATGAAATGTGAGTGAAGATGACATGTATCATTTCTTGACAGAAGCTTTAAGTCATTGTGTGATTAGCTGTGCCCCCTTTGCCCTGTGTTGGTAATCATGAAAGCCTGGAAATGGAACCTGACTTGGCCTGGGTCTCACAGAACATCTCAGCCAATTCATGGTGGTAACATCAGGGTGAACAGTAAGTAAGCATTTCTTGTTTTAAGCCATTGATATTTGGGTTGTTGTTTGTTTGCTTTGCTTTTATTACTGCAGCATGACCTTGGCCTACACCAACTGATAAAGTATATGTTAAAAAGTTGGAGTTGAAGCAATTAGAAAAGAAAAAGAAATAAAAGATATCCAAGTTGGAAAGGAAGTAAAATGATCTCTATTCACAGATGATATGATCTTACACGTCAAAATCCCTAAAGAATTCACAAAACACTGTTACAATGAATAAATGACTTCAGCAAAGTTTCAGGATACAAAATCAACACACAAAAATCAGTAGCATTTTATATAGTAATAATCACATGACTGATCTGAAAAAGAGATTAAGAAACCAATCCCATTTGCTATGCATCAAAAAGGATAAAATACTTAGCAGTAAAATTAACCAAAGAGGTGACAGACTTGTATACTGAAAATTATAGAACATTGCTAAAAGAAGTTTTTTTAAAAAGATACAAAAATATAGAAAGACATCCCACCCTCATGGATTAGAAGACCCCATATCATTAAAATGTCTATATTACCCAAAGCAATCTACAGGTTTAATGTAATCCTTATGAAAATCCCAATGGCAGGCGGGGTGCAGTGGCTCACGCCTATAATCCCAGCACTTTGGGAGGCCAAGGTGGGCGGATCACTAGGTCAGGAGTTCAAGACCAGCCTGACCAACACTGTGAAAACCGATCTCTACTGAAAAATACAAAAATTACCCAGGTGTGGTGGTGTGCTCCTGTAGTCCCAGCTACTTGGGAGGCTGAGGCAGGAGAATTGCTTGAACCTGGGAGATGGAGGTTGCAGTGAGCCAAGATCGTGCCACTGCACCTCAGCCTGGGCAACAGAGCAAGACTCCATCTCAGAAGAAGAAAGGAAAAAGAAAAAAACAAAGAAAAGAAAATCCCAATGGCACTTTTTGTGGAAATAGAAAAAGCCATCCTAAAATTCATATAAAATCTCAAGGGACCCCATATAGCCAAAAAAAAAAAAAAAACTTGAAAAAGAAGACTAAAGTTGGAGGTCTCACAATTTCTGATTGCATACTACAAAGCAGCAGTAATCAAGAAAGCATGGAACTGGCATAAAGACAGATATGTAGACCAATAGAACAGAATAGAGAGCCCAGAAATAAACCCTTGGATATTTGGCCAAATGATTTTTAACAAGCGTAATACTGGGGAAAGGGCACTCTCTTTAACAAATTATGTTGAGAAAGTTGGATGTCCACATGCAAAATAATGAAGTTGGACCTTACACCATATACGAAAATTAACTCAAAATGGATTAAAAACCTAAATATAAGGCCTAAAACTATAAAACTCCTAGAATAAGCTGGGCGTGGTGGCTCACGCCTATAATCACAGCACTTTTGGAGGCCAAGGCGAGCAGATCGCCTGAGGTCGGGAGTTCCAGGCCAGCCTGACCAACATATTAACACCCCATCTCTACTAAAAATACAAAATTAGCTGGGTGTGGTGGCTCGTGCCTGTAATCCCAGCTACTCGGGAGGCTGAGGCAGGAGAATTGCTTGAACCTGGGAGGTGGAGGTTGCAGTGAGCCGAGATTGCACCATTGCACTCCAGCCTGGGCAACAAGAGCAAAACTCTGTCTCAAAAAAAACCCAGAAATTTATTTTTTCACAGTTCTGGGGTGTAAGGGAAGTCCAAGATGAAGGCACTGGTATCTGGTGAGGGCCTTCTTGCTGTGTCCTCACATGGCAAATAGATGACAAGCTAGTCGAAGGCTGCATAAAGCTTCTTTTGTGAGGGCCTTAATTCTGTTAATTGAGGGAGGAACCCTACTGGCCTAATCGCCTCTTAAAGACCTCACCTCTTGGCCAGGCGCTGTGGCTCATGCCTGTAATCCCAGTACTTTGGGAGGCCAAAGCGATGGATCACCTGAGGTCGGGAGTTCGAGACTAGCCTGGTCAACATGGTGAAACCCCATTTCTACTAAAAATACAAAAAAATTAGCTGGGCATGGTAGCGCATGCCTGTAATCCCAGCTACTCAGGAGGTTAAGGCTGGAGGATTGCTTAAACCCGGGAGGCAGAGGTTGCAGTGAGCCAAGATCATGCCACTGCACTCAAGCCTGAGCAACAAGAGTGAAACTCCATCTCAAAAAAAAAAAAAAAAAAGCCACCTCTTAATATTATTATAGTGATATCATGTAGATTTTGGAGGAGAGACATTCAAATCATAGCAGATGGTAAATTTAATGTTATCTTTTTTAAAAAAAAACACAAAAGTAAATATAGATATGTAGATCAAAGCAGTGCACAGTGGGAAATGAAAGTTTAATTATCAAAGGAACTGTTGATCTGAACATCATATCCATTTAAGGTTGTTTTATTGGGTTTTTTTTTTTTTTTTAGGCAGGGTCTGGCTCTATCACCCAGGCTGGAGTGCAGTGGCATGATCTCAGCTCACTGCAACTTCGGCCTCCTTGGCTCAAGCCATCCTTCCACCTCAGCCTCCCAAGTATCTGGGACACCACACCCAGCTAATTTTTGTATTTATGGTAGAGATGGGGTTTTGCCATGTTGCCTAGGTTGGTCTCAAACTTCTGAGCTCAAGCGATCGCCCACCTCAGCCCCACAAAGTACTGGGATTACAGGCATGAGCCATCGTGCTTTGCCTAAGCTTTATTTTAAAGGCTGTTTTCAATATTATTTGAAGATTGGGCAATACATGATGCAATCAAACAAAACACAGGTTTCAGGTATGTATAAATACGTATGCTTTATTTCATATATAATGCTGTGTGTTCCTTGACACACACAGTTCTATGTATTCCAAGTGGTCAATGTAGTTTATCACAGCAAATACATCTTCAAAAGGAAAATGTTAATGCCCTAGAAATTTTCAGGTGCGGTATCTAACCCTGTAATAGGTCATCATTAAATAGTCTCTGAATTATTGTTGGGTATTATATACTGTGTGTATTGTGTGTATTATATATTGTGTATTATAAGTTACACCACAAATACTACAATATGTTCGCTCACTCTAGAAATTAAAAAGTGGGAGATACACTTTAATAAGTATAACGGGGCCGGGCGCGGTGGCTCACGCTTGTAATCCCAGCACTTTGGGAGGCCGAGGCGGGCGGATCACGAGGTCAGGAGATCGAGACCACGGTGAAACCCCGTCTCTACTAAAAATACAAAAAATTAGCCGGGCGTGGTGGTGGGCGCCTGTAGTCCCAGTTACTCGGAGAGGCTGAGGCAGGAGAATGGCGTGAACCTGGGAGGCGGAACTTGCCGCCTCGGCCTCCCAAAGTGCTGGGAGGCCGAGGCGGGCGGATCACGAGGTCAGGAGATCGAGACCACGGTGAAACCCCGTCTCTACTAAAAATACAAAAAATTAGCCGGGCGTGGTGGTGGGCGCCTGTAGTCCCAGCTACTCGGAGAGGCTGAGGCAGGAGAATGGCGTGAACCTGGGAGGCGGAACTTGCAGTGAGCTGAGATTGCACCACTGCACTCCAGCCTGGGCGACAGAGCGAGACTCCGTCTCAAAAAAAATAAATAAATAAAAAATAAGTATAATGGACTGACCCATACATGAATTTATATTACATAAACTACTTAAGACATATTCTCTGTGCTACTTTTTCTAAAATAGAATATGTTAATATAAACATATTTGAAATTCAAAAACTTGGTCTGTGTCTGTTTTGTTTCTCAGTGCAATTTCTGTTATCAATGTGCTTATAAATAATAATTTATTAACACTACTAATAAAAAATTAACATGATTGAAAGGAAAACATCTGGATTAATTAGCTAAAGAAATAAAGTATGTAATTCCAACCCAGGAGAGGGGAAAAATAAGTTATAAAAAAAGAAAGAGGGCCAGGTGCAGTGGCTCACACTGTAATCCCAGCACTTTGGGAGGCCGAGGTGGGTGGATCAACTGAGGTCAGGAGTTCGAGACCAGCCTGGCCAACATGGTGAAACCCCATCTCTACTAAAAATACAAAAATTAGCCGGCCATGGTGGTGTGCACCTGTAATCCTAGCTATTCGGGAGGCTGAGGCAGGAGAATCATTTGAACACAGTAGGTGGAGGTTGCAGTGGGCCAAGATCATACTACTGCACTCCAGCCTGGGTGACAGAGCAAGAATCCATCTCAGAAAAAAAAAAAAAAAAAAAAAAAGAAAGAAAGAAACTGGATGAGACAAGAGGATCACTTGAGCCCCAGGAGTTTGAGATCAGCCTGGGCAACAAAGTGAGACCCTGTCTCTACAAAAAGTACAAAAATTAGTTGGGAGCAGTAGCATGCACCTGTAGTCTCAGCTACTTGGGAGACTGAGGCAGGAGGATTCCTTGATCTCCTGAGTTGAGGATGCAATGAGCTATAATCCTGCCACTGCACTCCTGGCTGGGTGACAGAGTAAGATCCTGTCTCAAATAAATGAATGAATAAATAAATATATAAATAAATAAATGTCTGGGCGCGGTGGCTCACGCCTGTAATCCCAGCACTTTGGGAGGCTGAGGCGGATCACCCGAGGTCAGGAGTTTGAGACCAGCCTGGCCAACATGGTGAAACCCCGTCTCTACTAAAAATACAAAAAATTAGCCTGGTGTGGTGGCAGGCGCCTGTAATCCCAGCTACTCAGGAGGCTGAGGCAGGAGAATTGTTTGAACCCAGGAGGCGGAGGTTGCAGTGAGCCAAGATTGCGCCACCGCACTCCAGCCTGGGCGACTGAGTGAAACTCCATCTCAGAAAAAATAAATAATAATAATAATAAATGTATCTGTCTGTTCTCACACTGCTATAAAAATCTATAATACCTAAGATTGGGTAATTTATGAAGAAAAGAGATTTAATTGATTCGCAGTTCTGCAGGCTGTACAGGAAGCATGGTGAGGGGAAGCCTCAGGAAACTTACAATCATGGCAGATGGTGAAGGGGAGGCAAGCACGTCTTACCACGGCAGAGCAGGAGAGAGACAGCAAGCTAAGAGGGGAGTGCCACATACTTTTAAACCAGCAGATCTCATGAAAACTCACTCACTGTCATGAGAACATGGGAGAAGTCCGCCTCTATGATCTAATCACCTCCCACCAGGTCCCTCCCCCAATATTGGGAATTACAATTCAACATGAGATTTGGGTGGGGACACAGAGCCAAATTACATCAATCAATCAATCAATAAGAAACTAGCAATCTAAAAGAGAGGAAGAGAAGAGAAAAAGACAAGACAGGTGCAACAACTAGAAAAGCACAAAATAAAATTGTTAGATCTTCTCACTTAATCTTCATATATATATATAAATATATTATATATATAATATATATAAATATATAATATATATTTTATTTTTGAGATGGAGTCTCGCTCTGTCACCCAGGCTGGAGTGCAGTGGCATGATCTTGGCTCACTGAAGCCTCCACCTCCCAAGTTCAAGCAATTCTTGTGCCTCCGCCTCCTGAGTAGCTGGGATTACAGGTACATACCACCATGCCTAGCTAAATGTGTATTTTCAGTAGAGACAGGGTTTCACCATGTTGGCCAGGCTGGTCTCAAACTCCTGGCATCAAGTGATCCACCCACCTCAGCCTCTCAAGTGCTGAGATTACAGGCATGAGTTACAACACCTGGCCTCAATCTTCTAAATATTTTGACCTCTTTTACATATTTGCCATTTCCTTCTCTTGTGTGCATTCTGGATCTTTCCCCAATTCTATCTTTCAGTTTTCTGATTCTCTTTTCAGCTTTGTCTAATATGCTGCTAAATTGTTAAATTCACTCATTTGGTTTTTTATTTCAATTAGATTTTTTATTACTAGAAGTTCTGTTTTGTTCTTTTTCAGATCTGTGTTTTCTTAGCTCATCTTTTTAAGTCTTTTTTTTTTTTTTTTTTTTTTTGAGATGGAGTCTCGCTCTATTGCCCAGACTGGACTGCAGTGGTGCAATCTCAGCTCACTGCAACCTTCGCCTCCCGGTTTCAAGTGATTCTCCTGCCTCAGGCTCCTGAGTAGCTGTGACTACAGGCGTGCACCACCATGCCCAGCTAATTTTTTGTATTTTTAATAGACGTGGGGTTTCACCATGTTGGCCAGGCTGGTTTCCAACTCCTGACCTTAGGTGATGTGCCTGCCCCAGCCTTCCAAAGTGCTGGGATTACAGGCATAAGCCACTGCACCCAGTTCAAATTACTCTAAGTATATATTTATACTCCCATCAACAGTACATGTGAATTTCAATTGCTCCACAACCTCTTTAGAACTTGGTATTTTCAGTGTGATGGATACTGCCAGTTGTCCCAGGATCTACTTTCCCCTTCTTCCTTTAATAACAGATTTAATGAGTTTCACCTGGATTGCAGCTAGGCATGCCCAACCAAATCATAGACAAGATGATGTGGCTGAAAGTAATATGCATCACTTCTGGGTCATGACCTTAGGAAGCATGCTCCTTAGAAGGTATGCTCCCCAAAATAGAGATCTTTTTGATGATGTTCTTTTTGCATTTGGTCTATACTTCCAAATTCCTTTTTATGTCTCTGTATTTGAACACCTTTGCCTGACAATGAAGGCCCCTTCCCCAGGGTAGTGAATATTTATTGTTTTTGCTTGCCCACATCCACTCCTTCTTCCTAATAGTACCTAAATTTTTTTTCTTGAAATGTTACATTTTCCTCAATATAGTAGTAGAATTTAGATCAGAGTGCCCAGCCCTTTCCCTATAGAAGCTGAAGGGGAGCACTGAAGCCTCCTTCTTTCAGAACCTTTCTCTCACCATCATCCCATATATCTAAGAAGGCGTTGAGTGGCTTAGGGAGAAAAAAAAAAGAGTTGAACCTCGTTTCTTCCAGCATCCAGAGCCTTGATGGTGGAAGGGAAGAAGCACAGCATGAATATTGCCAAGGTTATATATGACCAGGTTACTCTGAGTCTGGACACAATCCATCAAGAATCCTGGTGAAATGCCTGCCTAAGGATAGACCCCATAGCAGTTAATCTGCATCTAGATCCTGTTGTTTCCAATTGCATAAGCTACAGGAGCTAGCAGAGGTTTTATTCCACAGAATGGTATGTAAACCACCAGCCAATCAGAATATGTCCTCAAACCACTAGCTAATAAAATGTCACGTCCTCTTAGAGGCCTCGTTCAAATCAGTCTAGTAACCCCAAGAATGAAATGTAACAAGTAAGAAATGCAGCTAGGTTATAAACCTAGTCTGGAGGAGACTTATGGTAGTTGACTTTGACAGCACTGACAATTAGCAGCTGACTTCTCTGGGGTCTCCCGCACAAAACCTTCTGTGTATCTGTGCTTCAACTCACCTTTTAGACCATTCTGAATCAGAGCACTTTATATTTTTATTGTTCTTTACTTTTTGTGTTCTGGATTGGTGAAATTAATCTCTGAAAAAATCTCTGGGTTGGTCTTTTTTTTTTTTTTTTTTTTTTTTTTTTTTTTTTTTTTTTTTTGGAGACAGAGTTTTTGCTCTTGTTGCCCAGGCTGGAGTGCAATGGCACAATCTCGGCTCACTGCAACCTCCACCTCCTAGGTTCAAGCGATTCTCCTGCCTCAGCCTCCGGAGTAGCTGGGATTACAGGCATGCACCAACACACCCGGCTAATTCTGTATTTTTAGTAGAGACAGGGTTTCTCCATGTTGGTCAGGCTGGTCTCGAACTCCTGACCTCAAGTGATCCGCCTGCCTCGGCCTCCCAAATTGCTGAGATTACCAGCGTGAGCCACCACACCTGGCCTGGGTTGGTCTTTATAATGTGAAGTCAATGTTACTAAGCTGTCATGAGGAGAGCATTATACCAACAATGAGGCTTCCCTTAAAGAATTTTTTGGGCTGGATGTGGTCATTTGCAGCTGTAATCCCAGCAATTTAGGAGGCCAGGGCAGGAGGATTCCTTGGAGCCAAGAGTTTGAGACCAGCCTGCGCAAATAGTGAGACCCTATGTCCACCAAAAAGTAAAAAGTTAAAAAATTAGCCAAGAATAGTGGCGCATGTGTGTAGTTCCAGCTACTCTGGAGGCTAAGGCTGTGGGATCGCTTGAGCCCAGGAGGTCAAGGCTGCAGTGGCTGTGATTGTGCCACTGTACTCCAGCCTGGGCGACAGAGTGAGCTCCTGTCTCTAAAAAAATTTAAAAAGGAGGTTGGGTGCAGTGACTCATGCTTATAATCTCAGCACTTTGGGAGACTGATCACCTGATGTCAGGAGTTCATGACCAGCCTGGGTAACATGGTGAAACCCCATCTCTACTATAAATGCAAAAATTGGCTGGATGCGGTGGCTCAAGCCTGTAATCCCAGCACTTTGGGAGGCCGAGGCGGGCAGGTCACCTGAGGTCAGGAGTTCAAGACCAGCCCAGCCAACATTGTGAAACCCTGTCTGTACTAAAACTACAGAAATTAGCTGGGCGTGGTGGCGCATGCCTGTAATCCCAGCTACTCGGGAGGCTGAGGCAGGAGAATCTCTTGAACCCGTGAGGTGGAAGTTGCAGTGAGCTGAGATTGTGCCACTGCACTCCAACTTGGTCAACAGAGTGGGACTCTTAAAAACAAAACAAAACAAAAAGCAAAAATTAGCCAGGCAAGGTGGCTCATGCCTGTAATCCCAGCTACTCGGGAGGCTGAGGCAAGAGAATTGCTTGAACCCAGGAGGCGGAAGTTGCAGTGAGCCGAGATTGTGCCACTGGACTCCAGCCTGGGCGACAGAGCGAGACTCCATCTCCAAAAAAAAAAATAATAATTAATTAGTTTTAAAAAAATTGCCTGGCACAGTGGCTCACGCCTGTAATCCCAGCACTTTGGGAGGCCAAGGCGGGTGGATCACTTGAGGTCAGGAGTTTGAGACCAGCCTGGCCAACATGGTGAAACCCCATCTCTACTAAAAATACAAAAATTAGCTGCATGGTGGTGCACACCTATAATCCTAGCTACTCAGGAGGCTGAGGCAGGAGAATCCCTTGAACCCAGGAGGCAGAGGTTGCAGTGAGCCGAGATTGTGCCACTGCACTCCAGCCTGGGCAATAGAACAAGACTCCGTTTCAAACAAAAAAAAACTTAAAAAAAGAACAAATTTTTTGGAGACAGGGATTCTGTATAACAAAAATGACTGCTGGGTGTGGTAGCTCACGCCTGTAATTGCAGCACTTTGGGAGGCCGAGGCGGGTGGATCCCCTGAGGTAGGGAGTTCAAGACCAAACTGACCAACATGGAGAAACCCCATCTCTACTAAAAATACAAAATTAGCCGGGGTGGTGGCACATGCCTGAAATCCCAGCAACTCGGGAGGCTGAGGCAGGAGAATCGCTTGAACTCGGGAGACGGAGGTTGCAGTGAGCCGAGATCGCGCCGTTGCACTCCAGCCTGGGCAAAAAGGGCAAAACTCCGTCTCGAAAAAACAAAAAACAAAAAACAAAAATGACTATGATCTTCGAAAAATAATTGTGCAGGCTAGAAGCTTTGAGTGGCTGAGGTAGATGTTAGTTCCCCGAGAGTAAGAATCTAGGTGTTAGGATCCCCTTGGCATCTAGAACAATGCCTAACTTTATATTGAAACAATGAGGGGAATGTGAAAGGGCCTGTTTAAACAGTGGTGCTGTCTCCCAACTAGGTGCTGAAAGACCCTTTGTGTTGAGGGCAGGGATCTGGTTAGAGGACCTGAGAGCCTTAAGCTATCAGGCCAGGTGGGAAAGGAAAAGGCAAAGAGAAGAGTTTCCACCCACCTCCACCTAATCTTACCTTTCTCTGTCTTCCACTACCATCACTTTTTTTTCTTTTTCCCACCTTTTTTTTTCCAAAACTTTTTTCTGTTTTTCTTGATACAGGGTCTCACTCTGTTGCCCAGGTTGGAGTGCAGTGGTGTAATCTCAGCTCACTGCAACCTCTGCCTCCTGGGCTCAAGCCATCCTTCCACTTCAGCCTCCAGAATAGCTGGAACTACAGGCATGCACCACTATGCCTGGCTAATTTTTGTATTTTTTGTAGAGACGGGGTTTTGCCATGTTGCCCAGGCTGGTCTTGAACTTGTGAGCTCAAGCAATTGGCCCATCTCGGCCTTCCAAAGTATTGGGATAACAGGTGTGAGCCACTGCACCCAGCTTAAAGTGTTTTTTAAAATTGTGACATACCGCACACAGACAGGAAAGCACAAGAGATAAATGTACAGCTCCATAAGTTTTAACAAAGAAAATATTCGTGAAATTACCACTTAGTTCAAGAAATCAGCTGGGTGCAGTGGCTCAGGCCTGTAATTCCAACACTTTGGGAGGCCAAGGTGGGTGGATCACCTGAGGTCAGGAGTTCAAGACCAGCCTGGCCAACATGGTGAAACCCCATGTCTGCTAAAAATAAAAAAATTAGCTGGACATGGTAGTGGGCGCCTTGTAATCCCAGCTACTCAGGAAGCTGAGGCAGGAGAATCACTTGAAGCCGGGAGGTGGAGGTTGCAGTGAGCCGAGAATGTGCCACTGTACTCCAGCCTGGGTGACAGTGCTAGACTCCATCTCAAAAAAAAAAAAAAAAAAAACAAAACAGAACATTGTCAGCATCCTAGAAACCCACCCACGTCTCTCACCACCAGGCCTACTATTTCCCTTCTTCCCAAAGGCAACTACTACCCTCACTTCTAACATTTTAATTTGTTTGCTTATTTTTGAAATATATGTAAAGTTAATTGTAAAATAAATATTCTTCTGAACTACTATTGTTCAACATTTTCATGAAGGTACATTTATTAAATTATAGCATATGGGAAAATGCACAAATCATAAGTGGTACAGCTTGATGAATTTTTCACAAACTGAATGTATCTATGTAACTAGCACGCAGATCAAGAAAGGGAGAATTATCAGAAGTCCCCTTTGTGCCTCCTTCTAGTCACTATCCCTCTCTCCCAAGAGTAGCTACTATCCTGAGTTCTAACAGTATAAATCAGTCTTATTATTTTACCTTATATACGTGAAAATATACAGTATATACTCTTTTCTTCCTAGCTTTTCTTGCTCAATATTGTTTGTGAGGTTCATCTGCATTGTTGCACATAGTTGTACAGCACTCATACTCATTGCTGTTTTGTATTCCATTGTATAAATGTACCACAATTTGACGATTCATTCTAGTGTAGGTGGATATTTGGGTTGTTTTTTCCATTTTCAGCTATTACAAATACTGCCAGTATGGGTAGACATGGTGCCTTACACCTGTAATCCCAGTACATTGGGAGGCCTAGGCAGGCAGATCGTCTGAGCTCAGAAGTTTGAGGCCAGCCTGAGCAACATGGTGAAACTCTGCCTCTACAAAAAAATACAAAAATTAGCTGTGCATGGTGCCGAGCTACTTGGGAGGATGAGGCGAGAGGGTCACTTGGGCCGGGGAGGTTGAGGCCACAGTGAGCTGTGATCATGCTACTATTTGTTTGTATATAAATAGTATATTTGTGGCCGGATGCAGTGGCTCATGCCTGTAATCCCAGCACTTAGGAAGGCTGAGGTGGGCAGATCACGAGGTCAAGAGATGGAGACCATCCTGGCCAACATGGTGAAACCCCGTCTCTGCTAAAAATACAAAAATTAGCCGGCTGTGGTGGCGTGTTCCCGTAATCCCAGCTACGCGGGAGGCTGAGGCAGAATTGCTTGAACCCAGGAGGCGGAGGTTGTAGTGAGCCGAGATCATGCCACTGCACTCCAGCCTGGTGACAGAGGGAGACTCTATCTCAAAATAAATAAATAAATAAATAAAATAATAAATAAATAGTATATTTGTACACTGTTAGAACTCAGGATAGTAGTGGGAGAGGATAGTGACTAGAAGGGGCACAAAGGAGACTTCTGGCAATGCTTCCTTTCTTGATCTGGGTGCTAGTTAAATAGATGCATTCAGTTTGTGAAAAATTCATCAAGCTGTACCACTTATGATTTGTGCACTTCTTTTTTTTTCTTGAGACGGAGTTTCACTCACACTGTCGCCCAGGCTGGAGAGCAGTGGCACAATCTCAGCTTACAGCTCACTGCAACCTCTGCCACTTGGGTTCAAGTGATTCTTCTGCGTCAGCCTCCCCAGTAGCTGGGATTACAAGTGTGTGCCACCACGCCTGGCTAATTTTTCTATTTTTAGTAGAGACAGGGTTTCACCATTTTCACCAGGCTGGTCTCAGACTGCTGACCTCAAGTGATCCGCCCACCTTGGCTTCCCAAAGTGCTGGGATTACAGGCATGAGCCACCGTGCCCAGCCTGTGCACTTTTTTTATATGCTATGATTTAATAAATGTTTCTTCATGAAAATGTTGAACAATGTGACACTCCAGCCTGGGTGACACAGCAAGACTCTGTCTCAAAAACAAAAAGAAACAAATACTGCCAGTATAAACATTTGGGCAGAGTCCTGTGTCAGGAGGTCAGGGCTATCGGTCACTCAGGCCCGCCCCGGTTCAGCCATTGTAGCTGGGACTACAGGCGCCCGCCATCTCGCCCGGCTAATTTTTTGTATTTTTAGTAGAGACGGAGTTTCACTGTGTTAGCCAGGATGGTCTCGATCTCCTGACCTCGTGATCCGCCCGCCTCGGCCTCCCAAAGTGCTGGGATTACAGGCGTGAGCCACCGCGCCTGGCCAGTATAAACATTCTTATGTCTCCCAGTGAACATATCTATGCATTTCTTTTTTTTTTTTTTTTTTTTTTTTGAGACAGAGTCTTGCTCTGTTGCCAGGCTGGAGTGCAGTGGCACGGTGTTGGCTCACTGCAACCTCCGCCTCCTGGGTTCAAGCGATTCTCCTGCCTCAGCCTCCCAAGCAGCTGGGATTACAGGCATGCGCCACCATGCTCTGCTAATTTTTGTATTTTTAGTAGAGATGGGGTTTCACCATGTTGGCCAGGCTGGTCTTGAACTCCTGACCTGGTGATCTGCCCACCTTGGCCTCCCAAAGTGCTGGGATTACAGGCGTGAGCCACCACGCCCGGACCATATCTATACATTTCTGTTGGTTATATGTCTTAGAGTAAGATTCCTGGGTCATGGGCTATGGGTCTGTTCAGTTTTGGTAGATACTGCCAGACAGTATTTCAGAGTAGTCATCCCAATTTACATTCCCACCAGCAGTGTATGAGAATTTCATTTGTTTCACAGTCTTGCCAACCTTCAATATTACATCTCTTATTTTAGCCATGTTGATGAGTTGTACATATACTGGTATCTCATTTTGGCTTTAGTTCACATAACCCTGGTTTCTGTTGAGGTTGAATTCCTTTCACATGTATTCATAATTTAACTTTTATTTTATGTGAAATACCTTCACGTCTCATTTTTCTCCTATAAATTGTCTTTTTCAAATTGATTTGTGGGATTTCTCTACATTGTCTAAATGAGTCCTTTGCAGGTTAAATGTGTCACAAATATTTCCTTGTATTCTGTAGTTTCTCAGTTTCCTTATGAAAGGTATCTATGTATAGATTATATATGTACATGTTTATTTGTATATTGGCTTTATGCCCAGCAATCTTTTGATTCCCATAATTTACCTGTAGATTATTTTGGATTTTTTTTTTTTTTTTTTTTGAGACGGAGTCTCCCTCTGTCGCCCAGGCTGGAGTGCAGTGGCGCAATCTCGGCTCACTGCAAGCTCCGCCTCCCGGGTTCACGCCATTCTCCTGCCTCAGCCTCTCTGAGTAGCTGGGACTACAGGCGCCCGCCACCACGCCCGGCTAATTTTTTTTGTATTTTTAGTAGAGACAGGGTTGCACCGTGGTCTCGATCTCCTGCCCTCGTGGTCTGCCTGCCTTGGCCTCCCATAGTGCTGGGATTACAAGCGTGAGCCACCGCACCCGGCCTATTTTGGATTTTGAATGTACACAATGTTAAGTAAACAGTTACAATTTTGTTTCTTCCTCTCCAGTACTTATTTCCTTCCTTCCTTCCTTCCTTCCTTCCTTCCTTCCTTCCTTCCTTTCTTCCTTCCTTCCTCTCTCCCTTCCTCCCTCCCTCCTTCCCTTTTCCTTTCTTTTTATACCCATTGCATCAGTAGGGCCTGCATTACAATGCTGATAGATATTGTATTAGTTTCCTAAGGCTGCTGTAACAAAGCACCACAAACTGGGTGCCTTAAAACAACAGAAATGTATTCTTCACAGTTCTAGAGACTAGAAGTCTGAAATCATGATATTGGCAGGGTCATGCTCCCTCTGAAACCTGTAGGGGAATTCTTTCCAGCTTCTTCTTAGCTTCTGGCGGTTTGCGGCCAATCTTGGGTTTTCCTTGTCTTGTAGCAGCATAATCCCAGAATCCCAGTCTCTGCCTTCATCATCACATGATGTTCTCCCTCTGTCTCTGTGTCTTCACATGGCCATCTTATTTTAAGGACACCAGATATATTGGATTTGGGGCCCACTCTACTCTAACATGACCTGATCTTAACCAATTACATCTGTAACCACCTGATTTCCAAATGAGGTCACATTCTGTAGTACTGGGTGTTAGAACATCAACATATTCAACTCATAACAGATGTGATGATAGTGGACGTCTGTACTTGATCTTAGTGGGAAAACTTTCAACTTTTCACCATTAAATGTGATGTCAGCCGGGTGCGGTGGCTCACACCTGTAATCCTAGCACTTTGGGAGGCTGAAGTGGGTAGTAACTTGAACCCAGGAGTTCAAGACAAGCCTGGCCAACATAGTGAAACCCCACGTGTATATATATATATTTTTTTCTTTGTTTTTGAGACACAGTCTTGCTCTGTTGACCAGGCTGCAGTGCAGTGGAACAATCTCAGCTCACTGCAACCTCCACCCCCCGGGTTCAAGCAATTCTCCTGCCTCAGCCTCCCAAGTAGCTGGGATTACAGGCATGCGCCACCACACCCAGCTAATTTTTGTATTTTTAGTAGAGATGGGGTTTCATCATGTTGGTCAGGCTGCTCTTGAACTCCTGATCTCAAGTGATCCGCCTGCCTTGGCCTCCAAAAGTGCTGGGGTTACAGGTGTGAGCCACCATGTCCGGCCTAAATTTATACATTTTTCAAAAGATAATGTCAGCCCAAAATATTAAAAACACAACTAACTAGGGTTTCTGGGTTGGGTTCCTGATCTGGGTGCTGATTTCACAAGTGTGATGGGCTTGTGAAAATTTACTATGCTGTATACTTAAGACACGTGTTAAATAAAATTTATAGCAAGTCGTGGGTTTGGACTAACCTGCATTAGGCCCAACAGAACAAACCAAAATGGAGTTTATTGATGTTGCAGTTCCACACCACCATGACAAAATTAAAATCTTTGTCTGACCATTCAATAAACCAGGAGAGAGAGAAATAATAGCCAAGTTTGCAAACAGTCCATTTTTAGCAAGCATGCAAAAGAAGTCTTCTCTGCTTTAACCTTATAAGAAAAGAAACTTTGAAACAATCTACTTTTAGTTTTAGTTTTCTGCTGTTTCTCTCTTTTTTTTTTTTTTAGTCTTTTTTTTTTTTTTTGAGATAGAGTCTCGCTCTGTCACCCAGGCTGGAGTGCAGTGGCACGATCTCAGCTCACTGCAACCTCCACCTCCTGGGTTCAAGTGATACTCCTGCCTCAGCCTCCTGAGTAGCTGAGATTACAGGCGAGCACCACCACGCCTGGCTAATTTTTGTATTTTTAGTAGGGATGGGGTTTCACCATGTTGGCCAGGCTGGTCTCGATCTCCTGACCTGGTGATCTGCCTGCCTCAGCCTCCCAGTGTTGGGATTACAGGAGTGAGCCACCGTGCCCTGCCTCTGCGTTTCTTTTCTGTCTATGAAATTATCCCGATTGTTCTGCTCATTGGAACACTGTTTCTGCTTTATAGAATGAGACGTTGCCCGATTCTAGAATAGCAGGTAAAAGTTAATTAAGATCTTTAAACTAAATTTGTTGTAATTTTGTCTTTTGACAGGTAATTTTCTCTATATTCGTTATACTTCAATAAAAAGTTAAAAGAAACATAACTAAATTTCTATTTGAAAACAGAAGCTCTTCCTTTTGAAAGATGCCTTGCTGCTCCACTTTCCATTCACATTCACCTCCTGAGAAAGGTGAAGATCTGGGTTGCTAAGATGGAAGAAAGGTCAATTCTTTGCGTGTTACTCAAGTGATGCACTGACACAATATTCTCACAGTTCTCCCTCACCCCCCCACACACCCAAAAGAATTCAGTGTATTAGCTTTGCTTTTTAGTGATTCACTCAAGCTAAAGAAAGAGTTTATGTCTGGTATTACGTTGAGAGTTTTTGGAAGATTGTCTTCTAGGTTGTCTTTAGACCGTCTTTGTATCTGGTTTTTGCTCTCTTTGCTTTTGCTCTGAGATTCTGCAACACAGATTTATATGTGTCGAGACAGTCTAAAAAATTCCATTTCTCCCCTTTTACAATTCCTGCAGATGTTACTCACTATATGTCTGCAGGAATTGGTGTAATCTTACACCTTGCCTTGAAAACACCTTTCCATTCTTCACAACTTTGTTCCCAGTTGAATTTTTGGGTAGAATTGAGTTAGGTCTATTCATTTAATTTGGGAGAAACTGACATCTTTACAATTTTTCCTCCTTTCACCCAGGATCATGGTAAGCCTCTCCATTATTTGAAGTCTAATTTCATCCTACTTGGATATGCTTCTTTATGACTCTGTAGTTTTCTACATATAAGTCCCACATCTTTCTTGTTAAGAGTTTTTCCTAGTTGCTTTATGTTTTTTTGTTGTTGTTGCGATTGTTGCTATTGTGAATGGAATCTTTTTTTTTTTTCCATTCAAAAATGAACCCGTGGAGCGATAGGATCTCTACCACCTCTTTCGGCTGTGAGACTCTATGGTTTTTCAGTTCTATGAGAACATTCTACTCGCGCCTACATTATCTGAACCCAAAGGAAGATGGCAACCACGAGTCTCCAATTAAAGGGCCGCTCTATCTCGCCTTTGTTCTCCTCTCGGTGGTTACTGCGCAGACGTAGTCGCCCAAGTCGCGTCCCCGCCTTCCCGGTCGCGGGCCCAGCTCGGGAGCGCCGGCGCACGGGCGCGCTCCGTTTACACGCTCCGGGGCCTGTAGGCGCCGCGAGTTCCGGCTGTCGCCGTCGCCGCCGCGGCTCCTGGAGGTCGGTTGCGACGAGTAACGGCGCCAGGACGAGCCCTGCGCCTTCTTTTTCGATATGTACCCGAATTGGGGCCGGTATGGCGGGAGCAGCCACTATCCGCCGCCTCCGGTCCCACCGCCGCCGCCAGTGGCGCTTCCTGAGGCCTCGCCGGGGCCCGGGTACTCGAGCTCGACGACTCCCGCGGCCCCCTCCTCCTCAGGCTTCATGAGCTTCCGCGAACAGCACTTGGCGCAGCTCCAGCAGCTGCAGCAGATGCACCAGAAGCAAATGCAGTGCGTGCTTCAGCCCCACCACCTTCCTCCGCCCCCCCTGCCGCCCCCGCCAGTGATGCCGGGGGGCGGCTACGGAGACTGGCAGCCGCCACCGCCACCGATGCCCCCGCCACCCGGGCCGGCCCTCAGCTATCAGAAGCAGCAGCAGTACAAACACCAGATGCTCCACCACCAACGAGACGGGCCTTCTGGTTTGGTTCCAATGGAGCTGGAATCCCCCCCTGAATCTCCCCCTGTGCCGCCCGGGTCCTATATGCCCCCATCTCAGTCTTACATGCCCCCACCTCAGCCGCCACCCTCTTACTACCCCCCGACCTCATCTCAGCCCTACCTGCCTCCTGCTCAGCCGTCCCCTTCGCAGTCCCCACCTTCACAATCCTACCTGGCGCCCACCCCTTCTTACTCATCCTCCTCCTCTTCCTCGCAATCCTATTTGAGCCATTCCCAGTCCTACTTGCCCTCTTCGCAGGCATCTCCTTCCCGCCCCTCCCAGGGCCATTCTAAATCCCAACTACTAGCTCCACCACCACCGTCCGCCCCCCCTGGAAATAAGACAACTGTCCAGCAAGAGCCTTTGGAGAGTGGGGCCAAAAACAAGAGTGCTGAACAGCAGCAAGCCGCCCCTGAGCCAGATCCCTCTACGATGACTCCACAGGTAAGAAGGCATCTGCCTGAGCCTCATCTTTCACCTAGATGGTCCTGAATGAGCAGGCCTCAGGGCTTTAACCAGTGCTTAGTAGTCTTAATTCCAACACACAATGACTAACACTCCAAAGGATTCCATAAGAGTCAGAGGGCTGACAGCTCAGCTTTTTAATTAGCTACAGGTGAATTACTAAAAAAACAGCGTTTGTAGATGTGTATGGATTACATACAGTGGTGGGGTGGCTCAAAAGTTAACCTCTCATACATTCCTTGGTTTCTTTGACCATCCTCTTAGATTTTGTTGCTGTTGCAGATAGATTTTGTTGCAGAAGGTCTTGTTTTAAAATTGTATTTTAAGCTAAAATTTCCATTTGAGAGAAAGCGTGAAAAAGAGGCCTCTCCAAGGGCTGACACTTGAATGTTTGTAAACTTTAGGATCAGTTAGCTTCTTTTAAAAATATTACTTAGGGGCCAGGGATAGCTGTCAGTTTCCTGAATTAAGAGGTTTCAGAAAAAGGATGGAAATCTTGTCTTACCAGGAGCATCCTAATTATGCTTATAGGTACATATACAATACATAGGTGAGTCCCTAGACCCTTTTGGGGATCGGTTGGTCCATTTTAGGAATTGACCCAGACATTCTTTTCTCATATTATTTAAAGATTGTTTTAAGATAATGAGCAATTTTTTGCATTTCGTTGTCATTACCATTCACTCCAAAGAAACAGCCTTGGAATTTGGCCAACGTAAAAAAAGTTTGGTGATATCTTTTCGTGAGAGAGTCAGCCATTCTTATCCCACAGAAAAGACAAATTGACAGGGTAACAGTAATAAACGAGTTCCCCCTTGAGAGAGGGAAGGTCAAACTAAAGCAGAATAAATCAGTTGTTATGATTTCCTAAAGTAGACACTTTTTCAGCGATTACGAATTTACCTTAAATTCACTAAGGAAAAAAGAGAATCTTGTAATATAAACGCTCAGATTTACCTGTAAAAGATTTCCAAAAGATAGGGATGCAGTACTATAATTTTACGATGGTTTGGCATTAGAAATTAAGAACAGAAGCAAGTTGTTTTAAGAAATGATGCTTGGCACATCTTCTGGAGAAAACACTTGGGATGCTGAAATAAAGTAGTAGAATAATGATTCTGTTGGCTTACATCAAATTTGTACCATCTCACCAGTTTATTTTCCCGAGATTGCTCTATTATAGAGACAGACTTTCTGTCCTCTTTCCCACCCCACTCTGAAGTCTTTACTGCTTTTGTTGTCAAACATTCTCAGAGTTAGTCTGAGCCAAAATAGGACGTTTATGTTCTCACTCTGCTAGACTGTTTTTCTGACCTTACAGAGAGACAAATTAATTGTATTTTTGGCTTTTCTTGGGAGGAGTGTGTGTGTCAGATCAGGCCTTAATATGTATGGTTACCATGAACAGTGCTTTTACTTTTCTGCCTTTGTACCCTTGTCTGTAATGAACTCAGTGTCTTGAATATTCAGTGCCTGCAATTCTTTGTTGAGAGGCAGAAAGAGTGGTGGAAAATGAGACTTGTGGTGCACATAGACCAGATCAAGAAGAGCCTTGAAGCCTGTGGCTTTCTTTTTTCTTTCTAGAATTCATCCTAACCTCCTCAGCCCTCTGTTTCCCCTTAGAGTTGTATTGCTTTCAAGGCGTATCTCAAGTATCAAGATTTCCGTGAAGCCCTGCTTGTGCTCACCCATCTGGTTTGGTTCTGTTCTTCAGATTGTAAGTCCCTTGCAGACAGGAATTATCTTGCTTGTCTTCTTATTTCTGTAGCACCTAGGACAGTGCCTTGCAAATTGTAGGCTCTCCACAGATTTGTTGAATAAAATACGAGAGTTGTCATGTTTTAGACTTAGGATATGTTGGTTTATTAGATGATAAATATTTCTTCATGCCAGTGCCAGTCTCTGGCAATCGTTCTACATATTTATTATTCTTTGATTCATATTTTGTTTTTGGAATGTGTCATTCAAAATTTCTTATCGTGAAATATTTTTAAAATACACAAAATAGAGAAAAAAGTATGATTCCCCATATATACTCATCATTCAGATTCAACAGCTATCAAGATTTTGCCATGTTTACTTCACCTAGGCCTTTTTAATTATTGTTGCATATATATATATTGAGACAGGGTCTTGCTCTGTCAGTCACCCAGGGTGGAGTGTAGTGGCATAGTCTCAGTTCACTGCAACCTCTGCCTCCCAGGCTCAAGCCATCCCAAGTAGCTGGGACTACAGGTGCATGCCACCATGCCTAGCTATTTTGTTGTTGTTGTTGTTGTTAGAGACGGGGTTTTGCTATGTTGCCCAGGCTGGTCTTGAACTCCTGAGCCCAAAACAGTACACTGCCTTGACCTCTCAAAGTGCTGGGATTACGGGCGTGAACCACCACACCTGGCCTCTGCTGAAATATTTTAAAGCAAATCTTAGATCTTATGTCATTTCATCCCTACATTCTTAGTCAAGTACCTCTGTAAAGCAAAACAAAACAAAACAAAAAAAGAGCTTTTTTTTTTTTTTTTTTTTTGAGACAGAGTCTCACTCTGTTGCCCAGGCTGGAGTGCAGTGGCACGCTTGGCTGACTGCAACCTCCGCCTCCCGGGTTCAAGCAATTCTCCTGCCTCAGCCTCCCAAGTAGCTGGGATTACAAGTGCATGCCACCACGCCTGGCTAATTTTTGTATTTTTGGTAGGGACGGGGTTTCACCATGTTGGTCAGGCTGGTCTTGAACTCCTGACCTCGTGATCCAGCTGCCTTGGCCTCCCAAAGTGCTGGATTACAGGCATGAGCCACCGTGCCCGGCCAAGACCCTTTCTTAGATAAACACATTGTTAACACCTAACAAAGTTAACAGTTTCTTGGTATCATCTAATACCTGATCCGTTCAGATTTCCTTTATTGTTTCATCATACTATTGGAACTAAAAATAATTCTTTGATACTATCCATGTTAAAACACCCCAAATTGACTCAACAGCGTTGTTGTTTTCCGCCTCACAGTCTGTTCCCAAACAATGTTTTGTTGGTGTGTTCAAGTCAGAGTCCAAACAGAATACTGAAAAGACTCAGTATAGGTCAGGGTTTCTCAGCTTTGGCACTACAGGCATTTTGGGCAGGATGATTCTTTGTTGTGGAGTAGCTTGTCCTATGCATTGTAGGATGTTTAACAGCGTCCCTGACCTCTACCCATTAGATGCCAGTGGCAGCCCCCAGTCCGACAACCAAAAATGTTTCCACACATTGCCAAATATCCCCTGGAGACAAAATTGTCCTCCATTGAGAACCCCTGACCTAGGTCAGTCCCTCCTATTTTCTTTTTCTACCTCATGCCTTTGAACTTGATGAAAAATCTGTGTCAGTTGTCCTGTAGAATGTCTGACATTCTGTATTGTCTGCTTTTTCATGGTGTCACATTTGACTTGTTCCTCTGTCTTCCACGTTTTTTTTTTTAATTAGAAGTGAACTCTGGAACCTTCATTTAAGTTCAGCTTTCTTTTGGCAAGTGTTGCATTCCATCATGGGACACCCGATGCCTGGTTGTCCCACTGTTAGTAATGCCATTGGTCCCTCTACTGTAAAGCTTTCTATCAGTCTTGGATCTAATGTTTCAGTCTACTGGTTCATCAATTGAAGAAAGACCTTGCCTAAGTAAATTATTTCATTAGACAAAGGTTGCAGCCTGGTGATTTTTTTTTTTTTCTGCCGTTTCTTCCACAGTTACTATATGGAGTTCTGTAAAGAAAAACTTTTGCCACAGATATTTGATTGGAAAAACAGTTGGTATAGGAAGGACAAGATAAATACTTGATATTTTTCCAGGTATTTTCTAGTTTTTCGGGTAAAGCGTTGATGATTTAATGGAATGTGTTTTTTTGTTTGTTTGTTTTTTCTGTCACCCAGGCTGGAGTGCAGTGGTGAAATCTCGGCTCACTGCAACCTCCGCTTCCTGGGTTCAAACAGTTCTGCCTTAGCCTCCCAAGTATATGGGATTACAGGTGCATGCTACCATGCCTGGCTAATTTTTGTATTTTTAGTAGAGACGGGGTTTCACCATGTTGGTCAGGCTGGTCTCGAAGTCCTGACCTCAAGTGATCCACCTGCTTCGGCCTCCCAAATTGCTGGGATTATAAGCATGAGCCACTGCACCCAGTTGGAATGTGTCTTTTTGAATAATTAATTTTTCTATGTGTTTAAAGGACTGATTTATTTATTTAGTTAAAGCTGTTGGCTTTGATTCATTTTTAGAGGTATCATTTATTTAATGTTTAGGTACTTACTGACTAGCAACTCTGTGCCAGGTACTATGAGTACTGTGCTTAATACTGGAGATGAAATGGTTAACAAGATAGACATGGGACCTGCCCTCATTGACTTCTTGTTTCAGTTGTGGGGGAAGGGAGAAGACATTTAGTAAGTAATTAAGAGGAGACTTACACACTGCTATGGGATTATGAAATATCACTAGATTATTCCCCAAGGAACTGGCAAAGGCAAGTTTTTTTGTTTGTTTTTGTTTTTTTTTAAGTTACCACTGTATTCACAGTACCTTGCATAGGATCTAGCACATAGGAGGTGGAGAACAAATATGTTTTAAATAATTGAATATAGCTGGGAGCTCTAACCTAATTAAATAGGATTCCCTTTGTAAAGTGGTATTTTTTATTTTTTATTTTATTTTATTTATTTTTATTTTTATTTTTTTGAGATGGAGTCTCGCTCTGTCGCCTAGCCTGGAGTGCAGTGGCGCAATCTTGGCTCACTGCAACCTCCGCCTTCCAGGTTCCAGCAATTCTCTGCCTCAGCCTCCCTAGTAACTGGGATTACAGGTGCCTGCCACCACGCCCGGCTAGTTTTTTTGTATTTTTATCCTTTTTTTTGAGACAAAGTCTCACTCTTGTTGCCCAGGCTGGGGTGCAGTGGCGCGATCTTGGCTCACTGCAACCTCTGCCTCCCGGGTTCAAGCAATTCTCCTGCCTCAGCCTGCCTCAGCTACTCCCAGGAGTAGCTGGGATTACAGGCGCCTGCCACCACGCTTGGCTAATTTTTGTATTTTTAGTAGAGACGGGGTTTCACCATGTTGGCTAGGCTGGTCTCGAACTCCTGACCCCAGATGATCTGCCTGTCTCAGCCTCCCAGAGTGCTGGGGTTACAGGTGTGAGCCAGTGCTCCCGGACATTTTTTTTGTATTTTTAGTAGAGAAGGGGTTTCAACATCTTGGCCAGGCTGGTCTTGAACTCCTGACCTCGTGATCCACCTGCTTTGGCCTCCCAAAGTGCTGGGATTACAGGCGTAAGCCACCACGCCGGGCCTGTAAAGTGATATTTAAGTGAACTGTAAAGAATAAGTAGGAGGACTGGGTGCTCACACCTGTAATCCCAGTTCTTTGGGATCATTAGAGGCTGGGAGTTCAAGGCCAGCCTGGGTAACAAAGTGAGACCCCCCCCCCCCCACAAAAAATTTAAAAAACTAGCCAAGTGACTGGGCACAGTGGCTCACGCCTGTAATCCCAGCACTTTGGGAGGCCTAGGCGGGCAGATCACGAGGTCAGAAGATCAAGACCATCCTGGCTAACACGGTGAAACCCCATCTCTACTAAAAATACAAAAAATTAGCCAGGCGTGGTGGTGGGCGCCTGTAGTCCCAACTACTCGGGAGGCTGAGGCAGGAGAATGGTGTGAACCCGGGAGGCGGAGCTTGCAGTGAGCCAAGATTGCGCCACTGCACTGCAGCCTGGGCGACGGAGTGAGACTCCATCTCAAAAAAAAACAAACAAACAAAAAAAACAAAAAAGTAGCCAGGCATGGTGTTGCATGCCTGTAGTTCCGGCTACTTGGGGGTGGCTGAGGTGGGAGGATTGTTTAAGCCCAGGAGTTCTCATGCCACTGCACTCTAGCCTGGGCAACAGAGTGAGCCCTAAAAAAAAAAAAAAATGAATGGGCTAGGTGCAGTGGCTCATGTCTGTAATCTCAGCACTTTGGGAGGCTGAGGCTGGCGGATCACTTGAGGTCAGGAGTTCAAGACCAGCCTGGCCAACATGGTGAAATTCTGTCTCTACTACAAATACAAAAAATTAGCTGGGTGTGGTGGTGCATGCTTTTAATCTCAGCTACTTGGGAGGCTGAGGCGGGAGGATCACTTGAACCCCGTAGGCGGAGGTTGCAGTGAGCCAAGATTGCCCCACTGCTCTCTAGCCTGGGCGACAGAGTGGGACTCCATCTCAGTTAAAAAAAAGAAAAAGAGTAGAAATTAACCAGAAGTTAGAATTCAAAGAATTAAGTTCAGTAAGGAAGGCTCACTGAAAGCTCAGGGTGAGGATGGTAGGCATGAACTAGATCAGGGAAGGCCTGTAAGAACTTTATTCTAAGGGCAGTAGGAAGCCATTGAAGGATTTTACATAGGTGCATGTGACAGATTGGCATTTTTGAAAGCTCACTCTGCTTGCAGTGTGGAGAGCAGAATTAAAAGGAGCAAGAGTGATTTAGAGAGAATAGTTATTGAAGTAATCCAGGCAAGAGATAATAGTGGTTTAGATGTTGATGGTATTAGTTGAGATGGAGAGAGGTGGGAAGAGTGGAGAAATATTTAGCTGCTAGAATCCACTTTGAGGTTGAGTAGTTATGGAGAGGGAAGCATCAAGAATGATTCTTAGGTTTCTGGGATGGGCTATAGGGTGGATGGTGGTCAAATTTACTAAAACAGAAAAACCTAAAGGAGGAAGAGGAAGAACATTTCTGGGGGTGAGGAGAAAATGGTGAGTTAGGTTTCAGACATACTGAGTTTGGGGTTCTTGAGACAGATTCCAAATGGAGATGTCCAGTTGGAAGTTAGATATAGCTCTGGAGTCTAGATGTAAGATCTGGGAGACATAGATTTATAAGTCATCAGCATAAAAATGGTATTTGAAGACACAGAAATAGATGAAGCCTCTCAAGGAATGTGTGTAGAGTAAGAACTGAGGTTAAAGGACATTAAGCCTAGCTCCACAAATAGCAGTATCTAAGGGAACCAATGAAAGAATGGCCAAATAGGTATTCATATTAGGTTGGTGCAAAAGTAATTGCAGTTTTTGCTATTACTTTTAATGGCAAAACCAAAGTTACTTTGGCACCAATGTGATACATGGAAAATCAAGATAGTGGATAGTGTGGTGCCACGAAAGTCAAGAGAACTCCCTCCTCTAGGAGGAGGGAGTCATCAGCTGTGTCAAGTACTGCTGAGAGGTCAAGCAAGATAAAGACTGCGAGTTATCTTTTTCACCTACTGACATGTAGATTATTGTTGACCTTGGCAGGAGCAGTTTCATAGTGACTGAAGCCATATTGCATTGATTTGAGGAGTGATGGAAGGTGAGGAAATGGGGATGGTGAGTATAGACAACTCTTTCAAGAAGTTTGACTGAAGGAGAGAGAGAAGGAGGGAAGGAGCTGGAGGAAGAGATGAAGTAAATGAGCATTTAAAAAAAAAAATAGATGGGGACTAAGCTTATCTGGTGACCCTGATTCTTACAGTGGAATGTGAATCTCAAAAATATTTAAGCCTATTTTAAATAAATTTCTAAAATGGAAAGCCAATTCATTATTTTACCAGGTGTCCCCCCTGCCCCCTGCTTTAGAATATAAGACATAGAACATTGTCTTACAGGCATTTATGATAACCTGGATAGGGCAGGTAATCTTCTAAAATTAATCTTTAAAACACACACAAACACTCACCTCCTTTATATTTTTCCACTTGGAAAATCATTTAGTATCTAGTTCATTACTAGCAGCAGTGGTCAGTAAGTGCTTCCTGAGTAAATTAAAATCAACATCTTTCTTTTTTTTTTTCATAGAGATGGGATCTTGCCATGTTCCCAGGCTGGTCTGAATTCCTGGGCTCAAGCGATATTCTTGCCCCAGCAGCATCTTTCTTAATAACAGTATTTGTGACAAATAGTTCTACATTCTTAATTTTTTTTTTTTTTTTGGGATGGAATCTCGCTCTGTTGCCCAGGCTGGAGTGCAGTGGCTCGAGGATCTTGGCTCACTGCAACCTCCGCCTCCCAGGTTCAAGCGATTCTCCTGCCTCAGCCTCCCAAGTAGCTGGGATTACAGGCATGTGCCACCACACCCAGCTAATTTTTGTATTTTTAGTAGAGACAGGGTTTCACCGTGTTGGTCAGGCTGGTCTGAAACTCCTCACCTTATGATCCGCCCGCCTTGGCCTCCCAAAGTGCTGGGATTACAGGCGTGAGCCACCGCACCCAGCCAATAGTTCTACATTCTTTATGTTTGAAATCCTTTCATTCAATCTCGTTTATAATGTGACCTATACTATGATTTCCCTCTACCTATAAAACAACATCCCATATGAAATGGAGTTATCTGATATGATGGGACATTCAGAAGAACTGGCATCATTAGCAAGTTCAGGCATGTTTTTTTCTTTCTAAAATAGGGATAATCACACTTCTCTTAGGGTCATTAAGGACATTTGAGTGATATCATTATTATTTATTTGTAGAGCTTCAAAAATGTGCTGAAGCCTATCCTAGGATTGAATTAGATTTGGTTACTACTTATTAAATAGAAATTCATTTATGGTTCATATTAAATAGAAATTGACCTGCAAGGCATACTGTCAGTGAATCAACAAATACTTCAGCCCTTAACAAGTTCTTAACCCTGGCCTGGATCTAAGACAAAGCATGAGAATAGGTGATAAAGAATCTTGACCTGTACAGTTTTCATCCTGTACAGTCTTCATATCTGTAGCACTGGCTTAGTTTCTGAAAGATAGTTTGCATCTTTGTATCTTTTAATAATGCTTTCAAAGCAACTTTAAAAAAGGAAACTTTTAACTTCTGCTTGAAAGAGAATGAACTTATTAATTTTTTTAAAACTGAAGGATAAGTCTGTTGATGTTTTCAGTATTAAAATAATGGAAGGAAGTGTTTTAATGCTACATTATTATTGACTTTCATGGTCAGTATACTGTTTGTTTTCTTTCTTTCTTTCTTTTTTTTTTTGAGACAGAGTCTTTCTCTGTTGCCCAGGCTGGAGTGCAATGGCACCATCTCAGCTCACTGCAACCTCCGCCTCCCAGGTTCAGGGGATTCTCCTGCCTCACCCTCTGGAGTAGCTGAGATTATAGGTGCGTGCCACCACACCCTGCTAATTTTTGTATTTTTAGTAGAGGCGGGGTTTCACTGTGTTGGCCAGGCTGGTCTCGAACTCCTGACCTCAGGTGACCTGCCCGCCTAGACCTCCCAAAATACTGGGATTACAGGCCTGAGCCACTGTGCCTGGCCAAGTGTGCTATTCTCTTATGCTGAATAGTAAAAGTACAGATACTCTTTGACTTACAGTGGGGTTACATCTCAATAAACCCATTGTAAGTTGAGGATAATGTAAGTTGAATATTTAATACACCTAGCCTACTGAATACCATAGTTTAGCCTAGCTATTAAATGTGCTCAGAAAGTTTACATTAGGCAAAGTCATCTGGCCACACAGTACACAGTAGAGTATTGGTTTTTTCTTGTTTTGTTTTGTTTTCCTTGAGATGGAGTCAGTGAGTGGTGCGATCTTGGCTCACTT